>NC_041387.1:385386352-385408267 GCF_002162155.2 Triticum dicoccoides
GGGGTGGCCGTGGAGGGGTGGTTGAACAGGACCCCGTGGTGTGGAGGGCTGGATGAACAGTAGACGGTGGAGGGTTGGATGAACAGTAGACGGTGGAGGGGTGGTTGAACAGTAGCCGGTGGAGTAGCGCGCGGTGGAGGCTGGATGAACAGGAGCCCGTGGAGGCTGGAGGAGGTCGACGGTAGCCCGTGCAGGCTGGAGAAGGTCGACGGTGGAGATGAACAGTATCCTGTGGAGTCCCGTTTTGCGGTACGCCACACCCCTCCCCCCGTTTCGACCATAGTGCTCCAACACAAGTCCGTTCGTCCGTTTTGCGGTACGCCACACCCCTCCCGATCAACAGGACCCCTGTTTCGATCTAGGAGGTCCGTTTCCTCCGTTTTGCGGTACGCCACACCCCTCCCGATCAACAAGACCCCCGTTTTGACCGTAGGAGGTCCGTTTCCTCCATTTTGCGGCACGCCAGGCCCCTCCCGATCAACAGGACCCCATTTCGAACGTGGCCGGTCGAACACAAAGTCGTTTCCTCCATTGTGCGGTACGCCAGGCCTCATTTCCATCGCCTGTTCCGTCCAAGACCTCCCGATGAACACGACCATGCATTCCGTTCCGACCCAGCCGGTTGGCTTCCCATGAACACGACGACGACGCTGTTTCTCCGTTCCGACCCAGCCATGTACATATGCGCGATAGGCATTAGAGACCCTGCCCGTATGTACGTACGTGGCCGTATTTTCTTTCTTGCACCCTTGCCGCTGTACATACGTGTACATGCTACATGCGTGCCTCTACTACGACACGTGCGCGCCTCTACTACGACATGTGCACGCCTCTACATCCACCAGTATATATGTACGTACACGTCCGCGACCAGAATGACAATGCTACATACGCTTCGACCAGGTGGGTCCCGACTGTCAGGCACTTCCTTGCGTGCGAAGATGTAGCTGGTGGGTCCCAGCAGTCAGGGGGCGAATCGTTTTTTGGACGCACTTCCTTGCGTGCGAAGATGTAATTGGTGGGTCCCAGCAGACAGGGGGAAACGATTTTTCGCTAAATATGGTGGCCCGTCCGGTGGGTCCCCGCTGTCAGGTGGAGGAATAATTATTTTGCGCGTAATAAGGAGGCACTTCCTTGCTGCGACCGTGGACCCAGTTGTCAGCCTCTCCACGTACAGTCCACGTCCGATGGAAGCCATTCCTTGACCACGTTGACCACGCCGCGCCGAGAGAACCAGGGCGGTGGACGACGGTGAGGCCTAGGAAGGGGATGACGCGGAGCTGGGGAAGACGCGGCAGTGGATGCCCACGCGTAGAGGAGTACGAGGGTTCACTGGTTCGCTATGGTGTGAGGCTGCCATCGCCGCAGAATAACAGGGGGTGTGGGTGAGTAGAGGGATGGCCTGGCTAGCGGTGGGAGTAGTAGGGGGCGGTGAGGCCTCCGCCGCATCGCAGCCGGCCACGGGAGGCAGGAGCACGAGGCACGACCGGCGCTGGTTTGGGTGGCTGGAGCAAGAAGACCAGAGGTTGAAGAAGCACTACGGTCGTTGGATGGAAATCGTACGGTCACTGGAGCTAGAATCATGCATATTGACTAAGTTGACAAAGCCCTCCGTCCCTGTCAACTTAGTAGGCCCACAAGTCAGCCTGCCACTATACTAGGTCCCAGCTAACAGGGGGAGTATTCATTTTTTTTGTGCGTAATAAGGAGGCACTTCCTTGCGTGCGAAGATATAGCTGGTGGGTCCGAGCTGTCAGTGGCGGTAACGTTTTTTTCGCGAAATACTGAGGCCCTTTCGGTGGGTCCCTGATGTCAGGTGGACGAATCATTATTTTGTGCGTAATAAGGAGGCATTTCCTTGCGTGCGGCCGTGGACCCAGCTGTCGGCCTCTCCACGTACAGTGCACTTCAGATGCATGTCGGTCATTGACCATGTTGACCAGGCCGCGCCGAGAGCACCAGGGCGGTGGACGACAGCAAGGCCTAGGAAGGGAACGACACGGAGGCAGGGAAGACTCAGCAGTTGTTTCCCACGCGGAGGGGAGTACACCTGAACGAGGGTTTACTGGTTCGTCTGCCGTCGCTGGAGAATAACATCAGGTGTGGGTGAGTAGAGGGATGGCTAGGCCAGCGATGGGAGTACAGTGGGGCGGTGAGGCCTGCGCGGCAGCACAACCGGCCGCGGGGAGGAGGGAGCAGGCAGTCCCGCCGGCGCTTGTTTGAGCGGCTGGAGCAGGAAGAGCAGAGATTGAAGAAGCACGACGACCGTTGGATGACCATCCAACAATCACTGCTTGTGTGTCAACCTTTTTTTAGGAAAGCCTCAAATCTGTGGAAAAAAGCATACGACCCATCTGCCATTATTTCTAATAATTTACAACCCATTTGCTAATTCTTAAGGTTTTTTGGAGCCCATATTCTTTTTGTTAGCATTACAGCCCATATTGTGGCCACGGTTAAAAAATTATACGAAATTTTGCATATTTTGGTGCGGTCTGAACTGTTTTTAATCCCGAAATTTCGACTCACATTCAAACTGATTTTAAAAATAAATGTATATCAATATAAAATCCAACAAATTCTCCACGCATAAAAATTAATGTAATTTAAAATCTCAAAATGAAAAAAAGATATTTGAAACTAATTGCCGCTTTGATGTGTTTTAAAAATGCACAACCCATTTCTCATTACCGATGGGCCATTTTCTCGGCCAGCCGAATGAAAGCTCTCCTCGTCTTGAAAGATTTGCAGCCCAACAGGCCTGACAAAGCAACTTACTTGGCAAATCACAAAAAAACTGGGTTGTGGCCGTGGACCCAGCTGTCAGCCTCTCCACGTACAGTACTCTTCCGATGAAAGTCGTTCCTTGACCACGTTGACCACGCCACGCGGAGAGCACCACGGTGGTGGACGACGCCGAGGCCTAGGAAGGGGACGACACGGAGCCGGGGAAGACGCGGCAGTGGAAGCCCGCGCGGAGAGGAGTATGAGGGTTCACTGGTTCGGCTGCGGTGTGAGGCTGCCGTCGCCACAGGGCCTGGCCAGCGGTGACAATAGTAGGGGGCGGTGAGTCCTCCGCGGCAGCACAACCGGCCACGGGAGGCAGGAGCAGGAGGCATGACCGACGCTGGTTTGGGTGGCTGGAGCAAGAAGACCAGAGGTTGAAGAAGCACTACGGCCGTTGGATGGACATCGTACGGTAACTGGAGCTAGAATCGTTCATATTGACTAAGTTGACAAAGCCCTTCGTCCCTGTCAACTTAGTAGGCCCACAAGTCAGTCTCCCACCAAGGTGGGTCCCAGCTAGCAGGGGGAGTATTCATTTTTTTGTGCGTAATAAGGAGGCACTTTTGGTGGGTCCGAGCTGACAGTAGGGGGGGGACGTTTTTTTTGCGAAATACGGTGGCCCGTCAGGTGGGTCCCAGCAGTCAGGGGGCAAACGATTTTTTTCACAAAATACGGTGGCCCGTCCAGTGGGTCCCTGCTATCAGTTGGAGGAATCATTATTTTCCGCGTAATAAGGAGGCACTTACTTGCTGCGACCGTGGACGCAGCTGAGACTCTCCACGTACAGTATACTTCCGATGGAAGTCGTTCCTTGACCACGTTGACCTCGCCGCGTTCCGTGGCATGCATGCGTCCATGGGCGTGGTGCGTCCCCACTGTCAGCCTCTCACGTACAGTCATCTTTTGATGACTCTCGATTGTTGACCACGTTGACCACACCATGACAAGCGCACCCAGACTAGAACGACCCGGAGATGGGGAAGACGGGGTAGTGGAGTCGCAGATAGAGAGGAGTGGGAAACTTCACTGGTTCGGGTGCACGGCAGCACAGCCGCGGTGCCGCCCACGGGAGACAGGAGCAAGAATAGAGGTTGAAGAAGGAGCACGGTTGTTGGATTAACATCCAACGGTCCAGCTGCTAGAATCATTTGTTGATTAAGTTGAAAAAGCCGTGCATACACGTCCGCTTAGCAGGCCCACAAGTCAGTCACCAAATCTGACGGGTCCCAGCTGTCAACGGGATGAATAAATTTTTCGAAAAACAAGGAGGCACTTCCTTCCGTGCGAAGATACAGCCGGTGGGTCCCAGCTATCAGGTGGAGGAAACATTTTTTTCAGCTTAATAAGGAGGAACTTTCCTTGCGTGCGACCATGGACCTCGTGGGTCCCAGCCGTCAGGCTCTCCACATACAGTCCTCTTCCGATGACTCTCGTTTGTTGACCATGCCGCACCGAACACAACGAGGCGGTGGACGACGGCGAGGCCCCGGACGGGAACGACTCGGAGATGGGAAAACGCGGCAGTGGAGTCGCAGATTGAGAGGAGGAGAAGGGTTATAACTGGTTCTGTTGCAATTCATATCAAACTCAGGTTCACAGGACACGTTCATATTCATAGCCAACATTCACTATCAACAACTCAAAAGATTCATATATACACAAGCTCAGCATATCTATGCATCCAAATGATTGATAGATCACACGACAATATTCATACATAATTCACAAAAAGATTCAGATATACACATGTTCAGTATGTTTATGCATCCAAATGATTGAGATCACAGCCAATATGATCCATGGACGAACTTTAATTACCTAGGGTACAGACTGGTAAATGGTGTTCAATCAGAGGTAATTCTTGCTAAAATTAGTTCTTGTACGAGTAAACTTTCGATTACATAAGAGGCAGCACAAACAATCTGAACTTTGCTTGTAGGTTTATCCTCAAATAGTGGCCTCGTGCCGACGGAGGTTTGAGCAACTTGGCCACTACTTTCATCCAACTAGTTTACTAGCTCATCTTGGTCCTGTATCTCGCCAAAATTCTACATTGCAGACAAGAAAGGAGGCAGTTGAGAAAATGAACCACCCAATTTTTTTGTGCAGTTCAACTGAAATGGAGCATCCTTGGCGTGCAGACTGATTAAGTCCTAGATGAATATACGCGTCAACCAACTTGTCTGGAATCTTTAGACTCCATGCCATATAGTTCGCTACCGTATGCGCCGATAACCAAAAGGCACAAGTTGGGACCAAAGACTGGACTGCGTTTTTCTGGGCTATGCACCAAGCAATATTTTTGGCGTTCACTCTCCTAATACTTGGAGTTTGACAATTGGTTGACGCCGGTTGATACTCGAATGAATATAGGCACTTCTTGTCAACATTGATGCTTGTCTGAGTGAACTTTGGAGTACATAGCAGCAGCATAAGTACCTGTCCATCTGATCATTTTGTGCAGTTCTACTGAAATCACCCGATGTAATGATTTGCCTACGAGTTCAGGCTCCAAATTACTCCTTTATGAAATTGGCAAACAGTAGCACAATACCAAATTACCAATACATATGACAAGCACAATAATCAGGATAAAGACCAGTACCAACCTGTGTGAGGTAGCATATCAATTACTATTTCTTTTGACTGGAAGCCGAGATAAGCCAAGCGACTGACAGCAAAGGAAGAAAGCAAGCGGAGATTAGCGACTGACATGAAAGGACGGAAGCTATCGAGGCAATGAAGCACCCAAAGTTTTTGTGCAGTTCCACCAAAATCAAGCATCCCTGTTGACACATATATTGAGAGAGTGAGATTACTGTAATAGTGGGACTAGTTGATGAAACATACACTAACAAATAGAAGCACCCTCATTATCTTAATGGGTAAAGTTAGCAACATAGTAGTCTTGCTTAAAGAGAGGTATTAGTTTATTTAATCAGTGCCAATTAGCTCAACTCAACACTCAAAGCATTGCCATTTATCATAGGTTGCAAAACTTAAAAGTGCAAAGATAAAGGAGTTTCTCATGACAGTAGCACGATACAAATAGAGATGACAACAAATAATATGGATGAAGGCCTTAGGCCCGTACCAACCTGAGAAAAAAAGCTTATTCATGTAGTCCCATAAGAGATGATAAAGCACTCACTAGAATCACACAATTGTATATATTTTTGTGCACTTCAAATGTATGGTTGAAATCACTCTTGTTTACCAGTGCTGAGATTATATCGAAAGATTATCAAGAACTTCCAGCAGAGTTAAAGCACTGGCTGGGATACAGTTCATTGTATTGTCTTGTGTAGTTCCACTAAAATGTATGATTGGCACAACATGATCCCTGTTTGCACAAGCAGGAACAAGGTGAAACCTTCATTAGCTTAGTGAGAAAGGATAGGAAGACATTAGCATATTACTCAAACAGTAGCATCAAATTCATGATGGACAATACGCAAAACATTGCCTCATTGAACCAATGGCAATAAATTGACATGCAAAACAATAGCACTATTATGTCATGACACTAATAATATTCCCTCCCTGCTCCACCACATGATTCACCTCCATAGACAAACATTCACACGTACATGATTCAGCATAGGGTCCTACTAAAGATTTGTTTAACTCCATCAGGAAAATTAGGCAGTAATAAATTAGTGGTACTTAAGTACTCCTAATTAATTAAGTGAGACAGCAGAAGTGGAAGGGCTCCCTGGAGGATCATCTCACATGTAAGGTAGTCGATGCCGGAGCCCTTGAATAGCCTCGACTGAGGCCTCTGGCTTTAGCAAGATCGCCTTGGCACTGTTTATTCTTCTTCTTCTTCCTCTTCATGCTCTGTTTCTCTTTCTCCTCACTAGTTGGTGAAACCAAGTACATGATTGGCCTTCTAATTCAGAATTGGTTTTGTCAGTGAGGGAGTACAAGTGTACTAGTAAAAAACAACACTATTTTCTCATGGCAGTCGGAAAATAGAGATGAACGCATGCATTAAATATCATTCTTACCTAAAGGAAGGTTATGGCGCCAATATGGATGATGAGGATTGGAACACAGATCTCCCTTTGTGCAGTTCCACCAAAATGAACCAACTATTCCATCTGACATTCCAGTTAAACAACAGAAAAGTCACTTCTTTTAAGAAGAGTTTTGTGCAGTGCACCAAAAGGTCACAACAGCAACTAGGTGAATTGGATATCCCTGTTTGCACAAAAAGGCAAAGAAGAAACAGTCAGAGTCTCAAACAATTACATGCAAAAACATTTGGCTAAACTTGTCGGAGTCTCAAACAATTACAGGCAAAAATAGTGGCATGGCTTCATTTTTACCAGGGACATTATATTAAGAACAACTAAGGCTCCGTTCGATTCACAGGTTTGGTGCAGGATTTTCGTAGGAACATCCTACGGTATTCTTTCCCTTCCAACCATTCGGAACACGGGAAAGGTGAATAGTGTTTCATAGGAAAGCTGGTCTGGTAGTACTGATTCCATCGGATTAGAAACATCCACGCGCTGATCATTTTTTGGGCGGAAGCCCGAGGCAGGCACTCGCTGCCATGCGTTAGACAGGTTGCTGTGCTGTGTTTGCCGGAATAAAAAAATCAACCTATGTGTGGTACGTGAGGTGAGGACAAGAGTAGTCACTATGCAGCTGAATAGACAAATAGCATCTCATACTGCCAAGCATGCTACTCTAAAAAAACAAATCTGTACATTTCATAGTCCATCCGAACACATTCTCTTGAGAGTTTCCTCCGGTTTGCTGTTCCATAGTTTTATACCTACATTCCTTTCCTATTCCTCTATTTTCATCAAGACCTATGTTTTCTGCCCCTTTATTCCTACCGGAGCCTAAATATTTGGTATAAGGGCATGGGACAGTGGGTGCACCAGCAGTACAACACCATGTACGTAAACAGGGGCATAAAGTGGTGATTCATAGTTTGTTGCCCCGAGAAACAAACATCCAAGAAACATATCTGGGTTGGTCCCATTTTTGTTCACTCTAGCCACCTACTCCTATGTGTGGATAGCAAATCTAGTCCTGGTCATACCACGTTGTATAGCGTTACCCCTGTATTTCCCTTTTCGACCAAGAGACCGGTTGGATGACCAACCTGTACTACTTTCCTCCCCTTTCCTTCCTGTTTGTACCAAGTCCAATGTACATACTAAATTCCCCCACCCCCACTTTATTTCAATGACAAGTATTTTCGGACGGAGGGAGTACAAGATTCAACTCCATGAAGTAGCTTTACCTCTAACAATAGAAAAATAGGTGACGTTGGACCATCCGATCGAGAGGGGTTGAGAGGTAGAAAATGATGCACATGCAGCGACGTAGCGAGCTGGGGAAGTAGAGCTAAGGCGGTTTCGAACGAAGATATACTTGAAGGTCGCCGGGATGTAGATAGGTGGGCGGCGGGAGACCGGATCCGCCCACAGGCAACGACGAAGGGATCGGAGGACCTCCCGCGCCGGCGCTCGGCTAGAGATAACGGTGCGGCCGGTAGTGGGTCTCCTCCCTCGCTGTCGACGACGGCCTAAATGCTGCCCCTCCTCCCCTTCACCGGCAGAGGGGGATACGCCCGGATCTATAACCAGCGGTGAGGATAGAAAGCCAGTGTTTTTTGAAGGGAGAAAGACAGGGTTGCTACCCCTATCTTGTTTAGATCTGGAGAGGATGAGAGTGTGTGAATAGAGCAGCCCTAGCAAGCAAGCGCGGAGGCTCCGGCCTATATATATAAGTAGTGGGGTAGTTTTCCTTTTTCACTCCATCAAAACAATCGTTTAAAATTGTGTACTACTACATGCTAGGTTGCGATTTTTTTAGTTGTTGATTGTTTTTTGAGATAGCTACCCGCTTGTTCCAAGTGGTGTTACAGTGTGCCAGGTCGCACTTTGTATCGTTCAAGTCTGGTAGTACTACAAGCCCCTCCATTAAATGAACAACCACCCCCTCGTAAAAATTGTGAACAAGCCCACGGCTAAAATTAGTGGAAACGTGGGTTTCCCCAACATGCATTATTATTTATATTTTCTACTCCATCTGTTCCTAAATATAAGTCTTTTTTATGAGCCACACCTAAGACAAGAATTTTTTGAACCCCACATGTCATAGACACAAAAATTGTGGCAAGATTCCCTTAGGCAAGCCAAGGTGTGTCTAACAATTTGAGCAACTCAGGTTAGGCAAGTGTGGCAAGTGTGGGAAAAATAATGTGGCAACATAAGACAAACATAGTCACAATCCTAACAGCCCCGTGATTTTTTGTGACATGCATGAAATTTTGGTTAGTTAAATTTATAGTCAAAATTTGGCAAGGTGCATCAAATCAACACATGCAAGTATCAAAAGGAAAGTCACGGCATGCATGCATGCATTGTACTCCCTCCATTTCCAAATATAAGTCTTTTTAGAGATTGCAACAAGTGACTACTCCCTCCGTTCCTAAATGTAAGTCTTTTTAGAGATTCCACTACAAACTACATACAGAAGTATATAGACATATTTTAGAGTGTAGATTCACTCATTTTGTTTCGTATGTAGTTCATAGTGAAATCTCTAAAAAGACTTATATTTTGGAACGGAGGGAGTACATACGAAGCAGAATATGTCTACTCCTACATACGAAGTAGCCCATTTGAAATGTGTAAAAAGACTTTTATCGAATGCAGTGCTTTGATGTGTCGCGCCAACTCGTACAAGATCGAGAAATTTGATTACTACGACACCCTCTCCCTCGCAGACCGAGCTCCGGTGCCTTAACTGCACCTGCCTTTGGCTGCATGACAGGTGGGCCAACCACCTGTTGGGCCCACCTGTCATGGACGCAAAGGCAGGAGCAGTAAGTAGAAGCTTTCACTACACGCTATCCCTCCCGCACGAGGTGGACGGACATGCAACAGTGGATTCGATACTATAGAAGTAGGAGTAACATCATTGTTCATCTTCTCAAAGAGGCGAAGAGCCAAGTGCAAACCCAACGTGGCAGTTGCGAACGCTCGCGTGGTGCGGTTCCTTGGAGTACTAGCCAGGCTCTTGCATGAGACAAAATTGCTATTGTTTAAGAATTAAACTCCATTATCCATTGGTTGATACTCATTCTGCATAGGTCCACGCGCTTAGCACCGTTTCCTCCTGGGGTCACCAATGTTTATTTGCTAATTAATAGCATTCCATGCAATGAACTAGCCATTGCAAGTCATTAAAAGCATGCACACCTCTCATCTCTTATTGGTTGATACGTATGTCAAGAAACAAGAAATAAGGTAGAAGTTAATGCACCGCGCCTACGTGTTTTGGGACTATTTGGTTTTCATAAGATGACTTACACACCTAGATGGAGGGAGTAGTATAGACCTGTAAACCGGAAAGGAGTATTTGCCTTTCTAGAGATTTCAACAAGTGACTAGACTTCGGCTAAAAAAAACAAGTGACTAGACTACACCGTGTGCAGTACCCCATCCCTTCCGGTTTATAGGGCTCAAATCTCAAATCTCATGAACCAAGGCATTTTGCGATTGGAGGAATGTATCTCGTACTTTACAAAACTACCCTAATTAAATTCATGCATTAATTACGTAGTTCTCACGTTTTCCTCTCCGCCTTGGTCGCGGTGCACAATATTGAGAGAGTGCTTGGATACGTTTTAGTCTCATGACTAGAAGTAGTGGGACTAAAACTTGTTAGCCTCATCCATGCTTGGATCCAAATACTAAAGAGACTAAAATCAAGTTAATGACATTTCAAAGCATCCGGGCCCGCGTGCCATCCACCAAATCACAACGAGGTGCTACAGTCGAGACTCACCTGTCACCCCGGTGTGGCCGTCATGACCCGTCATATCACAAAACCCACACCTTTACCAGCAGTGGTAAGGTGGCCTCCAAGTTGGACTGGACGAAGCAACCATCATTTCATTGGAACGCTCGTTCAAGCCCTTTCTTCCCTTTCTTGAAGAAAACCTCACTCCAGGCTACTCACTTCTGCCATTTTTCTTCTCTACTGACGAAGGAAAGGTAGGCGAATCAGCTATGCTGCTATATTTTCATTCCAATAATCTTCTTTTTGCGAAGCACCGACCGATTCTCACATCCTATTCTTTTCCCGTTTTCATTGCGATTGTGATTTCCTTTCGATTGATTTTTGTTTGTCAGTTCATTGATGGATCCTAGAGCACTAGGCAAAGAGTTGCCGGCGGAAAACCCACTGGAGACAGCGATCTCCAGGAAGCGAGCACCGACCAATGAGTTGACCATGTTGGCGGGCCAACCCATGGAGACGAAGAACTCCAAGAAACAAGCACTGGCCAAAGAGTTGAGGACGTTGGCGGACAAACTCCTCAAAGAAAGTTGGAAGAACAGCAAGGGCCCCACCGTGCCTACCCCAGGAGCTCTGATTGCCACCTATGTGAGGCTCAAGACCGAGTTTGAGGAGATAGTCGCCGTTGAGAAGCAGTATTCCCCTGGCAAGGTGATGTCCCCCATCGAGGACGAGGAGATGGCCCCCGGAGGGATGAGATCCCCCGGTGAGCTGCACAAGGTAAAAAATCATGGCTTATTACCATAGTTGTGGTTTTTGATTATTTGCAATGTGCTTGCTTTTTGATTATTTGCAGTGTGCTTGCTAATATGTTAGTGTTGTGCAGGTGCCGGTGGTTGTCCTTGATGATTCCGATGTCGTGGCCCGTCCTGTTGGCATTGCCCCGGAGATCGATTCCGATGCCGCTGTCCATCCTGTGGACATCGGCCCAGAGATTGATTCCGATGTCGCGGCCAGTCCCGTGGACATCGCCCCAGAAATCGATTCCCATGCCGCTGTCCGTGCTGTGGTCATTGCCCGAGAGATCGATGACAAGAAATATTTGGTCGCGCTAATCCTTCAGGGTAGTTTGCATTGCCCTGTGTTTAATTACCAGAACGATGCGTGTTATCAAACCATCTTAGGGCTAGTGCACTGTCTTGTGTGGGCGGATCTTGCTACTTTTGTTTGACAGTGAATCAGGCGATGAATCAGGCGAACCCTCTTCGAGTTATGGAAACAGATGTATCCTCACCAGCTTTTGATGTAATATATGGCATGCTTAGATGTAAGTTTGAACTGTTTATCATATCAGCAGGGCTTGTTTGATGATTCTTGGTGTTAGTAGGCTAGCTACTGTGCGAGCTATAGTACTTGCAAAACACTCACCGAAGAGAAACGTTGGGGCTGATGAGCTCGTGGTACGCTTATACATATCCCTCGTTGATCGACTAATAGCCCTAGCTCCTAAAATTGTAGGCTTAGCGATCGATCAGAAAATAGTCGACATACATTCAGGCCTCATTTGGTTCATAGGGTAGGAAAATCGTAGCAAAAGTACAGAGAACGTGCAACACAAAATCATAGCAGTGCAGAGACGTACTCCCTCCGTTCCAAAATAGATGACCTAGGCGGGCTAATTTGGCCTAGTGGGGTTCAGTGATATGACGTGGTACAGTGCTGTCCAGTCTTCGCGTGTGGTAGCAGTATTGTGGGTACAGTAAGTTTTCTTGAAGAAGCGGAATTCAACAAAGTCATGATGGTTCCTTCGCCCGAACAACTTACGGTGGGAAAGGTTGGGCCTGCGATACGATTGGGGTAGACCTGGATAATTTTGTGCATGGCAGGTGGACTAGGATGGTCACCGTCCCACATGTCGGCGAATGAAAGTATTCTTTCCGATATAGAGGACGAGCAACGAGTATTCATTGTGTATTTTTGATGAAAGATATTGTCTCCATTGTTACTCCTTGACTTTGTCAATGCCTCTCTCTCCTCCACATAAGCGGGGACTACTTGCTATGCATGCAGCGGGCAGCTGGCGTCTTGAGGGGCCAGGGCGGTGAGAGCGGACTCTGGAAGCGGTCCAGACTCCAGCATGGCCCACCTCACATTATCACCACATATTTCTTGGAGTCCGTGCACGGCGGGCGGGCGATCTCTTCTCCCTCCCCCGTTTCTCTCTTCTCAGCCGACGCCCACCGAGCGATTAGATTTCGGCTATCGATGGTTTATTCAATTATGGTCCCACATGTCAGTGAAATTGCAAGACAACGCATGTCCCCTCTGGTGAGCAGCGTGCAAGCCGGACTGTCAGGGTTGCGACGCGTACGAGTCGTAAGTGTGCCGCCTTTTCCTTTAGAACTTGCGAAGGTAACATTTTCGCGCGATCGATCGATAGAAATCTAGAACAAAATGAAGAGGGCAGTGCTTTCCCGCTCGTTAGGCGGGCTAGTTCGAGTGATATGACGTGCTACAGTGCCGTCCACTTGCTCCATTTTTATGTGAGCAAGAGTTTACACTCATACGCGGGAGGAGAGCGAAACACCGCGGATCTGATTTTGATCGAGGGATAACAGTTCCCTGCCAAATAATGGAGGATTGTTAGCGATTATAGCATGATAGTTAGGGCATCTCCAGCGCTGGCCCACAAATTTACACCGACATCTGTCCGAGGACACTGATGGATGCCATCCGATGCTGCCCGCATACCTTTCGACAACTATATGAACTAACCGGACGAAATTCGTGCAAACAAAGCAAATTTCAAATTAACCGGATGAAATTCATTACATTTCGAAAACTTTTCCTACAAACTGGACAAAATTCATTACATATTTCGCACAAACCGTACTAAACCTACTGTAAACCTAATCTAAACGATCGCCGGCGCCCGACCACCATGTCCATCCATGAACCCGAGAAAGCCGGCCATTGCCTTTGCCTCCTCCTCATCCGCCTCGATAACCTCCTCCTCCGGCCGGAGCACAAGAATATGAAGATTTCCGCCTCCACGTCGCTGTCAAGCGGCTAATCGGCCGCCGATGTTTACCCCACCAAGCTTGGCGTCGGCTGAGTGGAGTAGCGGTGGCCTTCCCGGGACCAGAGCGGCGGCGACCTACCGTGTACTACTCTTCCTCTCTGCCGGCTGCGCCCACGCACGCGCGCCGACTTCATGGTCGTGGCGGCGGAGGGCGGCTCGGGGGGTGCCAGCGATCTCCTTCGTTTGCTCCTGCGGCAGTACGTCGAAGAGAGCTTTGGAGCGCACCCGGAGTGGAGCTGCCGATGTCCCTCGTCTGCTCCTGCGACAGTACGTCCAAGAGAGCTTCGGAGCGCCACGAGGCCATGATTGAAGTGGTGCCGACAGAAGGAAGGGACCGGAGGAGAATAAGTGTGGGTCTTTGGCTATGGCTGGGAGCTGGGGCTCAAGTTAATATAGCGGGCGAATGGCAATGAGCCACGGCAGACGGATGGACAACTGGCGCCGGAGTAGGTTCGTCGGGCGTGAATGCGGACACTGCTTCAGTGACTTAACTGCAGATGCGTTTGGGTGTCTGACATGTGGGCCCAACGGGCGTCTGGCTTGCATGTCAGTGACACACCAATTGCACCTGCAGTTAAGTCCAGTGAATGTGGCATTGACATTCTAGAGAGACGGTGACCGTTTCAGGCGCATGCGGACTGTTTGACTGGTCAACCATACAAATACGGAGCTATACGCTGAACCAGCAACCATATAATCACCATATGTCGTATAAAATGATCAAAGTGAGCTATCAAGACAAGTTCGATGACCGCCAATGCATTTTACTCGGTAATAAATGACCAGGATTGAAGGGGAATCCTAATTTGCTTCGTCTTTTGTCCTTGAGCTCTTGACAAACCAATGCACTATACGGTTGTCCGGCCACTCCACCCCAGAGCTCCCACCAAGCGTTGTTCATGCCACCGCGCCGCACACTAACCAGTAAGGCAGCGATGGCATCCCGCCGCGCCGAGTTCCTCGCCGCCCACAAACGCACACAAAATGGTAGGGAAGCGATGGCATCCCGCCGTGCCGAGTTCATCGCCGCTCGCGACCTCACAACTATGTGGGAGGAATTTGAAGATGCCAAGGCCGAATGGGCGGTAGAGCAAGAGGCGGCCAAAGCCGTACAGAGGGAGCGGAAAAGCCAGAAAGCACTCAAGAAAAGAGAGGCCCGCCGCCGCAAGAAAGAAAAGGACGCACGCGCTGCTGCGGAGAGGTGGCGGAGATCCAAGAACGGTGGGGTGTCACCGACAAAACCGGGAAGGAGAACGACGGCGTCTAGCCAGCATGTGAGAAGTAGTAGTACTAGTAGTTAGTGTGTGTGTCTGTGTCTGAGTACGAGCATGTACCAGTAACTGTAGTTTTTAGAGAAAATTACCAGTACATTAGCCTAGACTAAATGGAAAAATGCCTATCCTATGCATCAAATGGCATCTCTTTCTCTATAGGAATTGAGATGCATGTCATCTCACTTCCTATGATTTTGATATTCCTATCCTATGAACGAAAGGATGCCTCTGTTGGAGTAAATACTGTAGCTAGCAGTACTGCTGGTACAGTAGTTTTCTTCAAGAAGCGGAATTCAACGAAGTCATGATGGTTCCTTCGTTCGAGTAACTTCAAAGTGGGAAGTGGGCATGTGATTGGACGGCTCATTAGTCATTGTTACTGCAGCGCGACGACATGGGTGACTCTCCCTTGGAGTTCTGCGTGCATGGCAAGTGGACCAGGATGGTTGACGTCCCACATGTTGGCGAATAGAAGTATTCTTTCCGATATCGAGGAGCAAGGAAACCGCGTGGTATAGTATCATTGCTGATTGGTTCACAAAAAAAATAGTATCACTGCCGATTTATAATTATTTTTTATTTCTGATGAATGCTAGCTTTTCAACTCTTACGACGAAGGGTGCCAAACACGACACGTGCTGGATGTCCCACACGTCAGCGAAAGGAGTGGGACATGAACATCGTGGTAGAGCCCAACGTAAAAAAAACAGCGTGGTAGAGTGTCTCCACTTCTTCCACTTCTGGGTTGGAGACCACACGTAGTAGTACTTAGTTGTATGAACGATACAAAGTGCGACCTGGAGAGAAAGACACGTCTAGTTGGAAGGTCTCGGGGCATACACGTAAACAAATATAAAAGTTAATATGTGCCTCCAACTAATATAGTAGTAGTAGAGTACTTAGGCACGTACTCCATAACATCACCGTGCATTGCACGTACAACATTTAGTGGTAGTACGTAGTAAGAGACAAATGCCGCCCAAGAGTTCCCTTCTCGGCCTACTTTTGGGTGTTTGGTAGAGTGTATGGAGGGTGCATGAGTCCACACTAGTTTAGCACAAATACACTAGAAGCATGCATGAAGAGAGCATGCATGAAGAGGGGTGTTGAGTTGAGCATGCATGAAGAGGGAACAACTATGCTGAGACGAGAACGCAACCAAACACACCCTGTATGCCACGCATGTTCATACCATTTATGCCTTTCTACTTCACTTACTGCGCTACATTACTCAGGTTCGTACGTCCACTCCTGGTACATGTCCGTCTTGTAGTTCCAGTGCCACGTGTTCTTCATATAGATGGAACGATCGTTGCATAACACGTCTGCCTTGATGCTAGATGTCTCGCGTGTTGGCAAAAGGATGAACAAAGCTCATGTAAAAAAAATAGAGTGGAAGAACATAGATTCCGGACGACCGAGAAGGAGCAAGGAACCTCGTGGTGGAGCGTCTGCACTCATAATATTTAATATTATTCAGTGATATAAAATTAACCAATCATCTCCACAGTGGACTGGAAGAGTACGAAACACGGCAGCCCAGTGTAGTTACATCATACTAGTACATGGCTAACCCACGCTATCACCATATTTCTTGGCTTCCGTGCGACACCTATCTCTAGTAATCCAGCAGCCTGTATAGCTTCTCCCTCCTCGTCTCTATCAAAGTGCGGCGGGCTGGCGTTTCTGCCGTCTATTGAGGTCGGTTAACTATCACATGTTAGCGACATGCCAAGAGCATTCTAAAAAAATTCCTTTCAAGTTCCGTTTTCAAAAAGAAAAAAATCCTTTCACGTACGAATTTTCCTGTATGCTTTGAGCAACTTGCATGTCCTATACTTCTCCTGTTTGATACTCTAACTTAGCTAGAGGTTAGACTAACTCATGACTAACCTTGAACTAACTGTAGCCAAAGAGGTGTTTCGGTGACAGGGTTAGATTGACAATAAATGCACTTCATGGAGAGAGAAAAGTGATTTTTCAGTGGTCCCAATGAGAACTATCTCCAGTTAGCACCTCTTGGGTGGGATAGTTTTTTTTGGTGGGTTCGGTGCAACTTGCTCCAATTTAAACCCTCATGCTTGGATACTTTAGGGCTATTTGAGCCCCAACTAGCTCAAACTAACTCTAACCCATGGATCCAAGCAGGGCTTATGTCCAGTCTCGACGCGGAGTAGTCGTGTGCACCGGGAAGCAGCACTCTCTCGGCCGTCGCACCACTTCAAAGCCGGCGCCAGTGAGAGGCCGCCTCCGCTCTGGCCGGGCATTAACGCGGCACTGACGCTCCAGGGCGACGCTGACCGTTTCACGCGGGAAGCGCGCGTTGGCAAGGGAGTATAGGTTTTGAACCGTTTCAGGTGTCGTAGTAATGGTAGTTTACAAAACTACTCAATTATTGCATTCAGTTTCCTAAGAAATTGTGGTAAAAAACGTTACTCCACAGCCCGCCTCCCTTCTCCTTCCTGCTCGTGATTTACGTGGCCATGTTAACGTGGTTGTGTCAAAAAAATGTCACTTCCTGCTCGTGATTTGCGTTATATAATTACAAGCAAGATTCTCGTGCATTGCACAGAACATCAATATGCATTTTTTACAAGGGCCAATTCCAGTTCTGCCCCTAACTCGAACCCACTACTCAGTTTTGCCCCTAGTTTTCGGGTATGCTCAGTTTTGCCCCTCTGCCGTCAGTGCCACTTATAGAAATGCCCCTCCGCTCCGTTTCCGTCCAGTCAAGGCTGTTTGACCGCTAACTTGCCATCAGTTTGACATATTTGCCCTTCTTTCTTACATGTGGCCCCTCTCTTACCTCTTCGCTTCACTCTCTCTCTGTTCTTCTTCAACCTCTCGACGGCTCGATTTGGAGAGGGGAGAGAGCGACCGCAGCAGGATTCAGAGGCCGACGGTGGGTCGATTTGGAGGGCGGCGACATGTCCACGTCGAGCTCGTCGGTGACTTGCGAGGTAAGTGTGGCTCATCGGTGGATCGATCTAGGGTATTTCTGTCCCAATTAGGGTTCATCAGATTGGGGATTTCCTGTGTTTAGGCCGATGGTGTTGGGATTGTTTAGTTTCAATCCGAGTTCTACCTCCCCCATCCGTCATTCTCTGGGCTAGAGATGAGCACGACGCGGCGGTGCGCAGGGCACGGTCTCATCCCCGCTCGTCGCGCCGCCTGGGGAGGTGCAAGCACGGGAAGAAGATTCTTAGGCTGCCCCCTAGATGTAAGATTAACTCTCATTCCCACTCTGTCTGTCCTCTCATTTTGCTGACATTATTTGCCAATTTTTTGTTGTTTAATGTAAGATTAATTCTGTAGCTCCCTGATGAATGCGACTGGGTAGTTTGGATTGATCCCCCTCCCACAGATTGTGTTGCTCGTGCATTTGAGGAACTTCATGCTGGATTGGAGAAAAGCTGGCTAAAGTCCCATCATTTGGAGAGGAGGTTGATGTACTTAATAGAGAAGAACAAGAAACTCAAGTTGAAGATCAAGAAGAGAAATGAACTTATGCAAACATGGGGATTTCTCATAGTAATTTGCATTAGCATTTTGGCATCAGTTTTTTCTGAGTGGTTTAAGAATCCATACTAGCTGGATTATGGTATGTAATGAAATGTAATGTATTGTTGTGTGAGCTATCTTAATTAGTTGTATTTGTTCCAAAGCACATTGGAAATGAGTTTCATCTGGTGTAATGTGACAAGTTTTAATTGGAAATGAGTTTGCTATTTGGAGTATATTGTGTTTCATTTTGTAGCAATGTACTAATGTGACAGTGCAGTAGTAATGTGACAAAAATGACAGTTAAATGGGCACACTTGGAATTGGCCTAAACATAGGACATGATCACACTGAGACATAAAAGAGTTCACAGCATTGTGCCACAACAAACTTCAAATCTAGTACACCCACAACAAATTTTCACAGCATTACAAGTACTACCACATCTACTTGTTCTTCTTGCTCCTAGTATTGCAAGCTGGGTTTGAAGAGAGCCTAGAACTCCTCCTGGTGCTCACAGTTTTGCTCACAGCCTTGTTTGGAGTAGAAGAACTGGTAGGATTATTGCTTCCAGTGACAGAACCTATAATGTCCTCTTCTGCAATTTTGAACTTCTTCTTATGTGGTGATTGTCCCCTCTCAGCTGGTCTTTTGTAGTTCTTTCGTGGGCTGCAAAGTCACAAATAAATGGGAGAGGCCAGTTAGCAAACATTGAAGAATTTAGGAAATAACTTCAAAAATAAACCAAAAAAGTACCTGACTTCACGCTTTGAAAGAAACAAACACTCTTCTAAAGCACTCTTTCTGTCTAGTTTTTCCAGCTATTTTGTACTCTACAGTGTGCTTGTCAATGTTAACTACACTTCCAGGAGATGCTTTCTCAACTTCTGCCTTGTAAGTGTACAACAATTGAAATGAGTCAGTCCACTTACCATAAATGTTGTCCAGTGCCATCTGCTTTCCATAGAACACTCTCATGTATGGGACTTGCAGGCCATATTTTTTCTTTAGGTTCTTTTTCAACTCTGTAACTCCAACCTCTGAATCCTCTAAAACCCAATGCTTCACTGCATCAGCAACCCATCTGCACTTAGCTGACTTTAGTCTTTGCCTTCTGCTTACACTTGGACAAGTATGTGCAGACTGGTTCACTTTGACCTGCAACATTGAAAGTTCAATTACATGTCAGACATACTTGCTGTAACAAATAACTGGAAAATATTTGCAATGTAACTACATATGCACCTACTGTTTGTACCTGAAACAATGAGCTATTTCTCATTAAGGAGGCATGCATCCTCCATCTACACCTCTTATAAGCACAATGAACAGTCAACCTGGTAGGATCACTCTTGTCTACTACATACTCACTCTGAGTTTTAATTGAAAATGTAGCTAGTGCATTCCTATAGTCTAAAGCACTGGAAAATATAGTTCCTTCTTTTAAAGAAGGATCATCTCTGTTGTACTGCACATCTGGCCTTCCATCATCAGAATCCTCACTATATCCCATGTCCTGGTCCTCCTCCAACTCATCTTCACCTGGCTCATCAAACATTCCTTCTGGTGGTGGAATATAATCTTCATCCCCATCATCATCTGTCTTCTTGGCCTTTTGTTTTGTAACAAACTGAGGGAAAAGCCTTTCATCCTCATCATCTGTAGGCCAATCATCAGGAAGTCCCTCCTCAATATTTGGATCAACAGAATCTCTGCTCTGAGTAGGACCTCCATAAATAGGCACTTGCTCTGATGGTGTTCCTGGAACCTGCATAGAGCTCTCTCCTGCATCTGAAGCTCTCTTCTGACTGCTAACACTTGTTTTTCTCCCCCTGGATATTCTGCTCCTACCTCTAGAACTAGTAGATTGTGATTTTCTTCCATTGATGTCTGTCAATCCTCTTTTTCTTTGTATGACATTGATTTCCAATTTGACTGGGAAATGAGCATGATTTCTAAACATCTTTTCTAACTCAGCATCACATTGGACTGGGACCCAAACTGAACTATCAATATCCCAGTACCTGAATTCAACTGCATCATGTATTCCCCACGGGTATTTAGCACAGATATGAGATCTAAACTGCACAAACTTCAGTGTGCTCTCCACTACCAAAGGAAATGAAAATCCTGTGTTCCCTGCTTTTGTACCAGCAGGAACTAGAAGAGTTGTTTCCATTCTACAATCCAAACATATATAGTCCACCCTACGAATGACAATGAAAAACAGAAAAAAATCGAACCAAATGAGCACTACGAACGCAGATGAACACTAGGAATAAAAACGAACTACAATACGTATAGCAGGCTTCAGATCTGAAAGTACCGCACTTACCCCTTCGGATTTGTGCTCCCTTCATGGCCGCCGCCGGCGCCGCAACCACCGTCGACCTCCATCCGCAGCGGTTGGCTCCGAATCGCAGCACAGCTCGCATAAAGAGTCAGGTCGACCGAATCTCCACCGTGCCCGCCATTGATCTGGAGTTTTCCATGGTGGGGATCGAAGCCGCTAGGGTTCAGGTGAGGGGGCGATTTGGGGAAGACAGAGCTAGGGTTAGGGTCAAGCGAGAGAAAGAGAACAGAGAGAGAGTGAAGCGAAGAGGTAAGAGAGGGGCCACATGTAAGAAAGAAGGGCAAATATGTCAAACTGACGGCAAGTTAGCGGTCAAACAACCTTGACTGGACGGAAATGGAGCGAAGGGGCATTTCTATAAGTGGCACTGACGGCAGAGGGGCAAAACTGAGCATACCCGAAAACTAGGGGCAAAACTGAGTAGTGGGTTCGAGTTAGGGGCAGAGATGTAAATGTCCCTTTTTTACAAAACACCTGTTGTGATTGACCCATGCAGGAGTAACCCCATGTGTAAAAACTAATGATATCTCGAGAATTTTATCGGAAAACTGGTATCTCAAGAATGTCATTGAAAAAATGAAAGATGAGAGATAAGGTGAGGAGGAGTGGAGCGTGGTGGTGACTGGTGGTCGGAATGGGCGGAGGCATAGGGATGGACGGCGCCGGCAGGCGGCAGCGGCCACCATGCATGCTAGATTGTTCCAGAGACATATTCCTTTTTAATTGCTGAGCAATGAGGTTGCGGGAGATAATGATGTGGAGAGAGGTGCGGGTATCTTTTATAAAATTATCATAGTTTGCTTCCTATCCGTCAGATATAGATCATACGGTCTGTATTACAAGATGGCAGGCACATCATCATCGCCAACTCGTTTTTTATAAGGGTATACAGATGATAAGTTTGCTGACTACTAAAGTAAAGTGGAATCTGTCCATGTTATGAAAGTAAATAAATGTGATTGTTTATCATACGGGTAAGGTTGGATGAAGGGTGGTAGGAACAAATGCTCCGCCTAGAGCATGTGTGTGTGAGATGGAGTCTTAGTGTGTGTGTGGTGTGTGTGTGTGTGTGTGAGAGAGAGAGAGAGAGAGAGGAGAGAGAGATGGAGTCTTAGTTTGTGTGTGTGTGTGAGAGAGAGAGAGAGAGA
>NC_041387.1:385408754-385424960 GCF_002162155.2 Triticum dicoccoides
AATTAAACAAAGGAATGGTCTTATTGGTTTCGGGGATATAGGGGAAGAGTGAGAGGCGCGCAGGGCGGGGGGGGGGGGTAGCTAGAAGGAGATTGTTAAGTGTGAGTGTGTGTTTTGCCTATCCAGGCGGAAGTTATGTGCACAAAAGAGGAGAATGATTCGATGTGGCGTTTGGATTGAGGGTAATTAACTCGTATGGAGACATAGAGACCTTGAACGTGCATATGTGAGAGGTATACATGTATACATGGGATGTGTGTGTGTGCGCGCGCATGATCGAGATAAAAGAAAGAAGACATAAGTCCTAAGATCAACGACATGGGAGAGACGGATCGGTATGACAATATGCATGCATGTGAGAATGCAGGGAAGAAGGCCCGACAATTGAGCATGTGTTTTTGTCTTTAAGAGATAGTGGCGTGGGCTGGAGCATGCATCTATGGCGAGCAGAGGGGGTGAGGCACAACGATTGTGCAAAAGAGATCAACCTATAAATGCATATGTATGGATAGACATATATAGTGTGGGTGATAGGAAGCAAGACTCCGTGCGAGAAAGAAATGTTGACGGAGAAACTACAGATAGATACAGAGATGGAGGTGCTAGCTAGAGAGACATCCGTTAGTTTGGGTGTCGGAGATGACCGTCGGGTGGTTCAAAGGGTGAAGTTATATATGTGTGTGAGAGGGCACTTGACTGCATGTAGAGAGGAACATCTGTAGTGTGCATGATAGGAATCAAGAATGAGGGCGAGAAAGAAGGTTGATGGAGAAACATATATATAGAAAGATAAAGATGCTATCTAGTGTGCGCTAGAGATAGGAGTCGAGTGGATCAGAAGGCTGGGTTATGTGTGTGGGTGTGAGAGAGATAGAGAGAGGGTGCATGTGAGTCACATACAAACAAATATCAGAGAGAAATGAGATCCAGAGAGACGGAGTTTTGTGTCTGCGAGAGATAAAGATATTTCACAACGAGAGTGATAGCTAGAGAGACATATGAGGGAACGCAAGATATCTCTAGGGAGAGAGGGTGTGTTTGAGCGACATACAAGAGAACAATGGAGAAATATGAGACCCTAGGAGACAGAGTTTGTGTTTGTGTGTGAGAAAGAGATATTGAAGAGGAAGAGTCGTAGGATCTCATATCTAAGGAGCGAAAGACATCTCTGTATGAGGGGTGTGCGAGTGGCACACATGGGAATAGTTCAGAGAAATGAGACCCCGGGAGACAAAGTTTTGTGTTTGTGTGAGAGAAAGAGATTCCACATGGAGAATCATAGCTAGAGACACATAGCAGGGAGCGAGATATACTCAGAGAGAGATAGAGTGATGAAGGTTGATGGAGAGAGTACCGTCAGTGTGTTACGAATATAAAAGATCATTGCCGACATACATGTAGCACGAGAGATGCCTGAGAGACGATGAACGCGTATAGCTCCAGAGAGATAGTCCTATATAAGCATGAGTGATAGCTATATGAGACGAATATCTGGATTGAAGGGGATTCAAATATTTAAACTGGATATCACGACATCGATAATATCATAACGCAAATTGGTGTATCAAACATGCATATTCATTTGAATTTGGGCACACATGTAATGTTATATAGTTTATCAATATTGGTGATCCATAGATTCTTCAATTACAAACAATGCATGGTTTATACGCAATTAATGTCTAAACGGGATTACACTATATGTTGCATGTGTGAAACACATTATACATGTTTGAGAAGTTAAAAAAACCCACATGAAACACACATTAATTGGAGACAGTTAGCGAGGAATGCATACATTGGATTTCAACATAAAGTGGTTTCAAATATTTGAAAATCCAAATTGATGGATGCAACCTTATGAATCTAAGATCATGCCATTTGTAAACCATATTTATGTATAAATGGTATTGTGCTTTTGGAAGTATATATAAAAAAAGATGTATATAGAATGTAATTCCAATTGAAAATGGATCCCGCCCGAAAAAATAGTAGAATACAAACGGGATTCGAATTGAGTTGGCACGGTAAACGTGCACTATGCAAAATTTGAACGAAGCGGGGAAAGTCACAGTAACTGCCCGAAACCAAAATCTGCGAGATGGAAATCACTACTGCCTATCCCTGCTGCGCAAAGCCTATCTGCTGGATTTCTATAGGTTTCGATAGGGGTAGGTTTGTAATTTCACCCAAACGTGACGTAACTGCCTCTCACCCGGATTCATACACGGTGGGCGCCAAAACACAGTGTTCCCACGGCCAAAATCGACTCCCTCCCCGATTCATATTCATAGACCGTGGGCGCCAAAAACAAACTCTCGTCGGCTAATATTCGGTGTATGTGAGATTAGCGTCCTATCCCCAACCAACTAATGTTGCTGTGATGTAGTAGAAATTTGAAATGGGGGCTAAGTTTGTAAATTTCCTCGCATTTGAGACAAGCGTGCCCTGAATACATGGTTCCCCCCTTCCTCTCTACCTCCCTTTTCCCCATTCGTACTCTGTGGGCGCCAAAACACCCTCTCCACCCCACCCTCCTCCGCCTGCCGCCGTACGCCACTGCATCCACCGCCATCCTCCTCCACCATGCCGGAGCTGATACCCCGATGCCGCCGTCCATTACAAGAGATCGACCTCTCTCATCCACGCCTTCGGACCGGGATCCTTGCACCCCGTCCTCTCGCTTCATCCCCGCCGTCGTCCACCTTGCCAGTGCCGCTCCTACGACCGTCTCGTCCACCGCGCCCCGCCACCACCGTCTACCCTCCTAGATCTGCTTCCACGCCGCCGACAGCCATCACTACCGCATCACCGTCAAATTCTCACCAGATGCGTACACGGCGCCGCACCAGAGGCGGTACTCTTTCGTATCTGCTCAACTTATTTATCGCAGCAAGAAAATAGATCGCCACTGCTTTACTCTAATTTCTGTCTTGGTTGCGAAGTTGCCTTTGTCCGGTTTGCACCTTCAGATCCGCCATGGCACACTCAACACTATACTCCCAATGCTTATGGTTTTCCCCTTTTATATTCCACACTAGTTAAATCACAGTAGACTAAATTTCAAAATTGGGTCAGTCGATTTTTCAAAGCTCGCCGGAGTTCGCCGGTGCGATCCAAGGGGCTCGGGTGGTTGTGGGGCCACGCCGAACGAAGAAAACTCGACGCGGGTGGGGGGTGGGGGTGGTGGAGGAACACAGGCGGTGGGGGCCGGTGGTCCGGCCAGCGGCCCGTGCGGTGTTCTGTATGGGAAGAATCAGAGACGAGGAAGAAGAAGGGTTAGGAGACGTAGGATCTTCATCCAACCGCCTGAAATGGTCGAG
The DNA here is from genome assembly GCF_002162155.2 of Triticum dicoccoides. NCBI lineage: Eukaryota > Viridiplantae > Streptophyta > Magnoliopsida > Poales > Poaceae > Triticum > Triticum dicoccoides. Next base: position 385,412,078 of record NC_041387.1, read on the forward strand.
AGACAGCTGGGAGTTGCATTCTTAATGCGCTCTGGTTCATCATGTGTGGGCACTGCGCAACCAACATTTTATTATCCAAAATCTGCTTGCTCTTCTTTACCATGTTCGATAGTGCTGGCCTGTACGTGATCGATAGGCTTTCAATTACAAGCGGCAATACAACACCGTATTTTCAAGCCAATTCCACTTTCCTGATTTATATATCGTGGTTATGGTGTACCCCTGTTATGTACACTATGATCTGCCTAGTTGTTGTGTGCTCTTGTTATCATGGTTTGGCAATAAACTATCTATACAGTATATTATGAACCTATCATCTGCCAGCTATCCTTACTTCTGGAGCCTATTTTTTGTGTACTTGTGCCAGATTATATAAATGCACGCACGATATTACAGCACACATGAGCTCTCTCATCATAATCCAGTGATAGCACATAAGTGTTTATAGGGGCGCCCCTATATTAGAATATCATCTGCATTACAAAGATAATCTCACAATTATTTATGTTTTCATGGTTCTCAGATATTATACGCAATTACAGTGAATATCAGAATCCGCGCATCAGAAGAATATTGTGGAACACTGCAATGACTTACAAAATTGGCACCAAGGCATTGAGTGCCATTCTAGAAGCAATGAAACTCGTACGCTCCCCACCTGTTGATTCTTGTTCAAAATATCATTCTAATGACTATTCTAACCTTGAGGAGTCAAAGGCAGATGGCTTGTCCTGTTCACCCATCAAGGTGCCTGTTCTAATTTGGTAAGGTTTTATTGATTGCGCGTATCTTGCATATGTTGTCTTGCATTTCTTCTACTTCGTTGCACCACCATCTGCTTAGTTTACTCATCATATAACTCGAGATGCCATGCCCATCCATTATCAATACATATTCCATCTGTCGTCATACCATGTTTTTCCACTCAAATGCTGTTCTTGTGCATCAGACATCAAAAAGGAAGAGGGTGATTGCCGAACCTGAAGGAGCACCAGCAAAGTCCTTGAAAAACGTGGTGGTGCCGGAGAAATCAGACAACGCCCCACTTATATTGGCTGTACAACTAGTGACACAAAACATAGGACTGACTCCAGCAGACTGTACCCATACTTCACTGGCCACACCACTAGCCCCACCACACAGGACTTGCACTCCAGCAAAAGGTATACCGATTTCATTTGCCATAGCACCAGCCGTACCACAGAAAAATCCCACTCCAGCAAAAAGTACAGCAAGTCCACCGGCCGAAGACCTATCCCAACTGTAGAGACGGCCAATTCCTGCAGATTGGAACCCCATTCCATTTATTCCCAGTTTAAAAGACAATGCTTTCAATGTTGTTAGGGACTACGTGCATATATTCCCATCATGGGAAGATTATAGTGAAGACAAACACCATTTTCACATCTTCCTGTCCAACTTACGTGTAAGTGCTATTATTCATGGTTATTATTTTCCTGTTTTCTGCTGATCGAACACATCAATGATTTACATTACATTGTTGTAACTAGGTGAGGGTCAATCTGGATAGTCATGACGAGCAAAGCTTGCTTGTGCTTTTCAAGGAAGCATTGCAGCAGTATCGTGTTACATAAGGAAATCACACTTTGATGGCAAGTCTATAAACGAATTTCCGGTGAAGTCTCCTGTGCTGTCTATGAAATCACACTTTACATGAGGAAATCACACTTTAGAAGACATTGAATGGAAAAACTTTGTTATGCACTGGTCTCGTTCCCAGGATGAGGTACTGTCTATGAAATCACATGACAATTTGAACTTCTACTTTTCCGCATGTGCCTTACGGATCTTTTTTGCAGGAAATCGGCTTGAAGAAGAATTCCGGTTTGAAAAGAACGACATGATATCGCAAATATGCTGCCCGCTGCTTTGCTCTTGTTAGTACCTGTTGTCCTGTATCACTGTACTTGCATACATACCTGGTTCATTATGTGACAGCAGTATGCATGATAGCTTGCTTATCAATTGTTCGCTTCAAATTATCTGATCTCTATGAATGGTTACATTAGTGTAGAATATATCCAATGCCAATGAATTTTTTAAGCTCTGCATTGTTCTTGTAAGTACATGCTGTCCTTTATCAGTGTACTTATATTGACAGGTAGTTGTTCATGTACCATCACTCTGCAGCTTATTTTCCTTTGCCCTCCATTTTCTACACATCAGATCTATATTTACTCTTACCATAAGGTTGGTACTGAAGAAGTTTAGCTGTGCATTGCTCTTGGCTGTGCCTTTTGCCTGTATCGCTGCACATACATTTATAGCTACTTGGTTATGTAGCATCACTCTTCATCTTATCTTAAATATTCTCCATTTTTTCGTATATTATCACATCTATATTTACTCTTAACAAAATGTAGAATAAAGGCAATGCTTATGAAGAACATTCTATGCTAAACTTCTTGAATTGCCCCCCCATCAGCATGGACAAGGGCTTTATAGAGCCTTTCTTCACCAGTAATGTAAGTTTGTCCTTCTCAACCCTTCAAACTTTTTTGTGTATATTTGGTTAGGCATGACTGCAACAGCTGTTTATTTTTGGTGTTTGCATCAAATTGCATGTTTAAAGTTTATTATGTAGTTCATAAACAAAAGTTTGTCTGTCTCAATTTAAGTTTTCAGTTGTACAACCAAGTTCCTTCTTCATACCATGTAAATTAAACTATACAGAGCAAGTGATCTTCTTTTGCACTGCATGTATGCTTTTGTTCTTCATCCGTAATCCAGTGGTGTGGTGAACCTACCCACTACAGCACAATGTCATATTCTGCAATGTCTTAACTATGAACAATGTCATATCATTCTACTATTATTTAAACCGCCTCTTTATTTTCCAATCTGAAATGGGATAAATTAACAGCACACTAACCATTGATACTTATGAGTTCTTGGTCTGTAATCCAGTGGTGTCGTGAAGCTGCCAACTCCTTCATAATGTCAATTCTTGCCATGTCTTGACCTGAACAATACCATATTGTGTTAATGCAATTTTAAACTGTGTCACTTTATTCATCAGTAAGAAATGTGATGAATTGTCAGCACTGATACTTTTATGTGCAAAACTTGTCATATGTCTGCTTGTTTATCTTTCAGAGTGAGGAAGATATAAGTGTTGAACAAGCGCAGTCTCATCATCTTGCTCAACTGCTTCCGCTGCAGCTCCCCAGCAGGGCTAACCTTTCTTGAACTCTATTGAAGTGCTATCGGTTTTGTATATTATTTTGTCGGCGTGTTTATTTGCACTGGTGGCGACCTTTGATGCCCAGTGTATGTAATCTGTTGTCTGCTTGTGCTTTATTATCATAGTGGTGAACTTTGATGCCCAGTGGATGTAATATGCCGTAATTTCTTTATTGTAATCTAGGTTTTTTCTTATTCACGATGCTGCAGTTATTTTACTGTATATATATCCTGTCATCGCAGTAAACCGGCCAAACCGTAAAATTACGGTACATAATCGGGCCGTCATGCAATCACGATGTATGATCCGCATCACGGGCCCCGTCAAACTAGCCCACTAGTAGATTTGGGCCTTTAATAGGCCGAGTAACCCCCAACCCTCTTTTCGCAAGAAAAATCAATGGGCTTTTAGGAGGCTGAGAAGTAGGCTGGGCCTGAAACGTGCCGAATAGCTCACGGGCCGGCGGCAGCCCGAAATGGACCCCAACCCATGATTGTGCAAATCAATTCACGGGCTTTTAACAGGCCAAAGTTGTCTCGGTCCTTGTTTGGCCCAATCAGATATCGGCTGCGAGCAGGCCGGATGCAAACCGGGCCGTAGTTAGGCCCAACTATATGATGGGCTTTTAATAGGCCGAAATTAATATAGGACCGAAATGTTAAATGGGCCCTTAACAGGCCAAAACTAATATCAGGCCGAATTACTAAATGGGCCTTTAGCAAGTGGGCCCAAAAGCATAACGTCCAGTCAACGGGCCGAATCTGATATGGGCCATAATTGAGCCCAAAGCCTCTTAAAGGGCCAGACCTGATCTGGGCCATGATTTGGCCCAGAAAGTGGGAGGCTTTTAACGGGCCGGATCTTATATGGGCCATTATTAGGCCCGGAACGTGGTAGGCCATTAATGGACCGGATCAATTATGGGCCGGCATTTGGCCCAAAACATGGCAGCCAGTTAATGGGCCGGCCTACTAGGGTCCTCAAAATCTTGTGGGCCTACAGCTGGGCCAGCCCATTAATGTCGGCGAAATCTCGTGGGCCTTTAGCTGGGCCGGCCCATTATGATCGGCAAGAATTTTGTGGGTTTTTACCTGGGCCGGCCCATTATGGCACACAAAAATCTGGTGGGCCTTTACTTGGGCCGGCCTATTATGGGCCACGAAATCTTGTGGGCCTTTAGCTGGGCCAGCCCATTATAGTCCGCAAAATCTCATGGGCCTTTAACTGGGCCGGCCCATTATGGGCCGCAAAATCTTGTGGGCCTTTAGTTGGGCCAGCCCATTTAAACTTGATTGGCCGTGCCACGTGTCGACGTATCATAGGCGCCTTCTGTCCAATGAGTGGATGACATCTGTCCCAACGATGAGCCGACACGTGTTTCCTCCAGCCAATGATGATTTTACACGTGGAAAATCCCCATTGGTCGGGGCTGTTAACGGGTTATCGGATCCAAAACCCGACCCGATAGCTTAACGGCGTTCCGTTACGGTGGATGCCACGTGTCGGTCACCCTTGACGAAAGCACTTCTGTGACGCGCGATTTATCGTCATGGAAGTGGACACTTTCGTGATGATAATTTTGGTAATGTCATCGAACACTTCTACGACAGCACAGGTATGACTATCTTGATTTTGTCATAAATTTGTAATGGATGTACATGCATGACAAAAAACGCGACCTACTATGACAAACATGTATCATCACAAAAGTGTATTTTTTTGTAGTGATGGGTGAAGTCTTGCTATTAGTAGTCATGTGAATTTGGTATTCGTTCGATATTTTGATGAGATGTATGTTGTACCTCCTCTAGTGGTGTTATGTGAACGTCGACTACATGACACTTCACCATTATTTGGGCCTAGAGAAAGGCATTGGGAAGTAATAAGTAGATGATGGGTTGCTAGAGTGACAGAAGCTTAAACCCTAGTTTATGCGTTGCTTCGTAAGGGGCTGATTTGGATCCATATGTCTCATGCTGTGGTTAGGTTTACCTTAATACTTCTTTTGTAGTTGCGGATGCTTGCAATAGGGGTTAATCATAAGTGGGATGCTTGTCCAAGAAAGGACAGCACCCAAGCACCGGTCCACCCACATATCAAATTATCAAAGTAATGAACGCGAATCATATGAGCGTGATGAAAACTAGCTTGACGACAATTCCCATGTGTCTTCGGGAGCGCTTTTCTCATTATAAGAAATTGTCCAGGCTTGTCCTTTGCTACAAAAAGGATTGGGCCATCTTGCTACACCTTATTTACTTTCATTGCTCGTTACCCGTTACAAATTATCTTATCACAAAACTATCTGTTACCTACAATTTCAGTGCTTGCAGTGAATACCTTACTGAAAACCGCTTGTCATTTCCTTCTACTCCTCATTGGGTTCGACACTCTTACTTATCGAAAGGACTACAATAGATCCCCTATACTTGTGGGTCATCATACCACAACCACTTGACTCAACTGGGAGTTAATCTTCCTGATGATAGTGTCATTGACAGAGTTCTTCAATCACTGCCACCAAGCTACAAAAGTTTTGTGATGAACTATAATATGCAAGGGATGAACAAGACTATTCCCGAGCTCTTTGCGATGCTAAAAGCCGCAGAGGTAGAAATAAAAAAGGAGCATCAAGTGTTGATGGTCAATAAGACCACTAGTTTCAAGAAAAAGGGTAAAGGAAAGAAAGCAAACTTCAAGAAGAACGGCAAAAAGGTGGCTGCTCAAGAGAAGAATCCCAAGTCTGGACCTAAGCTTGAAACTGAGTGCTTCTACTATGAAGGGACTGGTCACTGGAAGCGGAACTGCCCCAAGTATTTGGCGGATAAGAAGGATGGCAAAGTGAAAGGTATATTTGATATACATGTTATTGATGTGTACTTAACTAATGCTCACAGTAGCGCCTGGGTATTTGATATTGGTTCTGTTGCTCATATTTGCAACTCAAAACAGGGGCTACGGATTAAGCAAAGATTGTCTAAGGACGAGGTGACGATGCGCGTGGGAAATGGTTCCAAAGTTGATGTGATCGCGGTCAGCACACTACCTCTACATCTACCTTCGGGATTAGTTTTAGACCTGAATAATTGTTATTTGGTGCCACCGTTGAGCATTAATATTATATCTAGATCTTGTTTAATGCTAGACAGTTATTCATTTAAATCAGACAATAATGGTTGTTCTATTTATATGAGTAATATCTTTTATGGTCATGCACCCCTGCTGAGTGGTCTATTTTTATTGAATCTCGATAGTAGTGATACACATATTCATAGTGTCGAAGCCAAAAGATTGAAGTTTAATAATGATAGTGCAACTTATTTGTGGCACTGCCGTTTGGGTCATATCAGTGTAAAGCGCATGAAGAAACTCCATACTGATGGACTTTTGGAATCACTTGATTATGAATCACTTGGTGCTTGCGAACCGTGCCTTATGGGCAAGATGACTAAAACTCCGTTCTCCGGAACAATAAGTGTTTCATTCTATGCACTCTTTTAAGACCTCGATAGCAAGAAAGAAGACTAATTGGACTATTGGAGATGATTGAGTTGAGCTTATACCTGAAGCTTGAACGCCAATTATCATGGCCTCGTTTCAATCTCAGTGTATGGATGGAGATTTTATACACCCAGACGTGTGGAAGCAAACACGAGCGATTTCCCTATTCATAAATTTTCATGAATGCAGGATCAGTCAAATTCAGTTTGCATGAACCATTTTAAAAGCAGTTTTTGATGTTCCAAATTAATTTTTAGAGAAGAAATCACCTGAGATGAAAGAAAAACCAGATGAAAGATCAGGTGTTGCAGCAAGCTCCTGTGACCTGCTCGATCTACATCACCGGCTCAACCCTACTGATGCACATGGAGATTAGATACAGTGAATGGGTGCAGAGGGCGATGGGTAATGCCACCGCCACATGCCCTTACCCCCACACCACCACATGCCTTTGCTGCAGATTGAGAGAGACTGGAGAGTAGAGAGGGAAGAAGGTTCACAGACAGAGGAGTGGTACCGTCGGAGGAAGGAGCCTGCTTGGAGCAGCAGTCATATTGGACAATCGCCCCATCCTGTCATCCTTCTTCAACTTCCCCGCCGCTGAATCCTTGCTGCTTCGTGTGGCTACGATGTCAAGCATCAGGCAAGAGCGCAAGACCGAATGGCGGTTGTAGGGACAGCCTCACTGCTTTGTGTGGTGGCGACGCCAAGCATCCGGCAGGAACGCAAGAGTGAGTGGCGGCTGCAGGGATGAAATGCGGCAGCCGACGAACCGTGTGGAGGAAGGCCAGCTTGGCGGCAAGGGCGGCGCATGGACGGGGAGCCCCGGGTGCCTAGAGCGTGGGTGCAGGCGGCGTGTGGACGGGGCGGCCCGAGCGCCTGGAGGTGGGGCGGTGGCCAAAACTGCCTCGACAGCATGGTGGCGAGAGGGCAGAGGGCGCGACGTGTTCGTGAGGAGGTTAACCCAATGTCATGGTTGGTAATTAATTAACATAATGTCATGGTGGGTAATTAAAGTATAGAACTCGTTTAGTACGCCGGAGGTATGTAGACCATCAGATTGCAGGTTTCGATGGATAGGATGATTTGGTTCTCTGCCCTCTCGTCCTTTTATAGTGGTAGTAGATATGTGAATGACATATTGTTGATCGGAAATGATGTAGAATTTTCTGGAAAGCATAAAGGAGAGTTTGAAAGGAGTTTTCAAAAACAGACCTCGGTGAAGATGCTTACATATTGGGCATCAAGATATATAGAGATAGATCAAGACGCTTGATAAGATTTTTTTCAATGAGTACATGCCTTGACAAGATTTTGAAGTAGTTCAAAATGGAACAATCAAAGAAGGAGTTCTTGCCTGTGTTGAAAGGTGTAAAGTTGAGTAAGACTCAAAACCCGACCACAACAGAAAATAGAAAGAGAATGAAAGTCATCCCATATGCCTCAGCTATAGGTTCGATAAAGTATGCTATGTTGTGTACCAGACCTATTGTGTACCTTATCATGAGTTTGGTAAGGGGGTACGATAGTGATCCAGGAGTGGATCACTCAACGACGGTCAAAATTATCCTTAGTTACCTAAGAGGACTAAGGAAATATTTCTCGGTTATGGAGGTGATAAAGAGTTCATCGTAAAGAGTTACATCGATGCAAGCTTTTACACCGATCCAGATGACTCTGAGTCTCAATCTGGATACATACTGAAAGTGGGAGCAATTAGCTAGAGTAGCTTCATGCAGAGCATTGTAGACATAGAAAATTTGCAAAATACATACGACTCTGAATATGGCAGAACCATTGACTAAACTTCTCTCACAAGCAAAACATGATCATACCTTAGTACTCTTTGGGTATTAATCACATAACGATGTGAACTAGATTATTAACTCTAGTAAACCCTATGTTTGTTGGTCACATGGTGATGTAAACTATGCGTGTAATCACATATAGAGGTGAACTATTGGTGTTCAATCACATGGCGATGTGAACTAGATTATCGACTCTAGTGCAAGTGGGAGACTGAAGGAAATATGCCCTAGAGGACATAATACAGTTGTTATTTTATATTTTCTTATATCATGATAAATGTCTATTATTCATTCTAGAATTGTATTAACCGGGAACTTGATACATGTGTGGATACATAGACAAAACACCATGTCCCTAGTATGCCTCTACTTGACTAGCTCGTTGATCAAAGATGGTTATGTTTCCTAGCCATGGACATGTGTTGTCATTTGATGAACGGGATCGCATCATTAGGAGAATGATGTGATGGACAAGACCCATCCGTTAGCTTAGCATAATGATCATTCAGTTTTATTGCTACTGCTTTCTTCATGTCAAATACATATTCCTCCGACTATGAGATTATGCAACTCCCGGACACCGAAGGAATGAATTGAGTGCTATCAAATGTCACAACATAACTGGGTGATTATAAAGATGCTCTACAGGTATCTCCGAAGGTGTCTGTTGGGTTGGCATAGATCGAGATTAGGATTTGTCACTCCGATTATCGGAGAGGTATCTCTGGGCCCTCTCGGTAATGCGCATCATATGAAGCCTTACAAGCAATGTGACTAATGAGTTAGTTGTGGGATGATGCATTACGGAACGAGTAAAGAGACTTGCCGGTAATGAGATTGAACTAGGTATGAAGATACCGACGATCGAATCTCGGGCAAGTAACATACCGATGACAAAGGTAATAACGTATGTTGACATAGCGGTTCGACCGATAAAGATCTTTGTAGAATATGTGGGAACCAATATGAGCATCCAGGTTCCGCTATTGGTTATTGACTGGAGAGGTGTCTCGGTCATGTCTACATAGTTCTCGAACCCGTAGGGTCTGCACGCTTAATATTCGATGACGATTTGTATTATATGAGTTATGTGTTTTGGTGACCAAAGGTTGTTCGGAGTCCCGAATGATATCATGGACATGACGAGGAGTCCTGAAATGGTTGAGAGGTAAAGATTCATATATAGGACGATAGTATTCGGACACCGGAAGTGTTCTGGGGGTACCAGGTACGTATCGGGTCACGGGAAGGGGTTCCGAGCAACCCCCGACAAACTACATGGGCCTAATGGGCCAAGAGGGGGATAGACCAGCCCCTAAGGTGCTGGTGCGCCCCATGTAGGCCGAATTAGGAGAGGGGAAGGAAAGAGGGGAAGAGAGAAGGAAGTAGAGGGATTCGGCCTCCCCCCTCCTTCCCTCCTCCCTCCTCCTTCCTTCCCCCTCCGGCATGTTGAAAGAACAACATTCTGTGTCATAAATATCGTATATAGAGATTTTTCATGTATCGACGCTTTTGATTCAATTATGAAAGTACGCTGTACTGGACTTGCACCCCTAGTTACGCAGAAGTGCAAGCACAGAAGCGGATGACCGGACCTTACCAACATACTCAAAAAAGTATTCTATACTGGGGTCTGTGCTCTTGACAAGCAGTGTTTCCAGTCTAGCTGTGTCAAATCGGGTGTGATTAGCAGGTATATAATTGTCGGGATGCCCCAAAACATTAGGAGCAAAAAAATCCAAATGGAAAAAAAGAAAGATATGGAAAGGGGGGAGCCGAATAGGATTAGGGCCCCAAGTAGGATTCCTCCTAGTTGGGCACCCCCTTGCCTGCTCCCTCTCCCTCCCACCTATATATATGAGGGCAGGGCACCGCTAGAACACACAAGATTGATTCCTATCCAGTGCGGCGCCCTCCTCCACAGTTTACGCCTCCGGTCATATTCTTGCATTGCTTAGGTGAAGCCTTGCACGGATCAATTCACCATCACCATCAGCACGCCGTCATGCTGATGGAACTCATCTACTTCCTCGACCCTCTGCTGGATCAAGAGCTCGAGGTATGTCATCGCGCTGAACGTGTGCAAAACTCGGAGGTGTCGTACGTTTGGTACTCGATTGGTCAGAATGAGAAGACATTCGACTACACCAACCATGTTAAGCAAACGCTTCCGCTTTTGGTCTATGAGGGTATGTGGACACACTCTCCCCCTCTCTTTGCTATGCATCTCCTAGATAGATCTTGGTTGAGTGTAGGAATTTCTTGAAATTGCATGCTACGTTTCCAAACAAAGACCCATCCGTTAGCTTAGCATAATGATCGTTCAGTCTTATTGCTACTGCTTTCTTCATGTCAAATATATATTCCTCTGACTATGAGATTATGCAACTCCCAGACACTGGAGGAATGCCTTGTGTGCTATCAAATGTCACAACATAACTCGGTCATTAAAAAGATGCTCTTCAGGTATCTCCGAAGGTGTTTGTTGCGTTGGCATAGATCGAGATTAGGATTTGTCACTCAGAGTATCGGAGAGGTATCTCTGGGCCCTCTTGGTAATGCACATCATATGAAGACTTGCAAGCAATGTGACCAATGAGTTAGTTGCGAGATGATGCATTATGGAACGAGTAAAGAGACTTGCCGGTAATGAGATTGAACTAGGTATGAAGATACCGACGATCGAATCTCGGGGAAGTAACATACCGATGACAAAGGGAATAACGCATGTTGACATAGCGGTTCGACCAATAAAGATCTTTGTAGAATATGTGGGAACCAATATGAGCATCCAGGTTCCGCTATTGGTTATTGACTAGAGAGGTGTCTCGGTCATGTGTACATAGTTCTCGAACCCGTAGGGTCCGCACGCTTAACATTCGATGACGATTTGTATTATATGAGTTATGTGTTTTGGTGACCAAAGGTTGTTCGGAGTCCCGGATGAGATCACGGACATGACGAGGAGTCTCGAAATGGTCCTCCCACTTGGGGCGCACCTAGGCCGGCCTCCTCTCCCTCCCTCCTTTATATACGGGAGGGGGGAGGGGGCTATGAGACACACCAATTGTTCCAAGCCGTGTGCGGTGCCCCCTCCACAGTTTACACCTCCGGTCATATTCTCATGATGCTTAGGTGAAGCCCTGCACGGATCACATCACCATGCCGTCATGCTAACGGGACTCATCTACTCCTTCGACCCTCTGCTGGATCAAGAGCTCGAGGGATGTCATCACGTTGAACTGTGCAGAACTCGGAGGTGTCGTACGTTCAGTACTCGATCGGTCGGAACAAGAAGACGTTCGACTGCATCAACCGCGTTAACTAAATGCTTTTGCTGTCGGTCTACAAGGGTACATGGACACACTCTCCCCCTGTCGTTGCTATGCATCTCCTAGATAGATATTGCGTGAGCATAGGAATTTCTTTTAAATTGCACGCTACGTTTCCCAACAGTGGAATCACAGCAAGGTCTATGCGTAGATAATATGCATGATTAGAACACAGAGTTGTGGGTGGTGATCGTCATACTGCTTACCACCTGTCTTATTTTGATTCGGCGATTTGGATGAAGTGGCCGGGACCAACCTTACATGACCATGTTCACGAGACCGGTTCCACTGAGAGACGTGCAACTAGTTTTGCATCAAGGTGGCTGGTGGGTGTCTGTTTCTCCAATTTTAGTTGAATCGAATTTGACTGCGGTTGGTCCTTGTGAAGGTTAAAACAACAAACTTGATAAATCACCATTGCGGTTTTTGTGTCGTAGGTAAGTATGATTCTTGCTAGAAGCCTGTAGCAGCCACGTAAAACTTGCAACAACAAAGTAGAGGACGTCGAACTTGTTTTTGCAGGGCATGTTGCACTACAAAAAAAAGACACATCCGTGACATTTTGGGCCGAACAATATTTGTTTTTGTCATACATATGACACTTCTATGACGATAATTGTGACAAAACCCGCTATCATCATACATGTGGTGGGCTCCTACTTATATGACAAAAAATCATGATAGAAAATGGGCTTTTCATCCTGGGCGGGCCGGAGACGCAGCTGCATGACATTCTTTGGGCCGTCCATGACGGAAAAAACCTTGGTAGAAGCGAGGGCGAGGAAAATTTCGGGGAGTTCCCAGTTACGGTGGGCGGTCGGGGGCTGAGCGATGCGCGTTTCTCTCGTACACGTACACGCGTGTGTGCGAGGCATTGGCTCTAACTGAACCCAAGCGAGGCGTTGGGATCTAACTGAACCCGAGCGATTGCACTGCAAGCTACGCGTTACTGAACCCGAGCGATCGATCAATGGCTGTTAACTGAACCCGATCGAGCGATTCCTTCGCTACTGCTGCTAACTGAAGCCGATCAATGC
>NC_041387.1:385425170-385437344 GCF_002162155.2 Triticum dicoccoides
TGAGCGGTGGCATTACCTCTGGATGAACATGACCCCGTGATGTGGAGGGCTGGATGAACAGGACGACCCCATGGAGGGCTGGATGAACAGTAGACGGTGGATGGGTGCTCGTGGAGGGGTGGTTGAACAGTAGCCGGTGGAGTAGCGCGCGGTGGAGGCTGGATGAACAGGAGCCCGTGGAGGCTGGAGGAGGTCGACGGTAGCCCGTGGAGGCTGGAGGAGGTCGACGGTGGAGATGAACAGTATCCCGTGGAGTCCCGTTTTGCGGTACGCCACACCCCTCCCGATGAACAGGACCCCCGTTTCGACCATAGCGCTCCAACACAAGTCCGTTTCGTCCATTTTGCGGTACGCCACACCCCTCCCGATCAACAGGACCCCCGTTTCAACCGTAGGAGGTCTGTTTCCTCCGTTTTGCGGTACGCCACACCCCTCCCAATCAACAGGACCCCCGTTTCGACCGTAGGATGTCCGTTTCCTCTGTTTTGCGGTACGCTAGACCCCTCCCGATGAACAAGATCCCGTTTCAAATGTGGCCGGTCGAACACAAGGCTGTTTCCGCCGTTCTGCGGTACTCTGGGCCTCATTTCCATCGCCTGTTCCGTCCAAGCCCTCCCGATGAACACGACGACGCATTCCATTCTGACCCAGCCGGTTGGCTCCCCATGAACACGATGAGATGCTGTTTCTCTGTTCCGACCTAGCCATGTACACGAGCCATGGCCGTACGTATGCGCGAGTAGGCGTTTGAGACCCCGCCCGTATGTACACATACGTGGCCGTATTTTGTTTCTTCCACACTGGCCGCTATACGTACGTGTACATGCTACGTGCGTGCCTCTACTACGACACGTACGTGCCTCTACTATGACACGTGCGCGCCTCTACATCGACCAGTATATATGTACGTACACGTTCGCGACCAGAATGACAATGCTACGTACGCTTCGACCAGGTGGGTCCCGAGTGTCAGGCACTTCCTTGCGTGCGAAGATGTAGCTGGTGGGTCCCAGCAGTCAGGGGGGCGAATCGTTTTTTGTTTTGCCCGGACGCACTTCCTTGCGTGCAAAGGTGTAGCTGGTGGATCCCTGCAGTCAGGGGGGCGAATCATTTTTTTTTCTGACGCACTTCCTTGCGTGCGAAGATGTAGCTAGTGGGTCCCAGCAGTCAGGGGGGCGAATCGTTTTTTTTGGACGCACTTCCTTGCGTGCGAAGATGTAGCTGGTGGGTGCCAGCAGTCAGGGGGCGAATCATTTTTTTTGCGAAATACGGTGGCCCGTCCGGTGGGTCCCCGCTGTCAGGTGGAGGAATAATTATTTTGCGCGTAATAAGGAGGCACTTCCTTGCGGCTGTCATGGACCCAACTGTCAGCCTCTCCACGTACAGTCCACGTCCGATGGAGGTCGTTCCTTGACCACGTTGACCACGCCACGCCGAGAGCACCACGGCGGTGGACGACGATGAGGCCTAGGAAGGGGATGATGCGGAGCTGGGGAAGACGCGGCAGTGGATGCACACACGGAGAGGAGTACGAGGGTTCACTGGTTCGGCTGCGCTGCCGTCTCCGCAGAATAACAGGGTGTGTGGGTGAGTGGAGGGATGGCCTAGCCAGCGGTGGGAGTAGTAGGGGGCGGTGAGGCCTCCACGGCAGCACAGCCGGCCATGGGAGGCAGGAGCAGGTGGCACGACCGGCGCTGCTTTGGGTGGCTGGAGCAAGAAGACCAAAGGTTGAAGAAGCACGATGGCCGTTGGATGGACATCGTACGGTCACTGTAGCTAGAATCATTTATATTGACTAAGTTGACAAAGCCCTTGGTACGTCAACTTAGTAGGCCCATAGGCCAGCTTCCGAAATGGTGCGCCCCAGATGTCCGGGGGAGGAATCATTTTTTGGGCAGGTGAAGCTAGAATATCCGAGATTGAAGAAGAAGCATGGCATCCGTTGGATGGACATCCAACGACCACTTCTGCTAGAACCGTGTGTTGACTATAAGTTGACAAAGCCTTGCATACGCGTCAACTCTATTTTTTTAGGGGACGCGTCAACTTAGTAAGGCCAGAAGTGTGTGACAGAGAACTTATAGCCCATTTGAGATTTTGTAAGAATGTGAAGCCCATTTTTGAATTCTAATGGAATTTACTACAACCCATTTACCGTTTGTTAAAAGTACAGCCCATTTGAACCAACCGTTCAAAACAGAATTCAATAAAATTTCCCACATTTTGATGGGATCCGAAATATTTTTATCCTGAAATTTCTAGTCAGATTAAATACAATT
This sequence comes from Triticum dicoccoides, assembly GCF_002162155.2. Classification (NCBI taxonomy): domain Eukaryota; kingdom Viridiplantae; phylum Streptophyta; class Magnoliopsida; order Poales; family Poaceae; genus Triticum; species Triticum dicoccoides. The sequence continues at coordinate 385,427,450 of NC_041387.1, forward strand.
TCAATATAAATTTATATTACGAAAAAATCCAACGAAACATTGCGCTCGCAATAATTAATGAAATTAAAATTTTCAATATCCAAAAATAATATTTTATAAAGTAATTACGTGTTTGGTGCATTTTTTTATAGTTACTGCCCAGTTTTTATAATTACATCCCATTTATTATTTCTTATAGCCCATTTTCTTGTTAAGCCTAATGCATCCCTCCTAGGAAAGATTTGCAGCCTAGCGGGGCGGAGAATAACAACTTGACCTTGCCTGGGTATTCCTAAAAAAAGTATAGCTGGGCTAGCCATTTTCATCTTGAAAAAAATTAATATCTGGGCTGGTTATCTGGCTTGGGCTAGACGGGCCACAGCTCACCCAGTTAATACCTGCAGCGATGTTTTCGTTGTTGTTCAGAGGAGAAAAATTAATATCTGGGCTAAACATCAAAAAACTCTGTAGTGCTCACACCTCAAAAACACAAAGACTGGTCGAGCTGCTTGGTCCCAGCTATCGGTCGCTTCTTGTGCAATTCTCTCGTTTATTGACTACTCCCTCCTTTTCGGTTTATAGTGCTCAATTCAAAAATCTCACCAATCAAGGTAGATGGCGAGTGGTGGAATACTTTTTGTAGTTTTGCAAAAGCACCTAATTAATGCTCTTGTTATTCTCAAAAAATTATGTTTATCAATGCATTAATTGCAATGCATGCATGCATAAAGTACATGCATTGGTCAATTTTCTCTTAAAACTTGCATGCAATGATTTAATGCACCTTGGAATCTGACCATGTGATGGAAAACAACCAAATTGAGCCTTATAAACTGGAAAAACTAAAATTTTGAGATAAGCCCTATAAACCGGAAAGGAAGGAGTACATAGGTTGACAATGGTGTGGGACCGTGATGTCAGGAAACCAGGAGGAAGCAAAATAAATTATAGTTATATATATATATATATATATATATATATATATATATATATATAAAATAAGGAGGCACTTGCGTACGTGAGGCTATGGCCCTGGTGGGTCGCCATTGTCATCCTCTCCAAGTAAAGTCATCTCCTCGCCCGCGCGTGCTTTCTACCCGAAACAGTCAGCGCCGCCCGCCCCACTTCCCGGTGCAGGTGATTGCTCCGCCTTCAAACGACACAAGTGCCGTCTGTCCGTCAATCTTCCGCCCACATTAATGATACGCGATTGCCGAGGCGGCTACTCTAGCGCCACACGTCCGTCCCTCCGCCGCCCACCATTGCTATATAAACTGCTGTGTCGGCCATAGCCGCAGTCATCCGCATCCGCTCCCTTTCTCCTGTCCACACCACTACTTCCCACCATGGCTTCCTCGCGCTCCAGCGCTCTTCGGGACGGGCGGACGATGGACCACAAGGAGATGGAAGCCATTGCTGCCGACCGGCTGGCCGGAGGACGATGACGTCCCAATGGAGAACATGGTAGTCGACGATCCGGTGCCAACCCCCTCCTCCGTGCCATCCCCACCAGTGCATTGCACCATGAGCATCAGCGAGGCCCGTGCCCAATATATGTACACGGTGAGGCAGATGCGTGAGGAGCAGTTCCGGGAGGCGTAGGCCGGCGCCGCCTACAACCACCATCTCCTCCAAGAGCACCTGCAGGCGGAGGAGCAGATCACCACGGAGCAGGCGGAGCAGGAGGCACTGCTCAACTCGTACCGCTCCGCCTGCAAGGGCCGTCTCGAGCACTGGCGGTACCGCATGCGGGTGGCGGAGGCTGCGGCCGCCTACAAAGAGGGCAATGAAGCGGGCGAGGCGCTGTTTGGCGAGACCGAGGACGAGGCAGAGGATAATGCCGGCTCCGACGAGTCCCCGCTCCGCTGGCGTCGACGAGGCCCTGCTTCGCCGAGGCCCTGCGGTGCCAACAACGAGGCAGAGGACACCGCCGGCTCCGCCGAGGCCCCGCCCCACCAACAACAAGGCAGAGGACATCGTCGGCTCAGCCGAGGCCCCACCCTGCCGGCAACGAGGGGGAGGATTTCCATCGCTCCGCCGAGGCGCCGCCCGCCGGCAACGAGACAGAGGACATCGCCGGCTCCACGGAGGCCCCGCCCCGCTACCAACGAGGCCGCGCCACACAGAAAACAAGGAAGAGTAGAACACGGTAGGTCACCGCCGCTCGGGTCCAAGTAAGGCCACCGCTGCTACCCTCCGGTTGAAGCCAAGCTAGGCGGGTTGACCATTGACGGCCGATTAGCTTCTTGGCGGCGACGTGGAGTCAAAGAGCTGCGTTGGAGAAGAACGCTGCTTCTACTTAACTGCTGGTGCAGTTGGCTGACTGACACGTGGGCCCAACAGGCCACATGTCAGTTACGCAACTGCACCTGCAGTTAAGTCACTAAAGCTTCTGTTCGGCTCAGCGGGACACATGTGGGTAGCTTCGGTTTATACGTCCAGCGCACCCCTTTTTAGTTGAAGAATGTATGAAATATAATGAAATCCGGCATGTTTATATGAAATCCGACTGTGTATGAATGAATTTATTTCGATTAGTTTGAATTCCTGTATCACTCGCATTGGATGGACATGCAAAACAATATGTAATAGCATTATTCCCAGGGTGATCACCTCGTTTGCAGCAGTTTCACATGTACTCCCTCCGGTCCTTTCTAGTCTGCATACAAGTTTTGTCTGCAGTCAAAGTATCTCTACTTTGACCAATCTTATACAAAAAAGTATGCACTTTCACAATGTGCGAAGTAAAAAGGAACATAAGGAGTACAAAGAGTTTGAGCAGCTTTTTAGCGTTTCTGTACATTGCAATCAAACACACAGGGCTGGCAATTCACAGAGAACATTCAAAACAATCGATGATTATGCATCTCAGCGACTCACATGTCAGAGGCAATATTTACTTCACAACTAAAGAATAAAGAAAAAATTGATCGACGCTGCTGACAGCAAAGGGCGTCCCATTCGAAAATATCAAACACATGTCTTGCTAAAATCAATGAGAAAAATTTGACAAGGTTGTCCCATTCCAAAATATCAAATGCCTACGATTGTGGAATGGGCAGGGTTTGCCATCAGTTCGGACAATGACATGGCACCTCGTGCTAAATAAACCAGCTGTTCTTTTTGTGTAGTTCCACCAAAATCAACCAAATTCGCGCGTAACTTGTATGATTTCGCCCTTATATGTTGCAATGCCTTGAACTTATCGGCACCTCCTTTCTTGTGGTGGAAATGAATGATTCGATGTATTCATGAACATTTTGTGCAGTTCCCATTGAAATCAAGCTGAGCACCCATGTTTGCACAAATACAAAAAAGTGATTAGTATAAAGCAAACTATATTGTGAATTGACAGTTTAAACAGGCACCTACATGGTCCATGTAGAGCACACTTTTAGAAAAATGGAACTCGCCAGAAAGAATCCTAAAAAAACATCGTACTCGCGCATCACAGCAAAAAAATGGAGATTTGTCAGTCCTTCTGAGCTGAAGTTAGTTTTGTCTTGTGGGGAGTAATGTAACCATCCTTCAACTGCTCCTTCTGATGAGAAGATAGACATGGCTTCTTCATCCTGGCATAATCGGAACTAGTCACTTCACGTACTCCATATTCTTCTTCAGAGGAAGATGATCCTATTGTGCAAAGACAAGAGGACTACTAAATGCTAGCATCCCTGTTTGCTCAAAAAAAGGAAAGGAAGTATTTAAAACAACACAGATGAAGCACTTCTCAAGGACAATACCACTTTTTCATGACAGTATCTAAACAATAGCACAACACCAATAGAGATAACAAAGCTCAATCATATGGATGAAATCAGTGGGCGAGTACCAACCTTTGTCAGGAGGCTTATTGTGTAGAGTATATAGATGAAGCACTTCTCCGGAACCATCTGTTGCTATCTACAGTGGTGGCCATGCTTACTATATACTCCTCGATTAGTTTAATGTTTCCAACATCTTCTTGTGCAGTTCCACTAAAATATATGGTATCTTCAAAGAAGATCCCTGTTTACACAAGTAGAGATAATTACGTATTACATTAAGAGTGACATCAAATCAGTGGCAAAACAATTGCTCGTTCCAGCCATAGCAATAAATTAAGATGCAAAACTATATCATTACTTATGTCATCACAGTTCCAGTGCTTCATTACAGCACCGGGAGTTGATTTTTGTTTTTCTTCCGCTTTATCTTCCCCTTCATCACTTGGTTCAATAACAGACAAGCTTTGCCTTCAATGTAAGATTTGGCATGTCAATTAGGGAGCACAAGTATAGTACTAAACTTAATTTTCTGATGAAAGTGGCAAAATACAGGCCAACAGTTGTGAAATATCCTTATCTTACCTCAATGGGATATTAGGGTGCACATACAGATTGGAAGTCTTGTCTCCATTTGTGCCGTTCACTAAAATCAAGTAACATTATCATACAAGTAGCACAACATATGAAAGCACACTGCAGAATCATGTGAAAGAAGGCTAGTACTGACCTCTCATGACCCGGAATTCAAGCAACTCACAGAAGAAGATCTGAACCAAATTTGCCAACATAGATAGGAAGTAAGATCTCCTCTTGTGCAGTTCCACTAAGATCAAGCAATCAAGCAACGTTGTCGGTGTGACATTTTGGTTGAACTACACAAAACACTCTTAAAACAAAAGTGTTTTGTGCAGTGCAACAAAAGGTCACAATGGCAACGAGGTGAAGTAGATAACCCTGTTTACATAGAGGTGCAAAGGAAACAATAAGTGGTCAATAACGATGGATGACACAGAAGCCAACAAAAAGAAGCATCTACCTTATCTAAATGGGAAAGAAATCAAGACAGTAGCATTTCTCAAATGGTGGCATTGATTAATATTAACATAGAGATTATATTAACAATAAAATTCCTTAAACAAGTAATTTGGTTTTAACTATGGCATTGCATCAATTTTCCAGCGGCAATATTAGAGGGTGTTTGTTTACAGGGACATTTTGGTGTAGGGACTAAAAAAACTCCGTGTCAGTCCCATCTAAACCAAACAGGAGGGACTTTTAGGGACTAAAAGTGGGCATTTGGGACTAAAGAAAGAAGACCCCGAGGGAGTCTTTTTGGGACTTTTTCCAACAGTTGCCGCTGCCAAGCATCTCACCTTGTCTCTATTAGTTCATTACTAGGGGTTACATGGTCTTTTAGCATGTCATTTAATAACCTCTAGTCCATGTTTAGTCCCTGGAACCAAGTAGGTAGGGACTAGGGAGTTTTTAACCAAACAGGGCCTTAGATTAACAACAACTAATGAGTTGCACGGGACAGTGGACGCACCAGCACCATGTGCATCTACCGATGTATTGTGGTCATGCACAGTCTGTTGCAACAAAGAACAAACAACCAAGGAGCATATTTGTGTTGGTCCCAGTTTTGTTATCTTTAGACACCTTTCCCTATGTGAGCGCAACAAATCTAGTCCTGCTCAAACTCTACAGCCTTGTCCCCCAAAACAAAAGATCAGTTTGTTACAGATGTGCGTACTGCGTTTGTCATTGTTTTCCCTTTTCGACCAACGTAGGTGCTGGATAGCCAGTCTGTACTAGTACTTTCGTCCCTTCCTTTCCTCTTTGAACCACGTCCTAGATTTATGCGATACAACTTTCCCCACTACTTTTCCCCATTCCTTTCCTCTTTGAACCACGTCCTAGATTCATGCTATACAACTTTCCCCCTTCATTTCCTCTTTGAACCACGTCCTAGATTCATGGTATACATGCAGCTAGAGCAATGCATGTGGACTAAGTAAATTATACCTTAAGGTTCTTGGGGCGTGGTTCAGTGGGCGATGGGACGGCGGCAAAGAAGAAGGGGTTGGAGGCCCTCCCGCGCCGCCGCTGGGTGAAAGTGAACAACTGCACCGGTAGTGGATTCCCTCCCTCGCCGACGGCGGCAGCATTAAGCCTCCTTCCCTTCCTGGCAGACGGATCATGTCGGCTCTTTGAGCAGCAGTGAGGGGAGAGAGAGACCAACGAAGTCTTTTTTAGATCTGGAGTGGGCGAGAGAGTGTGAAGAGAGCAACTACAAGCGCTGAGGCTCCAACATGTATATATATACTGGAGAGAGAGTGTGAAGCGTGCAAACCCTAGAAAACAAGTGCCGAGGCTGCAGCTTATACGTGATGAGGTGATTATACGGTCACTACGAGATCGTATAGCTCCATATCCATCCATTTTGACCAGTCAAAGGATCCTCCTGGCACAAATTATGCTCAAGTGTAGTTATCGAACCCGAGACCCCAAGTTTGATGAGCGAACAAGCTAACCAGCTACACAACCCTCCCGTTATGTTCAGCAAGAGGAAAATAACCTTTTATACATTCCTGAATTCGTGTGACAAGCATGCCGTGTTTTTTTGTGTGTGTGGGAGTCATTGGGATTTCAATCATAATCGTGCCATGTGGCTTTGGTGGTAAGACTATCCATAGTGGTGGAGAAATAATGCAACCTTAGTCACCTTACCTCTCTCCACGTAGTACGTTGGGTCCCACTAGTCAGAGGGTGAAACAAACAAATTAATAAGAAAAATTAAAAGCGCCAGTGGTGTATCTTACCTCACACATCTCGCTACTGCTCGGGAACACTGTCCAATTGATCCCTCTGTTTGCTCACATACTATTTTAAGAGAATCCTTATTATAACATGCACACAATTTTGGGCACTTGTATTCGACCTAAGTCAGTGTGCCACCGTATCTCGTACTTACTACTCCCTTCGTCTAGGTGTAATAAGTCACATTAGGTGAAGCGGGACCAAGGTGCATGTGCATGTGTGTGTGTGTGTGTGTGTGTGTGTGTGTTTAACAACATGTGTGTGTTAGAGAGAGCGACAAATCGACCTACTCCTACAGAGAGATGGTGTGCGGTGTACGATTTTAGCCGCGAGAGTCGGTGCATCCTCTCGTTTCCGGGCATGTCCGGTAGGGACATGCGGACAGCTGCCACGCCCGCTCCTGACCAGCCTGGCCCACCCAAAGCCCCTCCATCGCCCGCGAGCGCTTCTCGCCCAAAACGGTCAGCGCCGCTCCAAAGAATCGGTGCCACATTCATGCCCGGGCAGAGCGGACGCAACCTCTCACTGGCGCAAGAGTGATGGTTGCTTCGTCCGTCCAACTTACTGCTGGGTCTATGTGATTTGACGGCTCATTGGTCTTTATTACTGAGGTGGTAGGACTGCTGGATGTCCCACGCTTTCAGCGAAAGGAGGTACTACTAGATTACAATTTTCTCCATTCTTACAGCGGAGGAGTGCAAGAGCAGTGAAAACACGCAGGCTCAGGTGATTACATGGCCCACCTCACACTATCACCGTGCGACACCTAACTCTTTACATAGTACTCCCTTCGTTCCTAAATATTACTAGATGAGTCCCCGCGCGTTGCCGCGGAACAGCCATATATCTCTCTGGGCAAAATTATCGATTTCATAGAACTAAAAGAAAAACTCTATAACCGCATGACAAATGTGGTGGCCAAACTAAATAAACTCCCATCATCATTTAGATCATCCCATGTAAGGAAAAAAGATCAGCCAACTCCTACTGCATAATGGGATTATATTTTTCTTTTTGACATGTTAATGGGACTTAAAAGCTCACTTACATGCATGCTACTGGTGCATGCTTGCATGCAGACATGTTGATGTGATTTAAACCCACTCACATGCATGCCACGGTATTTTTGCATGCTTGCATGTGGCTTAGTGCGGAGCCTCTCAACGTCTAGATCAAACGGCTATTATGGACTGATTTAGTTCATCTAACGGCTACATTAATTTTGATGATGTGGCTCAAGGAGAGGATAGAGAATTCCTAGTAGTGGGGGCTAGCTATTACTAGTAGATAAGTCTTTGTAGAGATTCCACTAGGTGAACTACATACGGAACAAAATGAATGAATCTACACTTAAAATACATCTATATACATCCACATGTGGTTCATGGTGAAATCTCTACAAATACTTATATTTAGGAACGGAGGAAGTACTAGTATAGTACATACTGTAATTTATCAGCGAGATAAATTTGTACAATGCTATGAAGCTTCTAGCTTCTGTTACATGTATCTTGCGTCCAAGGTTGCCCGTTGCAACATTTCATCAAATACAAAGGAGACTAACATGCATGCTATTGCATCTCAATGATTGACAGATCATAGCAAATATGTACTCACTCTGTTCCAAAATAAGTGTCACAACTTTGTGCAAACTTTAGTACAAAGTTGTACTACTACTAAAGTTGACACTTATTTTGGAATAGAGGCAGCTAAAGAAAAAAACGATCCATGCAGTCCCTAGCCCTTGAACCGTGAACCCTAACCAGGCTTCAATTTGCTGGCAACGTTAGAGCTTACTAATAAATGAAGTTTGCAACCTTTTGACCATCGGATCATTTTGTGCAGTTTCACCAAAATCGAGATGAGCATCCCTGTGGCAAAGAAATTGAAGAAGCGTGATTAGAATAAGATTACTGGGACTAGTTGATGATACATAAACTCATCACAAATACAGTGCGTAGAAGCCAGTAGAGGTATGTGCGGGGCAAAGAAGTAGAGAAATATCCACAGGGAGTGAGGTGGGCAGCTGGAGCAGTGGTGCAAGCCGGCTATAAAAGGAGTTGTACCTGAGGCACGTAGCTCAACCTTGAGGAGGGCGGCGGGAGGCGGCAACTGCGCACGTCGCGGTAGTGAGCAAGGGACGAAGGCAACCTCACTGGCTTTGTGAGAGAGAACGGCGGGGACCCCTGATCGGGACGTGCCGACAGTGGGTTTTCACCATCGGCGACGGCGACCGCATCTACACTAAGCATCCATCCCTTCCCGCAGCGGACGTGATCCGCCGGGATGTTAGAGATGTGGCCACAGTCGTTTTGTGCGAGAAAGTGTGAAGAGAGCAACCCTAGCAAGCAACCGTGTAGGCTGACCCATCCTGACTATCTATATAGTGGAGCGGTTTCCTTTTCTCTCCATATGAACCTATCATATTGCATACATGCCACTGAAGAAAAAAAACTTTATTTATAAATGACGCGACACCTACTACTCGTTCTCCTATAACCTTGCACTTGGCATCTCCAAAATATTAACCTTGCGATTGGCTGTTCGCCTCTTCGGGAAGTCGAGCAATAATGGTAGTGTAGTATATATCGTTCTGGCTATATGAGACCGAATGAATTGCTGCACGTCCACCACGTGGGCGAGGGTCGAGGGGCGAGGGAGAATGCTACATACGGAGCAAAATGAGTGAATCTACACTCTAAAATACATCTATATACATCAGTGTTTGGAGTATGTACTAGTAGTTCATATTGAAATCTACTAAAGGACATATATATTCCAAACAATATGATATAATCTCTATAACCAAGGTAGTAGGGATGAGGAGTAAACGGAGGGAGTAGTAAATTTTTCTCCTCGTCCTGCGAGCCACCGCGCACATGGGCGAGGCAGCGGGCGTAAGGCGGAGCAAGCTTCACCTCATCCTGCGAGCCACCGCGCCTGTGGGCGGGGGAGACGGCGTACTAAGCAAGCTTCTCCTCGTTCTGTGAGTCAACGGGACACATCAAAAGTACCCCAGTGTATAGAGCCTTGCCTCTAAGGTAGGCCCCACATGGTTTGCCTCTTTTTTTAATTTAACATAACGCGTCAAGTCGCAATTTGTTTGTTCACCCGTGGTAGATGATCCTCCCTCCACCAAGTGGACAACCAGTACACTTGCCAAATTACCATGTGGGCTGCCTTTTTCGTACAGAAATGAGCTCCACCGTGTACCCGCGCGGGTGTGGTTGGGAAAGAGACGGGAGTACGTGCGTCGTGCATGCACCCCTTCTCTTCGTGCACGTCCCCCACCTACGTGGGTGTGTGTGAGAGATACAAACCGCGTTTGT
>NC_041387.1:385437700-385463079 GCF_002162155.2 Triticum dicoccoides
GTATATGTGTTGAGAAGGAGAGACCCAACTATGTCTTGAGGGAGATCGGTCGACATCCATACATAACTGAAGGATGGGAAATATGATGGGACAGAGAGAGAGAGAGGAGAGAGAGAGGGAGGGAGAGGGGTAGAGTGCTGGATGGGTGATGGAGTTGCTTCTCAAAGATGGTGGGAGAGGCCTACTAGACAAACTGAGGGTGGAACTGCAATGTTATCAATAAGAGTGGGGATGTGTTCTGTGTGTGCCTGTGCATGATAGATCTGTCGGGGCGCATCCATGGATGATGAAGGGGAACCATGTGTTTGGTAAGCAAACCTAACTAGATCGGTAGATCAATTGTTGTTTGTCGGAGGAAGGGAGAGACACAACTAATGAGGTAGATCGATCAACGCGTGGGTAAAAACGAGTTATAAGGACCTAGCTAGCTATATGTATAGCGAGAGATCGGTCGTCGTACGTCCATTTGCTAGAGGCAAATAAGGCCCAGTGAGATGGATAGACAGAGAGAATGGAGCTAGGAGGTGGTGCGAGAGGCCCAGCTACTAGCTAGATAGGGGGAGGAGTGTGCGGTTGTGAGATTGATGAAAAGAGGGGCGAGAGTTTACACGTGTGTGTGACCATATGAGAGACACGAGGCAAGGACACATAAAGGAGGAGATTGAAGGTGTGTGTGTATGTTGTAGGCAGGCATCGCTGGAGAGGTTTATCGATCAGTGTGTGTCAGAAAGGAGTTGTGGAGACTCTAGGAGAACGACCTAATGAAAAAAAATGAATGTGCCCGGTGGATAGAATGCCGAGGGAGGGGGAGGGCGAGGAGGGCGTGTGCATGCACGAGAGAAAGTTAGTGGTAGCTACAAAGGTTAGAGGATTGTGTGGGTGTAAGAGACTAACAAAGATCATAATTTGATATGAAAGCGGATTCATATATTTGAATAGGAGATCATAGTGTTTTAAACATTGCATGCATGAATATAGCGGTGATACAAGTGCTGTGCACATGTTATACCATAATGTGATAATGCATGGTGTTTGCAACTCACAGCTAAATGTCGAACAATCTAAACCATACTATACATCAAACAATCTCACATTTTATTTGAATTTGTGATAATGTGTGGCGTTTGCAGCTTACAACTAAATATCAAAAAATCTAAACATTACTATATATCGAACATTCTCACATTTTATTTGAATTTGTGGTAATGTGTGGTGTTTGCAACTCACATCTAAATACTTGTAGGTGTAGGGGGAGAGGCACCATACATAATGTGATAAACACATTATACATATGAGACATGGTTTAGATTACGAAGATCTAGCTAGAGCTAGAAATGCAATGTGATTTGAAATCAACATAAAGTGGATTCAAAAAATCGAGTTCGAGTTCATATAGTACACATAGTTCATATGTAACTCGAGACTAATCATGTGGTGTTCTGTGAAGATAATACAAAACGATGGTTTAACTTGACAATAATGATGATTGTAGATCTTATAAAAGTAGAGAAACGAATTCAAATGCTTTGACTTCACAACAATCATTACTGTAGATCTTATTCAAATAGAGAAACGAATTCAAATTTAGCTCATAATGAAGCGGTAGTATATACGTTTGGAATGCACTAAAACATTCATTTGAGTAGTAGGTTGCATGCATTATACACATAGCAAAATATTCTAATTGAGCATAACATGAATTCAAAGTTTTGAATGACATTTGTAGTGCGCATTGATTTGGTACAGTACACGTTAGGCTTGTCCGGAAATTTCAACCCGCACCTTGTTAGCCCGAAATATTTAAGATATATCTTTGTCTCGTCGTGCTCCGACAACTCCCTCCATCTCAACCCGCGCCTTGCTATTACAAAATTACAACGCATGCGAAAACTCCCACCTCCTATGAAATCTCGACACGCGAAATGCCCATGGTACCCCTGAATCGAAAGAACCGCCTCAAATCGGTGGGGGTACTTTCGTAACTTACCCCACATTTCGGACAAGCGTGTCCCTAAGCCATGGTTCCCCACTGCCATCCCATCCGCCCACCCATTCGTACATCAAGGCCGCGAAAACCCGCGATGAAACCCCACACCCTGCTCCATCCGCCACCCAGCCGGAGCCTCTTCCCCGACGATGTCGTCCACAGCAACACCTCGACGTCCCCACCGTACCGGATGAGGATCCGTTGTCGATCTCGTCGTCCCGCTGGTTCAGCCACCCCGTCCTCCACCTCCAAGGAGCTGCCCCAAGGTTCCCCTCGTCTTTTGCGCCACCTCCATTCCCACACCGCCGTCTTCACCTGCACCACCGGAAGAGCATCATCATCACCGTTTCCTCGGATGAAGTTGCGGCCTAATCGGCGCCACCAAAGAGGTTGTACACTAATCACCGCATTTTCTTCTTGATTCGATCTCACAGTGCTGTCGGCGCTCGATCCCGAGCCGACACGGTGCGGCTCCATCCACGGCGGCGTCGCCGGCCACTTCCTCCACAGCGTCGCTCCCTCGGCGGCGACGTCCACATCAGTAGGAGCTACTGCTGCTGCTTTAGCTCTTGCTCACGCTGCTGCTCTGCTCTTGCTCTCGGTCCCCTGCCTGGTCTGCTCTTGCTATTGCTCTTGCTTGCGCTGCTACTCTCGCTCTTGCTCTTGCTTGCGATGCTGCTCCAATTTAGCTACATTTCAGTTGACTGAATCGCCTTTTGGGTCAGTCGATTTTCAGGGGGTGCAGGGGCTCGCTGGGGTGAAGGAAGAACCAGCCGCAGCAGGGAGGGGGGCTCTCTGGAGAGGTACCCTACTATCTATCTTAGGGTTCAGGGTGAGGGCGGCGGTCGCCGGCGGTGGTGGGGCGTTGGCAGGGCGGTGGCGTGGGGATCGCCGGAGAAAAAGCTCGGCACGAGCGGGCCTAGAGGGATGGCCGGGGCGGCGGCGGATCGGCAGTGGGGAGTGTTTTCGGGGCGGGCGGGGTGGCGCACCGCCGGCCGTGGGCGGCGGGGGGCTGCTGTTTGGCCGGTGGTGGCTGGCGGCTCAGGGTGGTGGAGGTTGAGATGAACCACATGCCCTTGATTTCATATCCAACGACTGCAAAATCGACTGACTAGAGATGAAAAAGTCAGTCGACCGACGTGTAGCCTCACCTTGCTAGTGCTTCAGTTTCGACAACAAAATTCAGTTTCGATAGCAAAATTAAGTTCCTGTTGCATTGTCGTCCACCCCAGCTCAGCTGCTCCAACGACAGAAGGGTCTAGCACAGCAGGGATCCGGCCTCCAGACTGTCTTTCGCCGCCTCAGATCTTCTTCCCCGCCGCCGGTAGCCATGAAAACTGCATTACCATCATCAACCGAGCAGATGACCTCGAGGACTACACGGGTCCGCAAGAGAGGTCGCACTCTTTCGTGTCTACTTACTTTATGCATCGCTTAATATTACATGCTACTTTATCATCCTATTCACCGATTAGACTCTGAGTCAGCTCCAAACTAATGGTCAAACTTGAGTTTTTAAATGGTTGTGGGGACATATTGGGGCCGCAATCAATAGTATCTATCTACTATCTGGTTAATCTTCGGTGTCTACTATGAGTTTCATGTTGGGTGGGAAACAAACAGTAAAGAAGCCATTATCTGTATTTTTTAACTGAAGCCATTATCTGCCTGCTATTATTGGTTTGGGGTCTATCCACATGTTGCTACCATCACTCTGGATTTCTGCATGCACTCCTTACATAATCTCACTATGTTTTATTCCTATGCATGACAGTTATTGTAAACAATGGAACTGAACATGTAGAGCAAAAGAGACGAGCCTTGCGTGGCAATAAAATTTCATGCAGACGTCTTTCCATGGTAGGCACAAAGGCAGCCCCCCTCCATGCATTTCGGATTGTAATCGAGAGGAAGATATTTGTTCTGAGGGGGATCAGAAGGAGAAGACAACTCCTATTTACCCCCTGAGGTCTTCGCTCTAACTTGGCATGCTGATGTTGGTTATATCATGCATATGGTGTCTTGCATTGCTTACTTTATACATCAAATATGGCATCTTCTTAGTTTAGACATCCTTTGTGCGAATGCCATCTGTTTAGTTTATTCATCGTTTATGTGAATTATGCAATGCCATCTTGTTTAGCCAGGCATCATATATGTGAATTTTGCAATGCCATCCTGCTTAGCCAGTCATATTACATGCAAATTATATCAGGCCATCCTTTTTTTCTGTTACATATTACATTTGTCAACAATGTTAGTACATTTAACTGCTCTTCGTGTGCATCAGCCATTTGACACGATGATGGAAAATTCTGGAGTGAAAACAAGGTCTTCAGAGCAGACTATGCTATCTGACGAAGAGCATATCTCGCTGGTTACGGATAGCTCCTCAGAGGAGGATTCAGAGACAGATGACCAGTCCATCCCCCCCCCCCCCGAGGTGTATGCTCTAACTTGGCAGGGTTATGTTGCTCATATCGCGTGTATGGTGTCTCGCATTGCTATGTCATTTGATTAGTTTAGACATGCTTTGTGTGAATGCCACCTGTTCAGTGTCTAATTACCATATATGTGAATTATGCATTGCCATCTTGTTGCAAGACATTATATATGTGAATTATACAACGCTATCTTATTGCAAAGGCATTATATATCTGAATTATGCAATGCCATGTTGTTTAGCCAATCATCATGTATGTGAATTATATCATGCTATCATTTTTTTGTATTACGTGTTCCATTTGTCGACAACGTTTGTATATTCAACTACTCTTCTTGTGCATCAGCCATTTGAAGCGGTGATGGAAGTATCTGGAGTGAAAACAAGGTATTCAGAGCAGACAATGCTACCTGCTGAAGCAGACATCTTGCTGGTTACAGAGAGCTCCTCAGAGGAGGATTCAGAGACTGATGACCAGTCCTATTTCCCCCCTGAGGTCTATGCTCAAACTTGGCAGGGTTATACTACCCATGTCATGCATGTTGTCTTGCATTGCTTAGTTTTTACATCATATATGGATTGACATCTGCTTACTTGCTTACTATATAAATCATATATTTGAATTATATCATGCCACCATGTTTACATAGTACATACACATCATCTATCTGAATTATGGCATGGCAACCCATTTAATAAAGACATCATATAGTTATATCATCTCATCCTGTTTAGTGTTTACAGTCATCATATTTTGAATTATGGCATTCTATCCGTTAATGTATGTGAATTATGGCATGCCAACCTATTTAATAAACACATTATATAGTTATATCATGTCATCCTGTTTACATAGTCTCATATTTTGAACTATGTCTTTCCATCTTTTTTAGTTAGCCATCATAATGTGAAATTGTGTCATGCTATCCTATTTAGTTAGCCATCATATATGTGAAATTGTGTCATGCTATCCTGTTTGGTTAGACAACATAAGTATGAATTATTTCATGCCCTCTTTTATTCCCCACTATCCATTGCACCCGTCTATCATACAATGTCTATACTTTCAATTACTTTTCTTGTTTATCAGCCATTTGAATTGGAGAGGGTGATGGCAGTATCTAAGGGAGTAACAACACGGTCTTCAGAAAAGATAGTGCTACCAGTTGATGCAGATAGAACCATGGTTGTACTTTCCCAAGGACCAGATCCACCAAACATAACCCAGACTCTCGCAGATTGTACCCCTACCCAGTTGGACAGAGAACCAGCTAAACCCCTTCTAACCCCAACCCCGGCAGATAGTAACCCAGTTCTAGTTGACACAACACCGTCTCCACCACAGAGCACCCAAATGCGAGCAGTTAGTAAGGGAACTGCACTGCCCAAAGCACGAGGACCACCACTCCGAATCCCAACTCAATGCTTAAAGGAGAAGAAGATTTATTCTCAGGTCAGGTTCTGTAGCTATGGTTCATACTCCTTTGCTCTTGCATTACTGTATTTACTCATACCCACTATTTTCAAATTTGAAGGATGGTTTGAAACTCCAATGGCGCAACAGGTATGTTTTAAACCTGTTTCTTTAACTGGTTTGCTGTCCTAACCTGTTCTATGTTGATTTCAGTTTCAATTGAATAAACAGTTATGTTCTCATGTCATGCACATTACAAGTGTTGTTATTGCTCTATAGTTTCCCACACTTATATTCTGTCTATTCTGCTTTGTCTTGACAAATATTATTTGAACTGTGTCTCTATCTTGATTTGACAACAAAAACTAGAATGATATAGACCATAAAGTGACCATGGTACATAGATATATGTTTGTTTCATGCTGTTATCCTGTCCACTTTACTACTGAACTCATTTACCAAAATGAGTTTCATATACAACATGGTAAACATGTGATGTGTCTGCTTGTTTCTCTTTTATAATGCGGACAAAATATTGCAGAACAGTACCGTGTTATCCAATGGTAAAGGAAGTAATGCAGATAAGTTTCAAGATAGTGAGACATCCCTGTTGGTCTCCAAGAAAGCTGATAAAAAATATCTTAACGACAGTGAGAGAACCCAAAAGTCCCATCTTGATGTAGTGTTCGAGTTACTGGCCACTACTGCTGGCACAAGATCTTCGAACTCGCTGCCTGAATCAGTTCGTCATCTTGAGTCTCAACTTCAAGTTGAAAGACATCAATCAGATGTGCTGCGACAGGAAGCTGAAGGACTGAGGAAGTCCCTGCAGAATTCATATGCATATTTGCTGGTGCAACAGCAAGCGCTGGAGGATTTAAGCGCCAAACAAGAGAAAGTTAATAAGCTTGCTAAGCATCTTGCCAGCATTATGGGTACCCAGGATATTGTTTCTTGAGATCTTCTAAAGTGGTTTAAGTTCTGGATTTGTTTTGCTACGGCGTTTATTTGCGCTGGTCGCCAACTTTGACAACCAGTGTATATGATATGCTGCTTTGTTCCCTATATTTGCACTGGTGGCGAACTTTGATGCCCAGTGGATGTGATATGTGTAATAGCCGTGATAGACTAGCATTAGTTGCTTGATTATTTATTTCCTTGTTGTCTTGTTTATTTGTTTGCTTGTAGTCATTGCAGTTCTTTTTCCGTGGTTTTCTAGTGGCTGCAATAACCTATGTTTTAAAACTAGGCCACAATAACCATGGGGTAATATTTACTGTAGTGACACTGGGCCTCCTACGGGCCGTAGAAACAGCGGGCCTTCTATGGGCCGTAGAAATAATGGGCCTTCTACGGGCCATAGAAAAATGCGCCTTCTGATGGCCGTATCATCAATGGGCCTTATACGGGCCGTATGATCGATTGGCCAAACATGGGCCAAACAGACCGCATTATGGCCGTAAATGGGATAGAGTTGGAATCGTCCGTTCATGGGCCGACCATAATGGGCCACCGTTAATAGGCCATATTTGATGACACTATGAAAATGGCCCAACATATTAATGGACCACAAACGGGCCGACTGTAACCACAGGCTGAATTTGGACCACAAGCAGAAAATGACAGTAACGGGCCATAAGTAAACGAATGCTGGAAATGAGCCCAAGAATAAATGGGCTCTGAGAAGGCCGAAAGATAACATGGGCTAGAAATGGCCCAACGGAATAACGAGCCGTTAATGGGTATAAGGTGATACACTGTTCATTACGGGCCAGTTTCACCACGGGCCGTTAATAGGCCAAGAGTTACAAAGGGCCTCATATGGGCCGAAAGACGTCATGGGCCATACATGGGCCAGAAGTGAAAACGGGCTAGAGTCATATTGGATGGCCCAGATGACGCTACTGGGCCTAATTCAGATAGGGCGTAACGGGCCTTGGGTTAGCAAGCTGTAAATGGGCTATATGCGAACAGGCCGTTAACAGGCTTTCCATGGGCCGGCCCGCCACCTTTTTACCAAGTCAAACGGGCTGGCCTTTTCACAAGAATGGGCCTCTGTTGGGCCGTGCCACGTGTCGACGTATCATGGGCGCCTTCAGTCCAATGAGTGGATGACATCTGTCCCAACAATGAGCCGACACGTGTTTCCTCCAACCAATGATGATTTTACACGTGGAAAATCCCCATTGGTCGGGGCTGTTAATGGGTTATCGGATCCAAAACCCGACCCGATAGCTTAACGGTGTTCCGTTACGGTGGATGCCACGTGTCGGTCACCCTTGACGAAAGCACTTCTGTGACGCGCGATTTATCGTCATGGGAGTGGACACTTCCGTGATGATAATTTTGGTAATGTCATGGAACACTTCTACGACAGCACAGGTATGACTATCTTGATTCTGTCATAAAATCATCATGGATGTACATGCATGACAAAAAATGCGACCTACTGTGACAAACACGTATCATCACGGAAGTGTATTTTTTCTGTAGTGTTGTGATGTGATATGGTCAAGACATCTTGTGATATACGTTGTTGTATGAGATGATCATGTTTCGTAAAAGTTATTGGCAACTGGCACGGGCCTTATGGTTGTTGCTTTATTGTATGAAATACAAACGCCATGTAATTGCTTTACTTTATCACTAAGTGGTAGCGATAGTCATAGAAGCAATAGTTAGCGAGACGACCACGACGCTACGATGGAGATCAAGGTGTCAAGCCGGTGACGATGGAGATCGTGACGTTGCTTTGGTGATGGAGATCAAAAGCACAAGATGATGATGGCCATATCATGTCACATATTTTGATTGCATGTGATGTTTATCTTTATGCATCTTATTTTTCTTAGAACGGTGGTAGCATTATAAGATGATCCCTTAACTAAATTTCAAGGTATAAGTGTTCTCCCCGAATATGCACCGTTGCGGAAGTTCTTGGTGCTGAGACACCACGTGATGATCGGGTGTGATAAGCTCTACATTCAAATACAACGGGTGCAAGCCAGCTTTGCACATGCGTAATACTCGGGTTAAACTTGACGAGCCTAGCATGTACAGACATGGCCTCGGAACACTAGAGACCGAAAGGTCGAACGTGAATCATATAGTGGATATGATCAACATAGAGATGTTCACCATTGATGACTACTCCATCTCACGTGATGATCGGACATGGTTTAGTTGATTTGGATCATGTATCATTTAGATGACTTGAGGGATGTCTATCTAAGTGGGAGTTCTTAAGTAATATGATTAATTTAACTTAATTTATCATGAACTTAGTCCTGATAGGTTTTTGCATATCTATGTTGTAGATCAATGACTCGTGCTACTGTTCCCTCGAATTCTAATGCGTTCCTAGAGAAAGCTAAGTTGAAAGATGATGGTAGCAACTACATGGACTGGGTCCGTAAACTGAGGATTATCCTCATTGCTGCACATAAGAATTATGTCCTTGATGCACCCCTGGGTGAAAGGCCTACTGCAGGAGCAGAAGCTGACATTATGAACGTCTGGCAAGCTCGACCTGATGACTACTCGTTAGTTCAGTGTGCCATGCTTTACAGCTTAGAATCGGGACTTCAAAGATGCTTTGAACGTCATGGACCATATGAGATGTTCCAGGAGTTGAAGTTAATATTTCAAGCAAATGCCCGAGTTGAGAGATATGAAGTCTCCAACAAGTTCTATAGCTGCAAGATGGAGGAGAACAGTTCTGTTAGTGAGCACATACTCAGAATGTCTGGGTACCATAATCACTTGACTCAACTAGGAGTTAATCTTCCAGATGATTATGTCATTGACAGAGTTCTTCAATCACCGCCACCAAGCTACAAAGGCTTCGTGATGAACTACAATATGCAAGGGATGGAAAAGACTATTCCCGAGCTCTTTGGAATGCTAAAGGCCGCGGAGGTAGAAATCAAGAAGGAGCATCAAGTGTTGATGGTTAACAAGACCACTAGTTTCAAGAAGAAGGGCAAGGGTAAGAAGGGGAACTTCAAGAAGTATGACAAGCAAGTTGTCACTCCTGGGAAGAAACCCAAAACTGGACCCAAGCTTGAAACTGAGTGCTTCTACTACAAAGGGACTGGTCACTAGAAGCGGAACTGCCCCAAGTATTTGGCGGATAAGAAGGATGGCAAAGTGAACAAAGGTATATTTGATATACATGTTATTGATGTGTACCTTACTAATTCTTGTAGTAGTGCCTGGGTATTTGATACCGGTTCGATTTCTCATATTTGTAACTCGAAACAGGGACTATGGATTAAACAAAGATTGGCTAAGGAGGAGGTGACGATGTGCATCGGGAATGGTTCCAAGGTCGATGTGATCGCCATCGGCACGCTACATATACATCTACCTTAGGGATTAGTTTTAGACCTGAATAATTACTATTTGGTGCTAGCGTTGAGTATGAACATTATATCTGGATCTTGTTTAGTGCGAGATGGTTATTCATTTAAATCAGAGAATATGGTTGTTCTATTTATATGAGTACTATCATTTATGGTCATGCACCCTTGAAGAGTGGTCTATTTCTGTTGAATCTCGATCATGATGATACACATATTCATAATATTGATTCCAAAAGATGCAAACTTGATAATGATAGTGCAACTTAATTGTGGCAATGCTGTTTGGGTCATAGCGGTGTCAAGCGCATGAAGAAACTGCATAAATATGGACTTTTGGAATCACTTGATTATGAATCATTTGATACTTGCGAACCGTGCCTTATGGGCAAGATGACTAAAACTCCGTTCTCCGGAACAATGGAACGAGCTAATGACTTATTGGAATTAATACATACCAATGTATGCGGTCCAATGAGTGTTGAGGCTCGTGGCGGGTATCGTTATTTTCTGACATTCACAGATGATTTGAGTAGATATGGGTATATTTACTTAATGAAACACAAGTCTGAAACATTTGAAAAGTTCAAAGAATTTCAGAGTGAAGTGGAGAATCATCGTAACAAGAAAATAAAGTTTCTACGATCTGATCTTGGAGGTGAATATTTGAGTTACGAGTTTGGCCTTCATTTAAAACAATGTGGAATAGTTTCACAACTCATGCCACCTGGAACACCATAGCGTAATGGTGTGTCTGAATGTCATAACCGCACTTTTATTAGATATAGTGTGATCTATGATGTCTCTTACCGATTTACTACTATCGTTTTGGGGTTATGCATTAGAGACAACTACATTCACATTAAACAGGGCACCATCAAAATCCGTTGAGACGACACCGTATGAGCTGTGGTTTGGCAACAAACCTAAGCTATCATTTCTTAAAGTTTGGGAATGCGATGCTTATGTCAAAAGGCTTCAGCCTAATAAGCTCGAACCCAAATCGGAGAAGTGCGTCTTCATAGGATACGCTAAGGAAACAATTGGGTACACCTTCTACCACAAGTCCAAAGGCAAGATCTTTGTTGCTAAGAATGGAACCTTTCTAGAGAAGGAGTTTCTCTCGAAAGAAGTGAGTGGGAGGAAAGTAGAACTTGATGAGGTAATTGTACCTTTTCTCAATTTGGAAAGTAGCTCATCCAAGAAATCTGTTCCCGTGATGACTACACCAACTAGAGAGGAAGTTAATGATAATGATCATGAAACTTCAGATCAAGTTGCTACAGAACCTCGTAGGTCAACCAGAGCACGGTCCTTACCAGAGTGGTACGGTAATCCTGTTCTGGAAGTCATGTTACTTGACCATGACGAACCTACAAACTATGAAGCAGCTATGATGAGCCCAGACTCCGATAAATGGCTTGAGGCCATGAAATCTGAGATAGGATCCATGTATGAGAACAAAGTGTGGACTTAGGTGGATTTACCCGATGATCGGCGACCCATAGAGAACAAATGAATCTTCAAGAAGAAGACTTTCGCTGATGGTAAGGTTACTGTCTATAAAGCTCGACTTGTCATAAAAGGTTTTTGACAAGTTCAAGGAGACGATGAGACTTTCTCACCCGTAGCGATGCTTAAGTCTGTCCGAATCATGTTAGCAATTCCCACATTTTATGATTATGAAATCTGGCTAATGGATGTCAAAACTGCATTCCTTAATGGATTTCTTAAAGAAGAGTTATATATGATGCAACCAGAAGGTTTTGTCGACCCTAAAGGTGCTAACAAAGTGTGCAAGCTCCAGCTATCCATTTATGGATTGGTGCAAGCATATCGGAGTTGGAATATACGCTTTGATGAGGTGATCAAAGCATATGGTTTTATACAGACTTTTGGAGAAGCCTGTATTTACAAGAAAGTGAGTGGGAGCTCTATAGTATTTCTAATATTATATGCGGATGACATATTGTTGATTGGAAATGATGTAGAATTTCTGAATAGCATAAAAGGATACTTGAATAAGGGGTTTTCAATGAAAGACCTTGGTGAAGCTGCTTATATATTGGGCATGAAGATCTATAGAGATAGATCAAGACGCTTGATAGGACTTTCACAAAGCACATACCTTGATAAAGTTTTGAAGAAGTTGAAAATGGATCAGTCAAAGAAAGGGTTCTTGCCTGTATTACAAGGTGTGAAATTGAGTCAGACTCAATGCCCGACCACTGCAGAAGATAGAGAGAAAATGGAAGTCATTTCCTATGCTTCAGCCATAGGTTCTATCATGTATGCAATGCTGTGTACCACACCTGATGTGTGCCTTGCTATAAGTTTAGTAGGGAGGTACCAAAGTAATCCAGGAGTGGATCACTGGACAGCGGTCAAGAACATCCTGAAGTACTTGAAAAGAACTTGGGATATGTTTCTCATATATGAAGGTGACTGTCGGTGTCAAAACCGGCGGATCTCGGGTAGGGGGTCCCGAACTGTGCGTCTAGGCGGATGGTAACAGGAGACAAGGGACACGATGTTTTTACCCAGGTCCGGGCCCTCTCGATGGAGGTAAAACCCTACTCCTGCTTGATTAATATTGATGATATGGGTAGTACAAGAGTAGATCTACCACGGGATCAGAGAGGCTAAACCCTAGAAGCTAGCCTATGGTATGATTGTTGTTCCTCCTACAGACTAAAACCCTCCGGTTTATATAGGCACCAAAGAGGGTTAGGGTTACACAGAGTCGGTTACAATGGTAGGAGATCTACATATCCGTATCGCCAAGCTTGCCTTCCACGCCAAGGAAAGTCCCATCCGGACACGGGACGAAGTCTTCAATCTTGTATCTTCATAGTCCAGGAGTCCGGCCAAAGGTGATAGTTCGGCTATCCGGACACCCCCTAATCCGGGACTCCCTCAGTAGCCCCCGAACCAGGCTTCAATGGCGATGAGTCCGGCGTGTAGATTGTCTTCGGCATTGCAAGGCGGTTTCTTCTCCAAATCATGTGTACCTGTTGAATAGCGTCCAGCTTCTTGTAAATATTGTGCTCCTCGGCTTCCACGCCCAATAATGGCCATCTTCCACATGTTGAACGAATGCGAAAAGCCAGGGTATTTTTACATTTACCCCCTTAGCTGCGCAAATGAGCTGCCTATAAAAGAGACGAGGATCTAGATCTGAATCACACCATCCTCCCTTCGCGAGCATTCATTAGAGCGCATCTGACAGAAATCCATTCCATCATGGACAGTCGACGCGGCTCCTCCTCTCGCCCTCCCAGCCCTCAGCCTGGAGATTGGGAGAGATGATCCGTCCCGCACAGTGAGCTAGTGGCGCTCCAAACCAAGGGATTTCTTCCCCCAGCCTTCCATGTTCCTGTTCGAGCCGGACTCGCCACCTATAAGGGCGGAAAGCAAGCGGAGAGCGTCCCAGCCCCTCCAAAGGAGAGCGGGTATGCCTTGTCTCTTATTTGATAAGAGGGCTCAGATTTCCAATTCATCCGTTTCTCCGGGGGCTCCTGGAGTTCTATGGCCTCCAGTTGCACAACCTTACGCCTGCCTCCATTTTGCACATTGTAGGCTTCGTGGCCCTTTGCGAGCTGTTTTTGGGCATCGAGGCTCATTTTGCGCTGTGGAAGAAGTTGTTCTGCCTTGTGCCCCGTTCTCAAGAGGGGTCAATATATCAAGTGGGCGGAGCCGAACTATGGCGCATCGCCGGGACCGAATATCTATCCGGAACCCCGAAGAAGGCGTCCGAAGACTGGCCTTTGGCATGGTTTTATATAGAAGATGTCCCACTGCCGGACCCTGTTCGGGTCGGCCTCCCTGAATTTAATAACACTCCTTTGAAGAAACGCCTAAGCTGGCGTCCACGGAGCCCTCAGAAGGAAAACGACAGGGATGTCCTTTACCTGATGAGCCGGATAAGGTTGTTAGCTCATTCCGGACCGACCATGATCGGGGTCATGGCCACATGCATTATGCGGGGGGTGCAGCCGCTCCAGTATAGAGGCCACCCCATGTGGGATTTCAACGGGGAGGATGATGCCACCCGCTGCGGTCGTAAGGGGCCGGGATCGGTCGCCGATCTAATGAAGATCTTGTCCGCATTGTACAAGGGAGAAGAGGAGGAATTTCTCCGCGTCAATCCACAGAACGGATTTTATATGCACAACCCTCCAAGCTGGGTAAGCGGACATTTATTTTTGCCTATCCGATCCATACTCCCATAGTCAAGTATCTCATTTTGTGATTTCGGCGCAGGAACTGCGCCGGGCCGTAAAGGATATAAACAGCCCGCCTCCACAACCCGAGGATCCGGAACGGTTCCTCGATCCGACCTCCCAGGAGGATCCAGACATATCGGTGGAGCTAATCGATGGGGTATTTCACCAACTGAGCATCGATAATGCTTTGGTCGCCATTACGGCCGATTACCCCGGAATACTTCCAGCCTCGCAGGTAACTAAGACCGAAGTCCCAATACTATGAAAATGACCCATCCGTGCTTGTTTTTGATCACCGTATACCAATGGTGTTTCGCAGGGGAAGTCCTTGAGGCGGAAGGCTGAGCCTACAACGGCTAGTCAACAAGGGACAGCCAGGCCCACCAGGCTGAAAAGAAGTGCAGTCCAGATTGAAACGTCGGTGCAACGGTATGGCGTGTCATCTTAATCCCAAGTTTTATTCCCGGGAGGCATACTAACGCTCGTGCTTTTTCAGGAAGAAGAGCGCTCGCCAGACTATATCCGGAGAGGTTGCCAATCAATCCTCCGCTCGTCGGGCTCCAAAGCCAGGTCCAGAAGCGGAGGCGGACACGAGGCATGTATCGGATGCTCCTCCAACAGAGGATGTCGACAGGTTATCTGCCACCAATTCCGAGGTGGAGAGTGCCATGAATCACAGGCGTCGCCGGACAGTTCTTCGTGACGCATGTTTCTCCGCAGAGGCATTGGATGCCTTCAATTCAGGAGATGCGCACCTCCGTGCCGCTCAAAATGGTCTAGGCAGAGCCATGGAGCAGTATGTGAAAGACATACGGGTGAGAAAATTTGACAGTTATATATGCCAGTAGCCCCTGAGACTTGAAATAGTTAGAATAACTGATTTAAGGATCATTTATTATGCAAGATCTTACAGAAAAGAATACCCAACTATCCCAGGAGCAGGAGGAGTGCAAAGCCCAACTTGAAGCCGCACTAGCCGCAGCGGGGGAAGCCAAAGAGACCCCCTCTGGTAATATATGCTTCAAAAGATAAGTAATTTGTGAAGTGCGGCGTGTGTATAAGTCTGAGAATAATATTGCAGATGGCGCCGGGATAGATCCGGACAAGCAACAACTCATGCGCCGGTTAAAGGCCGGCGAGAATGTGCTTACAAGGGTGAGGCAAGAGAAAAATAATCTCCAAGATGCCAACACTCAGCTGAGTGAGGAACTAAAGGATGTTCATGCCCAGCTGTCTGACTCCGTTAAGGAGAATCGATGGCTTCGACACAGCATTTTTAGTAAGTGCTTGAACGAACTTTGAAAAAGAGTTCAGCGAGGAAGTCGACTAATAGAGGTATGTCTGTAGGTATGCTCACAGGCCGTCCTGCAGAGGAAATGCCCGGTTCTACGGGTGACCTTCTTCCCGAGCTCTTGCAACTGCATGAACGAGTTCAACAGGTGATGAAAGGCGTCGCCCAGGCCATGTGGCCATTTGTCTCCCTGCCCGAAGGCCTTGGAGAGCTTGCAGAGAGGCTTCAGGGAGCGCGGCGGCGCTTCCGATTATGGAAGATATCAGCCTGCCATCAAGGCGCCAGGGAGGCCTGGGCCATGGTGAAGACGCGGTACACGATGGCTGACCCAAACCACATGGCCGAGGTCGGACCTGTGGGGCCCGATGGGAAGGAGATCCCTGTGAGCTTAGTGTACGGCCAAGTAGAGTTGGCCGCAAAGTATTCCCAGTAGGACTGTAAACTAGACAGCCTATTAGATGGCATTGAAGAGGAATACAATCAGTCGAATTGACTATGTATTTTAAGATGACATGTAAAATGCCTTCTAGCCGGATTGTAGATCGTTTGTCATAGCGGACCTTTTCGCTTCAACCTCGGGACCCAATAGTCCGGAGTGTGTCCAAATACCCTCGCGGTTATATAAGAACTGGGGCATGCGTGGAGACCAGGTGTAGGGGTCATTAGTGCTTTATCAGACAAGTGCCCAACTAGTTATGTTATATTACATGGTTAGTAAGAAACATCTTCCAGGGAGAATAGTTCCGTTAGGGGTTCCTTTCCCTGGGAGGCATGCCCTAAAGTGCATGTCCGGACTGCGAAAAAAGCAGGAAAAACATCTGGGGGCAGATGAATAAATAGGTAAGAAATTGTCTTTTAGTTCACCGACCGAATATTCCCTTAAGAACACTAGCTTTCGGCTTCACCCAGTCTCAGGTACACATCCGGCTGACCCAGCAGTAACAATCGCAGAGGTGCTCCCTTTACCACCTAGCTGAACAATCAGGAACGTAGGGGTACGCACAGGAGCCAGGCAACCCAGCTTGGCCAAAACTTAAGTCATATCGATGCATATAATGGTGAATAAAAGGTACACGCGGAAGTGTGACACATGTGTTGGGCATGAAGCCCGTATAAATAAGCTTTTGTTAAAGAAGCCCCCAGGTATAATGAGCGCGGATAGCGCTTCAAGTGTGTGTGAACAATGCGCGAACAAGCTTTCAAAGGATGTAATAGAAAAGGAGGGAGAAGGAGAGAAACAGAAGATAGCTAATATGTAAAATATAGACGGAGGAAGGAGAGGAACTCAGAATCTGGCGCTAGGCGTAGAATCTTCGGAGATGGGATGCGTTCCATGGGTTCGGCTCGAGTCGGTTATCCGATGCATCTCGCAGACGGTACGCTCCACCGGTCAGGACTTGGTCGATGATAAAGGGACCTTCCCATTTGGGCTTGAGTTTGTCCTTTTTCTTGTCCGGCAGGCGTAGAACTAACTCGCCAACATTGTAAGTTTTGGCCCGTACTTCTCTACTTTGATATCTTCGAGCTTGTTGTTGATAAAATGCGGAACGGGCTTTTGCCATGTCACGCTCCTCCTCCAACGCGTCCAAACTGTCCTGCCGATCGAGCTTGGCTTCTCTTTCTTTGTACATGCGCACGCAAGGTGAGTCATGAATTATGTCATAGGGCAGAACTGCCTCTGCGCCGTATACCATAAAGTATGGTGTAAATCCGGTGGTGCGATTCGGAGTGGTCTGCAGCCCCCAGAGTACGGAGTCGAGCTCCTCCACCTAGTGCGTGTTATATTCCTTGAGGGACCGCACTAATCTGGGTTTGATGCCGCTCATGATTATACCATTTGCTCGCTCGACTTGACCGTTAGTTTGAGGGTGATAGACTGAAGCATAGTCGAGCTTGATGCCCATGTTTTTGCACCAGAGTTTGACCTTGTCGGCCGTAAAGTTCGTGCCGTTATCAGTGATGATGCTATGGGGGACGTCGTAACGGTGTACGACCCCTGATATGAAGTCTATCACCGGTACGGATTCGGCCGTCTTAACAGGTTTGGCCTCTATCCATTTGGTGAATTTATCCACCATGACCAGTAGGTATTTTTGCTTGTGGGTTCCTCCTTTAAGGGGTCCAACCATGCCAAGCCCCCAGACCGTGAAAGGCCAGGTTATGGGTATAGTTTTGAGGGCGGTGGGTGGCATGTGGCTTTGATTAGCAAAGAGCTGGCAACCGACGCATCGTTGGACTAAGTACTCAACATCTGCCCGGGCCGTCGGCCAATAAAATCCTGTACGGAAGGCCTTGCCTACAAGGGCCCGGGCTGCGACGTGGTGCCCGCCGAGTCCGGCATGAATTTCAGCCAGGAGATTCCGCCCTTCCTCTTCGGCGATACACCTTTGAAGGACTCCGATTGTGCTTTTCTTGTAAAGCTCTCCCTCATGGACCTTATAGGCTTTAGATCGCCGCACTATGCAGCAGGCCTTGTTTTGGTCCTCGGGAAGTTCCTGCCTAGTTAGGTAGGCTAGGAATGGTTCCGTCCACGGGGCAATGACTGCCATTATTACGTGGGCTGAGGATGTTACTTCATTGGCAGAACCGCCAATTGTGTCAGAATGTTCGGAGTCGGGCAGTGCGGTTGGGTCCGGGCTGTTATTTCCGGATTCCCCCTCCCATAGTACGGATGGCTTGAACAGCCTCTCTAGGAAGATGTTGGGAGGGACGGCATCACGCTTTGCGCCAATGCGTGCGAATACGTCTGCTGCCTGGTTGTTATCCCGAGCTATATGGTGAAATTCGAGCCCTTCAAACCGAGCTGACATTTTTAGGACGACGTTGCGGTAAGCTGCCATTTTCAGATCCTTGGCATCGAAGTCTCCATTTATTTGGGATATTGCGAGGTTCGAATCCCCGTGCACCTCTAGGCGTTGAATGCCCATGGAGACTGCCATCTGGAGGCCATGTAGAAGGGTCTCGTATTCGGCTGCGATGTTGGAGTCCGTATACATTATCTGGAGTATGTATTGAACCGTATCTCTAGTTGGGGACGTCAGAACGATGCTAGCCCCCAGACCAGCCAACATTTTGGAGCCGTCGAAGTGCATAATCCAGTTGTAATATGCGCCGTACTCTTTAGGGAGTTCGTCTTCAGTCCATTCGGCGACGAAGTCGGCCAAAACTTGCAACTTAATAGCTCGCTATGGCTTATAGGTTATGTCGAACGGGAGGAGCTCAATGGCCCATTTGGCAATCCGGCCCATCGCGTCGCGGTTGTTTATAATGTCATTAAGAGGTACTTCAGAGGCTATTGTTATCGAACACTCTTGAAAATAGTGTCGCAGCTTCCGGGATGCCATGAACACCGCGTACGCTATCTTTTGATAATGCGGGTACCGTGACTTGCATGGAGTTAGGACAGTGGACACGTAGTAAACTGGTTTTTGAAGGGGGAACGTGTGTCCGTCCGTTTCTCGTTCGACAACGAGCACTGCGCTCACAACTTGATGAGTTGCCGCGATATATAATAGCATTGGTTCGCCCATGTTGGGCGTGGCCAGGACCGGGTTTGTTGCCAATATGGCTTTTATTTCTTCGAGTCCGGCCGTAGCGGCATCCGTCCACTTGAAGTGTTCGGTGCGTCGGAGGAGGCGATAAAGGGGTAATGCCTTTTCTCCTAAACGGGAGATAAAGCGGCTTAAAGCCGCCACACATCCCGTCAATTTTTGTATTTGTTTGAGGTCCTTTGGGATATCCAATTGTGACAGAGCTCGGATCTTGGCTGGGTTTGCTTTAATTCCTCTACCAGATACAATGAAGCCCAAGAGCTTTCCGGCTGGTACGTCGAAAATGCACTTTTCCTGGTTAAGCTTAATATCGTATGTTCGTAGATTATCAAACGTGAGCCTCAAATTGTCTACTAGAGTTTCGACGTGCTTGGTTTTGATGACCACATCGTCTACGTATGCCTCCACTGTTTTGCCGGTCTGGTTTGCCAGACATGTCTGAATCATGCGCTGATATGTTGCGCCAGCGTTTTTGAGCCCAAAGGGCATTGTGTTGAAGCAGAATGGGCCGTATGGGGTGATGAATGCCGTTGTGGCCTGGTCGGGCTCTGCCATCTTAATTTTGTGGTAGCCGGAGTATGCGTCGAGGAAACACAATGAATCATGTCCTGCGGTAGCGTCGATAATTTGGTCGATGCGGGGGAGTGGGAAGGGATCCTTTGGGCAAGCCTTGTTGTGGTCCTTAAAATCGACGCATAGGCGCCAGGATTTGTCCTTCTTTGGTACCATCACTAGGTTTGCTAGCCAGTTCAGATGTTTTATATCTCTGATGAATACGGCCTCCAATAATTTGGCTAGCTCTTCTCCCATGGCCTGTCTCTTGGGTTCGGAGAAACGCCGAAGAGCCTATTTGACTGGCTTGAATCCTTTTAGGATGTTTAGGCTGTGCTCGGCCAGCCGGTGTGGGATTCCTGGCATGTCTGAAGGGTGCCAGGCAAAAATCTCCCAATTTTCGCGTAGGAATTCTCGTAGTGCAGCCTCTACATTAGGGTTTAATTGTGCCCCAATGGAGGCCGTTTTGTAGGGTCCATTGGATGGACTTGGAATTTTACTATTTCGTCCGCTGGTTTAAAGGAGGTGGACTTGGGATCTCTTATCGAGTATCACATCGTCCCTATTCACCATGGAGCGCAGCGCAGTGAGTTCCTCGGCCGCTAGGGCTTCGGATAGTGCCTCAAGGGCCAGTGCGGCTGTCTTATTTTCGACGCGGAGTGCTATGTCCGGCTCACTAGCAAGAGTGATGATTCCGTTGGGCCCGGGCATTTTGAGCTTCATGTACCTGTAATGGGGTATAGCTTGAAGAATTGTGAATGCCTCTCGCCCTAATAGAGCATGATATCCGCTGCTGAACAGGGCCACTTGGAACGTGACCTCCTCGGACCTGTAATTATCCGGCGTGCCGAACACCACATCCAGTGTGATTTTTCCTGTACAGCATGCTTCCCGACTGGGGATTATTCCTCTAAAGGTTGTGCTGCTTCGCTCAATGCAGCTCCAGTCTATTTCCATTTTTCGGTGGGTTTCCCCAATGAGGTTCAATCTGCTGCCACCGTCCATGAGTACCTTGGTAAGGCGAAAGCCGTCCACTATTGGACTGAGGACCAATGCGGCTGGTGCTCAGGCTGTTCAGAATTTAGGTTCATCTCTGGCATTAAAGGTAATAGCCGTGTCACTCCATGGGTTTATTGTTGCTACTTGGTAGACTTCGGCAAGGCTGCGGAGTGTTTGTTTCCACATATTATTTGATGCGAAAGTCTCGAAGACTGTTAATACCGTACTGGCATCCTTGGGCTGGTGCTTTGGAGTTAGAAGCTCTTCGCTTCTTTTAGCCACCTGCCATAGTATCCTAAGAAGCGAAGAGCCATCCTTCCAGTACGGTTCCATGCCCTATAGAGGGTTTTTGCTTTTTGGTATTTAACCCAGGTGCCTGGCGATGATGCACCCTTTTGTTTTGGACCGGGGTTGTATTCAGGGCCGGATTGTCCCAAAAATTAATTTCGGTTTTCCAGGCGCTTTCCATCGCACAGTACTTTCGTACTATGGACGCCAAGTCAGCGAAGCGTGTAATTTCACGATGACTTACGGCGTTGAGGATTCCCTTGTCCGTGCAATTATTGCAGAAGAATGAAATTGCAACCTCCTCGCGGCAATCCTTTATCCTGTTGATGACCAGGAGGAATCTGGCCCAGTAATGGTGTATTGTTTCTGCGGGCTCTTGCCGGATTTGGGATAGATCGCTTATGTTTGGGTGGGCAGGTGGAATTAAATCCGGAACCCCGTCCAATCTAAGACTCAGGGGCCAAGAAGTTTCCAAACTTGGAAGCTTGGGTTCTTGGATGTTGTCCAATGAATCTAGCCCGCTGCCTGACTTTAGGTTCAGGGCTTGAGTGACATCCTCCCCTCCGCGGGAATCCGGCATGGAGGGATCGGGAATCCGGACATAGCTAATCCTTAAAATAGAGGAAGGGTCGCCGTATTGTTCCTCAACCATAGCAACATGGTGGGTAACCTGGGGAGAGTTGATCTCTCTCAGATCGGGTTTAGGCCCAATCTGATCGTAGTTTGTAGCGACTCCCAGAGCGGCGATGCGATCCAAGAGCTCGTTTAAGGAAGAGAGCTCCATCGGATCTAACTGCTCGGCGAATTCTGAGTTAACGTGAAGATTGCTTTGATGACCCGAGAAGTCATCGTCGGCGCGGTGGCCGAACAGGCGGTCATAAGAAAACCGCCTAGCCGGAGAGTTTGGCCGATGGCCAAAGCTCCCCTAGCAACGGTGCCGTCTTTAATGACGGGATGAGGCATCCTTCCTGATGGCGACGGCACAGAGGAACTCTCAATGAAAGCACCAATGTCGGTGTCAAAACCGACGGATCTCGGGTAGGGGGTCCCGAACTGTGCGTCTAGGCGGATGATAACAGGAGACAAGGGACATGATGTTTTTACCCAGGTTCGGGCCCTCTCGATGGAGGTAAAACCCTACTCCTGCTTGATTAATATTGATGATATGGGTAGTACAAGAGT
This sequence comes from Triticum dicoccoides, assembly GCF_002162155.2. Taxonomy (NCBI): domain Eukaryota; kingdom Viridiplantae; phylum Streptophyta; class Magnoliopsida; order Poales; family Poaceae; genus Triticum; species Triticum dicoccoides. The sequence continues at coordinate 385,459,995 of NC_041387.1, forward strand.
AGATCTACCACGAGGTCAGAGAGGCTAAACCCTAGAAGCTAGCCTATGGTATGATTGTTGTTCCTCCTACGGACTAAAACCCTCCGGTTTATATAGGCACCAAAGAGGGTTAGGGTTAAACAGAGTCGGTTACAATGGTAGGAGATCTACATATCCGTATCGCCAAGCTTGCCTTCCACGCCAAGGAAAGTCCCATCCGGACACGGGACGAAGTCTTCAATCTTGTATCTTCATAGTCCAGGAGTCCGGCCAAAGGTGATAGTTCGGCTATCCGGACACCCCCTAATCCGGGACTTCCTCAGTGACAAAGAGCTTGTCATGAGTGCTTATGTGGATGCTAGCTTTGACACTAATCCGGATGACTCTAAGTCACAAAACGGATATGTATTTTTATTGAATGGTGGAGTTGTCAGTTGGTGCAGTACCAAGCAGAGCGTGGTAGCTGGATCTACGTGTGAAGTGGAGTACATAACTGCTTCAGAAGCAGCAAATGAAGGAGTCTGGATGAAGGAGTTCATATCTGATCTAGGTGTAATACCTAGTGCATCGGGTCCAATGAAAATCTTTTGTGACAATACTGGAGCAATTGCCTTGGCGAAGGAATCCAGATTTCACAAAAAGACCAAACACATCAAGAGACGCTTCAACTCCATCTGAGATTTGGTCAAGGAGAGAGACATAGAGATTTGAAAAATACATACGGATTTGAATGTGGCAGACCCGTTGACTAAGCCTTTTCCACGAGCTAAACATGATCAACACCAAGACTCCATGGGTGTTAGATTCATTACAATGTAATCTAGATTATTGAATCTAGTGCAAGTGGGAGACTAAAGGAAATATGCCCTAGAGGCAATAATAAAATTGTTATTTTATATTTCCTTATTCATGATAAATATTTATTATTCATGCTAGAATTGTATTAACCGGAAACTTGATACATGTGTGAATACATAGACAAAACACCGTGTCCCTAGTATGCCTCTACTTGACTAGCTCGTTGATCAAAGATGGTTAAGTTTCCTAGCCATGGACATGTGTTGTCATTTGATGAACAGGGTCACATCGTTAGGAGAATGATGTGATGGACAAGACCCATCCGTTAGCTTAGCATAATGACCATTCAGTTTTATTGCTACTGCTTTCTTCATGTCAAATATATATTCCTCCGACTATGATATTATGCAACTCCCAGACACCGGAGGAATGCCTTGTGTGCGATCAAATGTCACAACGTAACTGGGTGATTATAAAGATGCTCTACAGGTATCTATGAAGGTGTTTGTTGGGTTGGCATAGATCGAGATTAGGATTTGTCACTCCGAGTATCGGAGAGGTATCTCTGGGCCCTCTCGGTAATGCACATCATATGAAGCCTTGCAAGCAATGTGACTAATGAGTTAGTTGCGAGATGATGCATTATGGAACGAGAAAAGAGACTTGTTGGTAATGAGATTGAACTAGGTATGAAGATACTGACGATCGAATCTCGGGCAAGTAACATACCGATGACAAAGGGAATAATGTATGTTAACATTGCGGTTCGATCGATAAAGATCTTTGTAGCATATGTGGGAACCAATATGAACATCCAGGTTTCGCTATTGGTTATTGGCCAGAGAGGTGTCTCGGTCATGTCTACATAGTTTTCGAACCCGTATGGTCTGCACGCTTTAACATTCGATGACGATATGTATTATATGAGTTATGTTTTTTGGTGAGCGAAGGTTGTTTGGAGTCCCGGATGAGACCACGGACATGACGAGGAGTCTCGAAGTGGTCGAGAGGTAAAGATTGATATATTGGAAGGTAGTATTGGGACACCGGAAGGGTTCCAGAGTGTATCGGGTACATATCGGAGTACCGGAGTGGTTACCAGAACCCGCCGGGGAAAGATATGGGCCATAGGAGGGAGGCATACCAGCCCACAAGGGGCTGGCGCGCCCCCCACCTGGGGGAAACCGAATTGGACAAGGGGTGGGGACGGCGCCCGCCCTTTCCTTCTCCCTCCTACACCTTCCCCCTTTCACCCTCCGGAAAAAGGAAGGGGGGCCGAATCCCACTAGGAGTCCAAGTGGGACTCCCCCCACTTGGGGCATGCCTAGGCCGACCTCCTCTCCCTCCCTCCTTTATATACGCGAGGGGGGGGGGCTATGAGACACACCAATTGCTCCAAGCCGTGTGCGGGTGCCCCCCTCCACAGTTTACTCCTCCGGTCATATTCTCGCTGTGCTTTGGCGAAATCCTGCGTGGATCACATCACCATCACCATCACCACACCGTCGTGCTAACGGAACTCATCTACTCTTTCGACCCTCTACTGGATCAAGAGCTCGAGGGACGTCATTGTGCTGAACGTGTGCAGAACTCGGAGGTGCCGTACATTCGATACTCGATCGGTCGGAATGAGAAGACGTTCGACTACATCAACCGCGTTAAGTAAACGGTTCCGCTTTCGGTCTACAAGGGTACATGGACACACTCTCCCCCTCTCGTTGCTATGGATCTCCTAGTTAGATCTTGTGTGAGCGTAGGATTTTTTTTGAAATTGCATGCTACGTTTCCCAACAGGCCCATGGTGACCCAAACCTAGCCAAAGCCACTACAAAAAAAAGACACATCCGTGACATTTTGGGCCGAACGAATTTTTTTTCTGTCATAAATATGACACTTCTATGACGATAATTGTGACAAAACCCGGTATCATCATAGATGTGGTGGGCTCCTACTTCTATGAAAAAAAATCACGACAGAAAATGGGCTTTTCGTCTTGGGTGTGCCGGAGACGTAGCTGCATGACATTATTTGGGCCGTCCATGACGGAAAAAACCATGGTAGAAGCGAGGGGGAGGAAAATTTCGGGGAGTTGCCGGTTACAGTGGGAGGTCGGGGGCCGAGCGATGCGCGTTTCTCTCGTACACATGCGAGGCGTTGGCTCTAACTGAAACCGAGCGAGGCGTTGGGCTCTAACTGAACCCGAGCGATTACACTGCAGGCTACGCGTTACAGAACCCGAGCGATCGATCGATGGCTATTAACTGAACCCGATGGAGCGATTCCTTCGCTACTGCTGCTAACTGAAGCC
>NC_041387.1:385463286-385473070 GCF_002162155.2 Triticum dicoccoides
TGAACAGTAGATGGTGGAGGGCTGGATGAATAGTAGACGGTGGAGGGGTGGTTGAACAGTAGCCGGTGGAGTAGCGCGCGGTGGAGGCTGGATGAACAGGAGCCCGTGGAGGCTGGAGGAGGTCAACGGTAGCCCGTGGAGGCTGGAGGAGGTCGACGGTGGAGATGAACAGTATCCCGTGGAGTCCCGTTTTGCGGTATGCCACACCCCTCCCAGTGAACATGACCCCCGTTTCGACCGTAGGAGGTCCGTTTCGTCCGTTTTGCGGTACGCCACACCCCTCCCGATCAACAGGACCCCCGTTTCGACCGTAGGAGGTCCGTTTCGTCCGTTTTGCGGTACGCCACACCCCTCCCGATCAACAGGACCCCCGTTTCGACCGTATGAGGTCTGTTTCCTCCGTTTTGCGGTACGCTGCACCCCTCCCAATCAACAGGACCTCGTTCCGAACGTAGGAGGTCTGTTTCCTCCATTGTGCGATACGCCAAGCCTCGTTTCCATTGCCTGTTCCGTCCAAGCCGGTTGGCTCCCACGCATTCTGTTGCCTCCCGATGAACACGACGCATTCCGTTGCCTCCCCATGAACACGACGCATTCCGTTGCCTCCCCATGAACACGACGACGACACTATTTCTCCGTTCCGACCCAGCCATGTACACAAGCCCTGGCCGTACGTATGCGCGAGTAGGCGTTCGAGACCCTGCCCGTATGTACGTACGTGGTCGTATTTTCTTTCTTGCACCCTCGCTGATGTACGTACGTATACATGCTACGTGCGCGCCTCTACTACGACACATGCGCGCCTCTGCAACGACCAGTATGTACGTACATGTTCGCGACCAGAATGATAATGCTTCGTACGCTTCAACCAGGTGGGTCCCGACTGTCAGGCACTTCCTTGCCTGCGAAGATGTAGCTGGTGGGTCCCAGCAGTCAGGGGGGCGAATCATTTTGTTTGCCCGGATGCACTTCCTTGCCTGCGAAGATGTAGTTGGTGGGTCCCAGCAGTCAAGGGGAAACGTTTTTTTCGCGAAATACAGTGGCCTGTCCGGTGGGTCCCAGCTGTCAGGTGGAGGAATCATTATTTTCCGCGTAATAAGCAGGCACTTCCTTGCTGTGGTCGTGGACCCAGCTGTCGACCTCTCCACGTACAGTCCACGTCCTATGGAAGTCGTTCCTTGACCACGTTGACCACGCCGCGCCGAGAGCACCAGGGCGATGGACGACGGCGAGGCCTAGGAAGGGGACAACGGGGAGCCGGGGAAGATGCGGTAGCGGAAGCCCGCGCGGAGAAGAGTACGAGGGTTCACTGGTTCGCCTGCGGTGTGAGGCTGCCGTCGCCACAAGGTCTGGCCAGCGGTGGGAATAGTAGGGGGCGGTGAGGCCTCCACGGCAGCACAACCGGCCACGGGAGACAGGAGCATGCGGCACGACCAGCACTGCTTTGGGCGGCTGGAGCAAGAAGACCAGAGGTTGAAGATGCACTACGGCCGTTGGATGGACATCGTACGGTCACTAGAGCTAGAATCATTCATATTGACTAAAGTTGACAAAGGCCCCCATCCCAGTCAACTTAGTAGGCCCACAAGTCAGCCTCCCACCATGGTGGGTCCCAGCTAGCAAGGGGAGTATTCATTTTTTTGTGCGTAATAAGGAGGCACTTCCGGTAGGTCCGAGCTGACAGCGCGGGGAATGTTTTTTTCGCGAAATATGCTGGCCCGTCCGGTGGGTCCCAGCAGTCAGGGGGGAAACATTTTTTTCACGAAATAAGGTGGCCCGTCTGGTGGGTCCCTGCTGTCAGGTGGAGGAATAATTATTTTGCGCGTAATAAGGAGGCACTTCCTTGCGGCCGCCTGGACCCAGCTGTCAGCCTCTCCATGTACAGTACACTTCCGATGGAAGTCGGTCATTGACCATGTTGACCACGCCGCGCCGAGAGCACCAGGGCGGTGGTCTAGACGACGGCGAGGCCTAGGAAGGGGACGATGCGGAGCCGGGGAAGACGCAGCAGCGGTAGCCCGCGCGGAGATGAGTACGAGGGTTCAATGGTTCGGCTGCGACGTGAGGCTGCCGTCGCCGCAGAATAACAGGGGGTGTGGGTGAGTAGAGGGATACCCTAGGCCAGCAGTGGGAGTAGTAGGGGGCGGTGAGGCCTCCGCGACATCACAGCCGGCCACGAGAGGTAGGAGCACACGGCACGACCGGCACTGCTTTGGGCGGCTGGAGCAAGAAGACCAGAGGTTGAAGAAGCACTATGGCCGTTGGATGGACATCATACGGTCACTGGAGCTAGAATCGTTCATATTGACTAAGTTGACAAAGCCCTCCGTCCCCGTCAACTTAGTTGGCCCACAAGTCATCCTCCCACTATGGTGGGTCCCATCTAGCAGGGTGGGTATTCATTTTTTTTGTGCATAATAAGGAGGCACTTCCTTGCGTGCTAAGATATAGCTGGTGGGTCCGACATGTCAGCGGGGGGAACGTTTTTTCGCGAAATACAGAGGCCCTTCCGGTGGGTCCCTGCTGTCAGGTGGAGGAATCATTATTTTGCGCGTATAGTCCACGGCCGATGGATGTCGCTTGTTGACCACGTTGACAAGGCCGCGCCGAGAGCAGCATGGCGGTGGACGACGGCGAGGCCTAGGAAGGGAACGACACGGAGCCGGGGAAGACTCGGCAATGGTTGCCCACGCGGTGGGTAGTATGAGGGTTTACTGGTCCGGCTGTCGTCGCCGGAAAATAACAGGAGCTATGGGTGAGTAGGGGAATGGCCTGGCCAGCAATGAAGTAGGGTGGGGCGGTGCGGCCTATGCGGCAGCACAGCCGGCCACGGGAGGCGGGAGCAGGCAGTCCCGCCGGAGCTGGTTTGGGCGGCTGGAGCAAGAAGATCAGATATTGAAGAAGCAGCACGGCCGTTGGATTAACATCCAACGGTCACTGCTGCTAGAATCATTTGTGGACTAAGTTGACAAAGCCAACTTACACGTCTACCTAGTAGACCCACAGGTCAGCCTCCAAATCTGTCCCAAACAGCATACAGCCCGAAATTTCTAGCCAGATTCAAATTAATTTTAAATCTAAATATACCTTAATTTAAATTCAATGAAATTTTACCCGCACAAAAACAATTGAATTTAAAATATCAAAATCCGAAAGAAAAACAGTATTTGGGAACTAATTGCCTGTTTGCTGTATTTTTTTCATTTTACAGCCCATTTATTATTACTTATATCCCATTTCTTATTACTTATAGCTCAGTTCTTATTACTTATAGCCCATTTCTTATTACTTATAGCCCATTTTCTGGGCAAAATGCATCCCTCCTCGTCTTGAAAGATTTCCGGCCCAACAGGGCGTAGAAAAGCAAGTAGGCCTATGTTGGTTATTCTGCAAAAAACAAAATAACTGGCTAGCCATTTTTCAGAAAGGAAAAAAACAAACTGGGCTGGTCATGTGCTAAACATATGAAATAAAAGCCTGGGCTAGACGGGCCACGGGTCCCGCACAACCCAGTTGATACCCTTCTCCGTCCCGAAAAAACAAAATTACTGCGCGCGCTGCTGGGTCCCTACTGTCATCCTCACCATGTACAGTCATCTCCTTATTCCTCTCGGTTGTTGACCATGTTGACAACACCGGAGGGCGGTGCCGCTGCGAGCGAACCAAGGCGGAGGACAATGGTGAGGCCTCGGACGAGAACGAACAGGAGCCGGGGAAGATCACAACCAGCCGTGGGAGGCGGGAGCAGGCAGTCCCACCGGCGCTGGTTTGGCTTTGGCGGCTCGAGGAAGAAGAGACTGAAGAAACGCGACAGACGTTGAATGTCAATCGAATGGTCAAGGTTGGCACAATCGTTTTTTGACTAAGCGGACACCAAGTAGCATACTTTTTTATATATAGGAAGAAAACTGCGAGGAAAATGCGTTCGTCTGCCATCCTCCTCACAGGGAACGTTCGCCACATAAGTGACTAGCACCCTTGGTTTTCAACCGAGAGGTCTTGGGTTCGAGTCCGAGGAACTCTCAATTTTTTCCTCCTTCCTTCCTTGCAAAAAAGAGAAAGAAAATCAAAGACTTGGGAAGGCGTACAGAACAAGCTAGTGTACCAGTAAAGAGACGTTGCCGAGTTTTAGAAAAAAGAAAGACGTGCTCCTGTAGCTGGTTCGAATCCAAACCTAGACTATGACTATATATGGTGCTATGCTACTCTGCAAGTAATGAAATTGACATATCCAACATTCACTTCTCCTCTTCTCTACTTACTCTGCCTAGCATCAGAAGCTCTGGCCGCAGCAACCATGTCCGCTGGCTGCTCGTCCACCTGCTCTTCAGCAGGCAACAACCAGATATGCACCAAGTCGCCACCCGTACCATCGCTTGTGGGTCTCATCACACCCCCGTCGGCACGCGCACCGTAGCCGATTGCTCATCGCAACCCGCTTTTGTTGGTGTGGTGCCACTGCTGCAAATCACGCAGAGTCATCCGTCGCGTCTCAACCACAATCCGCAACCCTGGCCGAGTCTTCTACAAATGCCCGAATCATGGGGTAATAATATGTTTAAGTGTTGTTTTGCTGCTTTCAGTTGCTGATTTTTTTAATAGTTTGGTTGATGATCTTCCAATTTGATTCGTGCAGAAAAGGGAAGATTCGTGTGATTTGTATTTCTAGGAAGTTGCTGATGTGGGGGAATGCAACTACGTTGATTATTTGGTTAGCCGAGGAATCCCAATACCAGCAGGTTGGGGTGTTGGACAAGTAACTAAAGGAACAACAGAAGAGGAAGATGCAGAGCAGAAGGTTAAAGATGCAGTCCCTCTGATCATGGCCAAGCAAGAGCTGCTGAACGGCCTTGACAGCAATGAGGAGATGAAAGAGCCTGTGAAGATAATGGGCAAAATCGATGTGCTCTGTAGGATGATTGTCTCTTTATTTGTAGTGTATGTAGCACTCATGATGTATTCAGTGGCTACGACATGAGCACTTTGCTGAAACTAGTAATGAATGAAACCTGTGTAGTAGGCTGGGCATAGTGTTGTGAACATCTAATGATTTCTATTAACGGAAATCAGGGGGTATCCCCTTTTGCTCATATAAATAAATAAATAGCAGAGGCCCTGTTGGGTCAGCTTTGTTCTCATTCGAAGACGTCGAGCAAATTGCAGTCCAACAGCAAACTATGTCATCAAATTCAAGTTTCACAGCCAAATATGAGTACAACTAAACAACAATGTCATCATGTTTTAGTTGTCATACAATCACCAAACACAAATCAGCATACATAACAAGTGATGTTCTCACAGCAAAATACTAAACAACATGTTCATAAGGTTTCAGTTGTCATAGCAAACACAATTTCACATAGTAGATAAAAAACGTCTTCTGATAGGCAAATACGACAAAAGCAATGTAATCATCATCCGCAGCAGCAGCGTCAACATCTTCGCCATGTGTATCAGTCTGAATCGTAATTCCCCACGGTGTCATCTTCTTCTTTGTCCTCAACGTCCTCGAACGTTGGCTTCTTCTTGATCAACTCTTGTATGTCCACAGCACGACAGGCAATCTTTTCGCCGGCGTCATTGACATGATGGTTCTCAAAGATATTAGGAACATCTGTGTTATCTTGTACATCAGGAGCAGTGTAAGCATCATCTTGTTGTGCAACTTCCTTAAACAAATTCCTTTGCTCAAACCTTTGCAATACTCTCCAGTCATCGCTATGTGCAAATGTGTCTTCCAAGAAAAATATCTGTGTTGCTTGATTTGCCCAAATAAAAGGCTCGTTGGTATGGTATGCCGCCTTGACATTGATGGATTTGACATAATCATCAGCTCTGGGTTTTGCGATCCTGGAAAACAGGTTATACCAACGACAACACAACAGAACCACACACCGATGATCCTTGAAACTGGAGATATACTGCAACTGAACAATGTCTGTTATGTTAGCATACATTTCAGTTGTCTCTTTGTCATACGTATGCGTGCTCATGATGGCACTGTTTTGTGTCTTCCTGCCTTCATCTCGTGCAAGGGTGTTGTAGCGCACATCTTCAACAATGCAAGATTCATAGTGTCTTACCCGAGTATCAGGACCCATTGCTAGTGAGTAAAGGGCATCATCAACTGCCTGCCCATCCTCCCGCATCTTCTTAACCTATGGTTAGAAAATAGACAAGCTGATCATCTTATGTACTCAATATATTAAAAAAACAGATAGTGCACTTCAAAAGCTTACATGGTTCTTGAACCATTTCGCAAATCCTGCCATAACCAGTTTGTCAATGTTTCTTGGATTTTGCGGCAGTAACTCCTCTTTATAGATGCTGCACAACATAGTGATCGCGTCAAACATCTAAATATATAAGAATGTGCTGCAAGTTTAGTAGATTACGATGTATAAGCTGCAGTACTGCACTTACTTGATATAAGGTAGCATCTCAGGACAGTTATTCGACACATACCAAACCATTTTGTCCAAATCTTTAGGTTTGTCCTCTTGTCGACTCTTCCCTGTAACTTGAACAGAATAATCGAAAACATTGAGCCCGGGATTGTCTTCACCCACCTCTTTGCTAAGCCGATCAGCTGTTTCAATGTATTTTGAGCAGAATGTCAACGCTTTTGTAGCAATGTAGGCCTCTACAATGGAACCCTCGGGTCTAGCTTTGTTCCTAACATAGCCCTTGAAAGTGCCTACCCGCCTTTCAATAGGGTACATCCAGCCATACTGTACTGGACCTCTAAGTAGTGCCTCATCAGGTAGATGAACAACCAAATGCACCATCACATCAAAGAAGGCTGGAGGATATATCTTCTCAAGGTCGCATAGGATAGTTGGTATCTTGTCTCTAAGACGCTCCAAAGCATCTATCCTGATATTTCTACTGCAGAGTTCCCTGAAGAATTGTCCCAACTCTGCAACTGCTCTGTATAATTCAGGGCGGCCCAATCCTCTAAGGATAACAGGTAAAACCCTTTGAAGTAGGACATGGCAGTCATGAGTTTTCAACCCTTGTACCTTGTTTCCATCTGCACTGACTCTCCTTTCAGGGTTGGAAGCAAATCCATGTGGGAATCTCACACATGACAGGACCTTGCAGAATTCTTTTCTTTTTACCTTGTCCAAGACGTACACAGCTGGTGCCATATCCCGTGGTTTACCTTCATCTTGCACCTACAAATCCTTTCTGATACCCAGGTGTGTCAAATCAATCCTAGATTTTAAGGTATCTTTCGTCTTGCCTTCAATGTTAAGAAGTGTGCCGATAATGCTGTCACATATATTTTTCTCGATGTGCATCACATCAAGATTATGCCGCAGATCCAAATTTTCCAATACTCCCAAGTCCCACAAAGTGGACCTGTGGGTAAACAATAATCTCTCTTCTACCATGCCACGCTTCCTTTTCCCGCTACCATTACCAGGATGGTTTCCTGGTGTAATATGCCTGACCTTCTCTAATTCCACTTGCAACTCATCGGCGGTGAGCCTCTTTGGCGCATCACAGTTTTCATGCTTTGCATTGAACACATGTCTTCGGTATTTTCTAGGATGCGGCTTGTCCTTGGAAAGGAAACGGCGGTGTCCAACGTAATAGATCTTGCTAAGTATTGTGTATGACAGCGGATTCCTGTCACAGCAAACACATGCATTGTAACCATGTGTCGTTCGCCCTAAGATAGTGCCCAAAGCCGGATAATCATGGATGCACCAAATTACAACAGCACGCAGAAAGAAATCAGCTGGTGGGCTGCTATATAGGTCTTGAGTGAGAACACCCTTCCATAGTTGTTGAAGTTCCTCCACAAGAGGCTCCATGAACAAATCAAAATCCTTTCCAGGACTTTTTGGACATGGGATGAGCAAGGCCATCATGTAGTTTGATTCTTTGGTGCAGACATTTGGAGGCATGTTGTAAGGGATAACAAGCACTGGCCACATGCTATATGTGGCGCTCTGGTGGCCAAATGGGTTAAATCCATCTGAAGCTAAGCCAAGTCTAATGTTTCTCGGGTCAGCAGCAAACTCTTTGTGTTTATCATTGAAGCTTTTCCACTCACTACCATGAGATGGATGGCTCATTACATTCTGATCTCTGTACACCTGGTTCCTAGAATGCCACAGTACATCCTCTCTTGTTTCAGCATCATGAAACAACCTCTGCAATCTTGGTGTAATTGGAAAATGTCTCAGAACATTATGAGGAACCCTCTTCACAGCATCGCCATCTTTCCATCTTGATGATTTGCATTTCGGGCATTCACTTAAGTTGGCATAATCCTTCCGGAACAGAACACAATTATTCTTACAAACATGGATCATATCATATCTAATTCCAACTGCACAAAGGAAATTCTTCATTTTACTGTAGGTGTGTGGCAGCTCAGACGCATCTGGGAAATATTTGCGGAAAGCAGCCAACATCGCATTGAATGATTTTTTGGTCATCCGCTCAGATGTCTTCACCTGAAGAAAGGTGACCATAGCTGAGAATACTGACAGCTTATTTCCTGGGGTGACAACAACGTTGCATTGTTCCAACATGCGGGCCCACCGTTTTTCTTCTGCAGGTGAAAGTTCACGGAATGCACGAGCATTTCGTAGCATTGTTTCAATGTTGGTCAAACTCACTGGCTCCGCCACCACCACCTCCTCCTCCTCTTCCACCTGAGCATCAGGCAGATCAAGATGGTGATCTGCTGCTTCCATGCAGTCAATAACATTGACGTTCACAGCTTCACCATGATGAACCCACCTAGTATATGTGACCGACATCCCATACAAGTGTAGATGATTTTGCACAGTTGACTGGGGTCTTGTAACTGAATTCATACAACTGCAACACGGGCAGAGCACATCTAATTTCGTACCACCGTACTCAGCTCTGATAAAGTTCATGAAGTTTTCAACCCCCTCGACATATGCAGCGGAGAATCTTCGAGCAGAAGTTATCCAAGTCCTGTCCATCTGTTAGACATACAAATTAGTTCTTCTACTAGATATTACAAGAAAAACATATATGCTTTTTTATGAAGTCCAGAAAAAAATACCTAGGTCGATGTCTAAAGCTATGGCAAGATATTTGGACGAGCAGATCTAAGTAACAAAATATATGTAAAGCTAATTTAGCAAACAGATTTCAGTGCTAAATTATGGCAGGCTGTTCCAACAGTCAATGAGGTCGAGCACACAGCCATCAAACTATCGAAGGCCATCGCAACAACAAAGATCGAGTATAAAACGGTGTAGAGCTATTTCACCTAACAGATTGGCTACTAGACCATGGCAATCTACGTCACAATAAATATATCGCAGGATATTTTAGCAACTAATCGGCCTTGGCATGCCATCTCAGCTAAGCAGATTGAGTGCAGAACAGGGCAAGGAAGCTTCTTAAGTAGAGCATATTGATAGTAAACTACTTCGGCAAACAGTGAGATTAACAGCGTCTATCAGCTAACATTCAGCACTACACCGACATGAACGGGGCCTCAGTCTAGAATGCACGTACCGTGGGAGAAGCTGACCGTCGTGCGTCTCCACACGAACATCGCCAGTGGTGGCGGCGATGACCGCCGTGCGCCTCCACAAGAACGTAGCCAGAGGTGGCGGCACGGCTAGAGGACGGCAGTCTACGAGAGCGTACTATGGGAGCGGGAGGATCACCGTGTGTCCCCTCGACGAACCGCGGCACCGACGTATTAGCGCAGTGGGGAGGGCGGCTTTGGCGGAGCGAATGGAGTGGAGGAGGGACGGGGGGAGGGGGGTTTGGGGAATAT
>NC_041387.1:385473464-385480395 GCF_002162155.2 Triticum dicoccoides
GGGGATTTCGCGCGGTGGGCGGGGGGAGTTTGGCGCATGGTCGGTTTCTCCAAGTGCAGTCCCACGTGTCAGTGAAGAGGCAAGCCGAAGCGCGTTGCGGTGCGTGAGCCGTGTGCAGGACAGAACATGTGTGGGGTGCAATGCGACCGCGAGAAGAGTGCTATGAGTGTACCGCCTTTTTCCTTTTAAACTAGGTGCTTCGCCCCCTCAAAAAAAATGTTGCTTCGCGTGATCCATCGATACTACTACTAGTAATCCGGTAATCCCGACTAAAACGGCGCGGCCGGGTCTTTTCCCGCGCGATATGCTGGGAGGTTGTCTTAGTTGGGTTTTTTAGATTTGTCTCGGTTCAATAAAAAGCAGAGTTGGTGATGATGGTGTGCCTGTCATCCTGCAATATAGGCTGTCCGATCTATATCTAACGGATAGGAAGGAAACTATGACAATTTACCCGCACTCCTCTCCACATTTGTAGATAAGGCTTTCCCTCGTTCATCCTTTTCTCCCACAAGATCTTGATCTTCCGTGCAACGCACGGGCATCTTGCTAGTACTCCTACAATATGTATATTATTGTGAAAGTTCATATACACTGGCCGAGATTAATGCAAACACGGCAGATTTTCATTACATTTCGAACTTTTATAGGACGGAAAAATAAAAGAAAGCCGACCCTAAACCTATTCTACGGCGGCGACCGACGTCCTCCATCTGCAATCTCTATGTATGGGGGCGGGGTTCAAGACCCGTGACGTGAAGGTGCGGTCTCCGGCGAGTAAGAGTAGAACACGGGATACGGACCAGCCAGTTGGCACACCATGCCCTGCCACCTCCCATGCCCTACTCACCCTCGGAGGAGTCCCCGACCTCGGCGGTGCCGGACGTTGGATGGCGGCAAGTAGGACGCATGGCTGACGGTGCTCCCGTCATCGGCCGCCAGCGTGGCCACCGCTTGTGCGGTCGCGTCCGCGTCCGGCTACGCTGCTATTGCATCGCGAGAGGCGACTTCAGCGAGGGCGGCGACCTCGAACTTCATCCCCGAAGACAAGCTTAATAGATTTGTATGTACTCCTAGATTTGTACTCGAGATGGTTTCCAATTTGACTATTGACAAGATTAATAGTACTCCTTTCACATAGGTGAGTAAGTCATCTTAGGCTGTGCACCGTGACCAAGGAGGAGGGGAAAACGAGAGACATTAATGTTTATTTTCTAATTAATAGTATTGCATGCAATGAACTAACCACTTCATGTCATGTTTGATAGTCTCAGGTCATTAAAAGCATGCACACCCTCATCTCTTATTGGTTCATATGTCAAGAAACAAGAAACGAGGTAGAAGTTAATGCACCGCGCCTACGTGTTTTGGGATTATTTGGTTTTCGTAAGATGACTTACACACCTAGACGGAGGGAGTACATGAGATGTATAATGTGAAAATTATATCATTGGAAACTCCTTTCACATACGAAATTGACCATATGCTTTGTGTAAGTTGCATGTCATATATTATTACTCTAACATTTGGTCAAAGTTAGCCTCGAAAAACGCATTAGACCCTGTATGCTTTGTGTAAGTTGCATGTCATATATTATTACTCTAACATTTGTGTAAGTTGCATGTCATATATTATTACTCTAACATTTGGTCAAAGTAGTATAGTGGAAGTGGATCCTCTGACGTAGGTATCCCTGCCCTACCCTCCCTTTCGTTCACTTACTGGCGGACCCCATGCTTGCTAGGCCCCACATGTCAGTTACTCAATGGGTTCGGCCACATCAGGGGGTCCTCATCCGTAGTATACTCCCTCTGTTTTTATTTACTCCACATAAAACGGAGGGAGTGGTGGTATAATAAATGACGCGGGTGGGGGAGGGGGAGGGACGTCGGTTTGCTCTCAACTGCGGCCCCACAAGCAAGCGAAAATGCAAGACGAAGCGCGTTCCATTCGGTGAGCGACATGGAGGGTCCACTGTGCCGGGCTGCAACGCGAACGCGACAAGAGCGATGTACAGTCAAAACCGATTGACCGGTCGTCACCAGAACCACTATTCACACCAGAACCTTCGCTGCTCGCCCTACACCAGCCACTGCCCTAAAACCACACCAAATCTCCAGCCCATTCCCCCACCTTTCGATCCCCTAGCCCGTATCAACCGTCCCCTAGTTCGCTGGAAAGCCATGGTGCGCCGCAATATCACTTACTACAAGATGCTGACACCGGAGCGCCGCGCAGAAATCGCGGCGGCGGTCGGTGCCACAGACCTCCATTCCCAAGCTCGCTTTGCGGTGGGCCAATCCTCGAGTTCTCTAGAGCCAAGCTACGAGGAGGAGGAAGCCAATCCAATGTTCACTGCGGAGGTCGCGGCGCAGAAGGCCCCCAATGGGTATGAGACGATGGACGTCGACTTCGTGCCGGCGTCCGAGTCCCCCATGGTGCAGGCGGACCAGCGGTTCAACATGGCGATACTAAAGGAGTACCGGGAGGTAGAGGCTCAACTCGACGCGGAGCGTGCGCATGCCGCTGCCATCGAGGCTCTCCTGCAGGCTGAACCGGATGTCGTGGATGTGAACCGGGCGGCGGAGGCTCAACTTGAGGTGGAGTGCGCGGATGCCACTGCCATCAAGGCCCTCCTGCAGGAGGAACCGGACGTCCTGGACATGAACTGGGCAACAGAGGCTCGACTCGACGCAGAGCACGCGGATGCCGCTCTCATCGACGCCCTCCTGCAGGCGGAACCGGAAGTCCTGGACTTGAACCGGGCGGCGGAGGCTTGACTCAATGCGGAGCGCGCGGATGCCGGTGCCATCGAGGCCCTCCTACAGGCGAACCGGACATCCTCGACTTGAACCGGGCTGTGCTCTCGTCCGTGCACAGCGCCCGCACGATCCGCTTGAACGAGTAGCTGGAGGCCAAGGACAACTACGGTGCGGAGACACACGTCGGCAGCGACGGCTGGTTCACGCCGGCAGCCAAAGACGACGAGGCCGTCTCTTTCCGCGAGCAGTGATAGTTTTTCTTATGTTGTTGTTTTTATGGATCTTTTGCTATGTAAAAACATACTATTTGTTATGCAAGTCGCCTGACTTGGGCCAGTCTACCATTTCAGGCGGTTGGATGAATATCCTACGTCTCCTAACCCTTCTTTCCTTCTTCCTCACCTCTTCTTCTTCCCCAACAGACCACCGCATGGGCCGTACGGATACTCCGATTGGATAAACATACTATATGAATGAAAATTATGTGTCAGCGATAGGATGGCTTAGTTTGGTTTGTTCACATGCGACAGCATGTGTCAGTGAGGGTGCGTTCCCTTGGTTGGGTTTGCAGCGTGCAGGAGCGACTGTGTGAGGGTGCGGTGCGACCGCAGCGTGTAGGAGCGACCGTGTGAGGGTGCGGTGCGACTGCGACAGCCGTGCGCAAGTGTACCTCCTTCTCATTTTGAAAACTTTAGGCAAGCTTGGCAAAAATGTGTGGCGAAGTTTGGCAATGCAAGGCCTAGACCCAAACAGGATAAGTACGTACATACTAGGAGTACCAGTGTTAAAAAAGAAAGGCGGGGTTTTCCTTCGATACAAATCCTCGTTTCACGTGTCAATTAATGCGTATTTTTTTCTCAAAAGATCAAAGAGCTAACCATCTCACTCCTCGTCGCTTGATTAATGCAGCGCCATGCAAACGAACCTTATCACTTCTGCATGCATGCAGGTGATATTAATGTCCTTGGTTGCTAACCCCATCAATTTTGCCTCGATTAGTGTTAGTGGCCCTTTGCAAATTGTAATTTTGATATACTAGCCTTGTGTACAAAAAATAGAGGTAGTAACTATATTTGAATTCCTTGCCCATTGCGGTGACGTCGACGACTTTTTTTTTGTGGTTTGGCGAAGTGCGTTCGACGGAGAACACCACTGAGGGAGACCACGGTAAGTCGTTCGCAAGTGCCGCCTGCAAGCCGAGACAACCGCCTTATTTGCATCCAGGAAGTCCTTTACTAGTACTACTACTAGGAGTACTAGTGCGGTGAGATGGTTTCTTGAAGAAGACAATGGAGAAGCGGAGTCAGCGAAGAGTGAAATGATAGTTGCTTCGTCCGTGCTTTGTGATTTGACGCCTCACTGCTTTGTGATTTGTGATAGAAGGGACAGGGGAGTAGACTCTATGCTCTATACTGTACTACATGCGTCCAAGCATGGGAGAAAGAGGAGAGATGTTGCATTTTTCTATTCCTTCAATCAATCAATCAGGGAGCTTCAGTTCCATCTTTTTGGCTTTGGCAACACCGTCCACAATGGTTCCCACGATGCCAAAAGCTACTTTCACATTTGGCTACACATTGTGGATGCCCTTAACCGTACCACTTGGTTTTGCTCCTGTGTGCTATCTATACAAATCTCAATTATATTGATCTAAAAAATTATAGAATCAAAGATTAGTAAAAAGGAGGTGATTTTGCCGCGCGGATGGCGGGGGAGGTTTCTTATTTTCGGAGGACGTTGTCCTGGCAGTTTGCTAACATGCGGTCCCACGTGTCAGTGCTTTACCAAGCTGATCCGCGTCCCACATGAGGCAAAACAACGGCAGAAGCAACACGTGGTTAAGTTGAAGAAGATGAGGGAGAAGCGGATTCAGCAATGAGTGAAATGATGGTTGCTTCGTCCCTCCAACTTCTTTTTTTAGCATTATTACTTCGTCCCTCCAACTTAACTGCGGGAAAGGTGCAACTTTGTGATTTGACGCCTCATTGTTCATTACTACGCCGGCGCCATAACTGGGGTGCTTCCCCCTGGCTGCTCTGCATTGTATTCCGGTATGGCACGTGGACCCGGTAGCTTGATGTCCCACATGTCGGCGAAAGGGACTAGACGATTTATGAAAGCGAGCGCTCCACTCTTACGACGGAGGAGTAGACGACACAACGGCCCAGTGAACTG
This sequence comes from Triticum dicoccoides, assembly GCF_002162155.2. Taxonomy (NCBI): domain Eukaryota; kingdom Viridiplantae; phylum Streptophyta; class Magnoliopsida; order Poales; family Poaceae; genus Triticum; species Triticum dicoccoides. Next base: position 385,478,399 of record NC_041387.1, read on the forward strand.
TCACTTGTACTGTATAGTACTATAGTTTTGCTGTTTCGCACGATCCATCGATACAAACCCGATTAAACAGGAAAGTGCGGGATTTTTCCCGCGCAGTAGATGATACTGGCCATACATTTCAAAGGCAATTTTAATGTATGCAAACTGAATAATTATAAGTAACAATATGATATCTAGTAAAACTAAAAACACATATGATTTATTGTGTTAGAGTGTAGTAGTAGCAGTGCTGTATTGCATAGTTGTTAGATGTAACATGCAATAACGTGTAGAGATGTAGTTTTGGAGGGCCTACAAAGAGAAAAGCCTAATACGGTCACCGAACTTCAGAATAAGCTGATTACGGTCACTATATACGTTTTGCGGTGATTATCCGGCCACTTGCTCACAATTTAGCATTAGATTGCACTCTGTTGACCGGCCAGATAGTCTGCGTGGCGCCATGTTGACTAGTTAAATTGACCACGTTCCTTGTGGGTCCCACCTGTCGGTTCACATAGGGAAAAGGTTAGATAAACACAAATTTATGGAGGCGCGACAAGGCTCCAACCCATGCGCAGGAATCACCTGGTTGTGTATGTGTCTGTCAGGGCCTGATGTGTGCGCATGCACGTGTAGGTTGAGCACTTGAGTGTGAGAGTGTGTGTTGGTCGTGTGGTGTACTGGTGTGTGCATGCATGCATGCATGTGTGCGTGTGAGTGTTGCATGCGTGCGTGGCTGCGTGTGTACGTGTGAGTGTTGCGTGCGTGCATGGGTGCATGTGTTTGTGTGAGTGTTGCATGGATGGAGTACGTGATGTAACATGTGTGAATGTGGAGTACGTGATGTAACCACACATGTTACATCACGTACCCCATGTGCATGCGTGCATGTGTGTATAATCACCACACCAACTCCTGTGTGTTAAAACAGACGGCTCAGCATACCAATACAAGGCCACCTTGTTCGCTGTGCCCGCGGTCATGACTTCGTACCACCCTCAAAATATTTTTTTGTCGTTTGTTTTCATTCTTACTAGCAAGATGCCCGTGCGTTGCACGTAACATCAAGATGCATTTGTATGACTTGTTTATCTTGTGCGAGAAAAGGATGAACGAGGGAAGGCCTTATTTGCAAATGTGGAGAGGTGTGGGTACCTTTTTGCAAAATTGCCATAGTTTCTTTCCTATCCGTCAGATATAAATTGGACGGCCTATATTGTAGGATGGCAGGCACACCATCATCACCAACTCTGTTTTTTATAAGAGTGTATTTTATGTATTTTATAATAGTGTAGATGTAGAGTAGATACAAGTCGACAGGTGGGCATGATGTTAGTGAGATAATGTGATGCAACACTAGAGGTGCCACGTGGAGCGTTTAACTGGTCAACTAGTCATGTCATGAGCAAATACAAAGTTGTACGGTGAGCCCCTGACTGTATAATAACCACTAAACGTAAACGGTGACCGTAATGAGTGGATTATGAAGTCCAATGTATGTATCGTGCTTTCGCTTCAAATACAATGATCGTCATTGCATATATCGCGAGAGAAAGATGAAACATGCGTGAATTTTCTGGGGGCTTACTTTTAGAGGACCTGGAGATAGTTTTGTGTGCATACGTGAAAGGGGCGTACAGGGGGGGGTATGCGATGGATAGAGAGATGCTCTTCGTTTCTCTTTATTATGACTAACTTTGTATATAGTATAAAAATATACAAATTCATAGTGCGGAATAAATATCATTGTGGGCACCATGCAATGCAAATTAGCGTTCGTACTCCTCCATATAACTTTATAATGTTGTATATATGTAGAAACTCTAAAATAATTTTTTGGACACACTTTATTCAAAAGGAATGTTGTATGCAAAATAAACGTGAAGAGAGGGCTTTTTAGATCAATGGGGTACGTGATGTAACATGTGTGAATGTGTAGTTGATGCATTTGGTGGGGCCTAGAGAGGTATGTGTGTGTATTACGTATTCGAGAGAGGCATGGATAGAGGGGCCGA
>NC_041387.1:385480900-385538164 GCF_002162155.2 Triticum dicoccoides
GGGGGGGGGGAGATAGCATGAGAAATGAGAGTGGTCTAGAGAGAGAGACGAATATGACGTCACGACAAGAGATTCCATTCCCTTGAGTGTGTATATGCAAGGGGGGAGGGAATAGAGGCACCAGAGAAATTTTCTGTGTGTGTGGTGTTTGTGTTGGTATGTGTGGGTGTGAGAAGATAACGAGACGTGGGGCAGAGGGTGTGTCACCGCGTGAGGTCCGGTGGGTCGAGGTGAGGCCCTTCGTTTGGTTCCGTCCTGCACCACATTGGTCGGCCCATGACACATTTAGGAAGACCCATGGATGACTAGTCGTACAAGACAAAGATATCAGAATTTTGAAGGACTCTGTGTCCACTGACAAAGTCGGCTAGGATTTGTAACCCTAGGTTCTCGGACTAAGGTAATCCCTTTATCTCTGATATTACTATTCATCCAACCTAACTTTAAGGGGCATCCTACAGAATGCTCTGCTAGAATCATACTCGTCGATTAGGAAGAGAGGTGTGAGATAATGTGTGAGAGACACGCATAAAGATAATGTGCGTACATGAGACACGTAGGCAGGTCCATGTATAAAGAAAGGGTCGATGAGGATTGTGCGTGTGTATGTTTGCGAGAGGAAGAGTGCTTGTGATAAACGTTAGTGAAAACAGTTGTAAATGGTTACGAGAGGGAGGGAGGGTTATATCTAGAGCATGTGTGCGAGAAAGACACCTCGGGTGAGAGTGTGTGAGCATGTGTGAGAGACCACCGATGGAGAGTGAAACTACACGTAAAATACTGCTCTACACATTGATTAAAGATATAAATTGTATCCAAATATTAGGATGGGATCATGATATTCGCAATTCGCGTAAGGAGCGGTCATTGATCCATCAGACATCTAGATTCTATCGAATTTGAGCATGTCTATGTTATTATTCGACACAATTGATCCACATAGTTAGTATTTTGAACTCCAGACAATGCATCGCTTTAGCAATCGAATATAAACGTGAGTATAGTTCATGTTGTGTCTGTAAAGATTATACATACGAAAGTTACACAATGGACATTTATAAATAGCTACCTATGAACTAGCATACATTTGAATTCAACCTAAGGTGGTTTAAAAAAATCGAATTCAACATGAAGTCCATTCAATTATTTGAATTTGATATCATGGCATTTGTAAACCATACCTAAACTATGGGGGTACCAATCTTTGCTCTGATTTTGTACATAATAGCATATGTAGTCGTGTACAAAATAGATTCAAATTTAGCTCCTCCATTCCAAAATAATCGTAGTTATAGGATTTTCAAGTGTCAAAATTTCAAAATGAAGCGGATAATTTAATGAGGTTTTCAAACATACAAGGTCAAATATAACGTTGTCTATTTAGGTCAATCCTCATAGTTCAAGAGTACTCTAAACGTGAATGCTTGTGTTTCAAAATTTCGAACGAAGCGCCAAAAGAGCCTCTACTCGCCCGAAACCACGTGAGACCAATGTTTGGTAGTACAAGGAAATTACTTTTCCAATAACTCCGTCCTGTGAAACCTACCGGCCCGACGTCCAAAGGTCTAAACTGGGGTAGGTTTGTAGCTTCATCTAGACGCCACGCATCCGCCTCCAAAAAACATTCACACACAATAGCCGCCTAAGGACACATGCGTGCGGCCGAAATCGCTCCCGCCCACTATTTGGGACACCTGGGATTACCATCCTACCCCCCTCGCAGTAGGTCCGAAATTTAAGAGGGGGGCAAAGTTTGTACTTTCCCCAAATTTCAAACAAGCGCGTCCCATCTTCTGTTCAAAAAAGCCAAAAATAAGCGCATCCCAGACTGGAACACGGTTCCCCCCCCACCCGTCCGATTCCCCATTCATACTCCGTGGGCGCCAAAACTACCTCTCCACCAGCCACGAAACCCCGGCGTCCTCCGTCCGCCACCCCATCCCACCCATTAACCGCCACCCTCGTCCATCACGCCGGAGCCGATACCCCGACGTCATCGTCCACTGCAACCTCAACCACAACGCCCTCCACGGCTAGTAGTTGAAGCCAAGGCCGAGCCGTCCGAACCCGAGCCAGTTCAACCACGCAGTCCTGCGCCTCACCGCTGCCACTCCAACTTCGCCACCCTCCACCGCACCGGAGTTGTTCCTGCTACGCCGTCCTTCACCGCCTCGGATCTGCTTCCCCTCCTCCGACATACGACCACAACAACACAGTCAACAATTTGGCCATGGGTTCGTCCAAGCCTGCACCCTCCAGAACATCAGTTTCCCTGGTAAAAAGAAGAAGACCGGCGCGACATGTGGAGATGACCACTCCGGCAGCCAAAGAAGGTACTCCTCTTCCCTTATTCGTGCAAATCTTACGTCTCTGCTTGCACGGTATTCATCCCACATAAGTTACTAGTTGACCGCTTCTTCTTGATACTAGATGTTCCTACCAACTCGCGATGCACAAGGTTTCTCCTCATATACTATTTCACCTTAGCTAGAGGTCCATCGCCCCCCTGAATTTCAATTTCTGGCCAGTTGATTCCCAATTGATGGAAGCATTCCCAGGCGTAACAGGCACTAGTACGACTATTACGCCGGGGAAGCAACGCCTTGGTGTTTATCTTAGGGGCGTGTGCGGCCTAGAGCTACTGGCGCCCGATCTGGAGGTCGGCCGGGATTAAAAGGATGGCTTGGGGGCACTACGAAGCATGGCGGTGGTGTGAGGTCGATGGGAGGGCGGGGCGACGGAGGCACGGGTCTGGGCCGATGGTCGCTGGCGGTTCAAGAAAGATCGTCAACAGTGACTGGTGGAAGGTAGACGAAGGCCATCTGCCCGTTCCTTATAGATCGGACGGTTCATTAAAAAAATCGACTGACCTATTTATTTCCAGTCGACTGTTATCTTAGATATGACCACATGTGGTGGTGTGCTGGAGGAGTACCTGCATTTCCTGTGCTCATATATTACAAAATCATACGGAGTAGAATCTAATTTTGTTTGCCATGCAATGTTGTAGAGCTATCATATGTCTCCTGTCATTTATTTTTCAGCCACCTGCTATCTGCTACTTTTACAGTGCACGAGTTCTGCACACACTTCATCCATACTCTCACTATTGTGTTTTTATGCAAGGGTATTTCAGAGTCTGCCGAAAGCGAAGCAAAAAAGAAAAGAGACAAGTCGTGCCAGCTTTCTACGCGGCTAGGCGCGGCACATTACAGCGCTTTAAAGGGTGCAGTGTCAGCAGATGGAGACGGTAAATGTTGCTCTGGAGTTGATGACCTCGCTCGCAATGAACCACCATCCCAGGTGCTTGCTTTAACTTCGCGGTGTCATATGTTGTTGCATGTTCCATATGGTGTCTAGCTTGTATTCGAAAGGCTGAAGTCGGTCTTTATTAAGATAAGGAAATATATTTTTTACATGAACCACCATCCCGTGAGCACCAGAAGACAAATAGCTAGTCAGGGCACTGGCCGAGCCAGTGACAAGCCCAGCAAAGATAGACATCATCTGGAAGCCAACTAAAAAGCCACGATGGTGGCGAAGCAGCCCTCCTCCCACCATGCTCTCAGGTCCTAGATGATCATGTTCACCACTCCAGCCGGATGTCTAGCTTGTATTGCTTCTAATTTGGTTAAATTGCATCTGCTTAGCTTACACATTATACCTTTGAATATGACATGCCTTTCTGTTTTTGGTACATACTAGTACATCTGTGTATTAACCATGTTCTTACATCAAACTAATGTTCTTCTGTATCCCTCATCAATCACTTATGACGAGGCAGGCAGGCAAGGGGACTACTCCTCATTTAAAGAATGCAGCATCAGCCTCCCGACATGATTCTCAAGAAACATAAATGCTAGATGAAGATAGTGAACGTAGATCTGTAGTTGATTACGACATTTCCCCTACACTAGCATCGCAGGTGCTTGCTCTAACTTGGCAGCGTGATATGTGGTTGCATGTTGCATATGGTGTCTAGATTGTAATTCTTCCAATCTGGTTAAACTGCATGTGCTAGTCTGCTTAGCTTATACTCCTGTAAATGTGACATTATATCTGTTAATGTGACATGCCTTCCTGTATTTAGTACATAGTACATCTGTCTATTAAGCATGTCCTTACATAAAACTATTGTTTTTTTGTATCCCGCATCAATCAATATGACGAGACACCTTTAGTATATGCAGTGCGATATTAGTTGCATCTTTCATATGATTTATAGCATGCGCTGCTTCTAATTTGTTGAAATTCCATTTATGATGGGACGCTTTTAACTTGGCAGAGTCATATTGGTTGCATCTTTCATGTGGTGTCTAGCTTGCATTGCTTCTTATTTGCTGGAATGGTTTCTGCTTAGTTTACACAAACAGTTGTGAACATGCCATGCCGTCCTGTTTTTCGTACATATTCCATCCTGGTATCATGTGTTTTCCTTACATCAAAGTAGTGATTGTCAGTATCATGCATGAATGAGTTCTGAAGAGAGAATTTTATTGCTTTTTCTTGTCGGTTTTACTTGACAATTCAGAATCAATAAAGAGGAAGGAAGTTAGCAAGGCACGGATAAAGGTGCTCCTTCCAAACGAAGGGCCTCTACAGTTTCTACTCCTCCACACCCCCAAGATGATTTCCAAGACAACACATGCATAGACACTCAACAAAGTTGTGTTTATGATAAACACGTCTCCCCTAGTGCAGCATCACCGGTGCTCCCTCTAACTTGGCACTGTTATATGTGGTTGCATGTTATGTATGATGTCTAGCTTGTATTGCTTCTAATTTTGTTGAATTCCATCTGCTTACTTTACACATTATACTTGAATAAGACACGTGTTCCTATTTCTAGAACATACAATATCTGTCTATCACACCATGTTCTTACATCAAATTACTATTGTTGTGTAACCTGCAACAATCACTTATCATAAGACACGTTTGACTTCGGAGTGTGATATAGGTTACATCTCACATTCTTTTCTAGCTTGTACTACTAATTTGTTGAAATGGCACTTATGACGAGACAGTTTAAACTTGGTAGAGTGATATTCATTGCATCTTTCATATGGTGTCTAGCTTTCATTGCTTCTAATTTGTTGAAATGCCTTCTCCTTAGTTTACATATCATAAGCTGTGAATATGCAATGCTGTGAATATGCAATGGCACTAATGACGAGAGACCTCTAACATGGTAGTGTGATGTTGTTTGCATCTTGCATATGATTTATTTCTTGTACTGCTTCATATTTGTTTAAACGCCATTTATGCTGAGACACTATTAACTTGGCAGAGCGATATTTGTAGCATCTTTCATATGGTGTCTACCTTCCATTGCATTGCTTCTAATTTGGTGAAATGTCTTCTTCTTAGTTTACACATCATAGTTCTGGTTATCTCTTCTGTCCTGTTTTTCATACATATTACATCCTCCTATCATGTGGTTGTCTAACATCAAAGTTCAGTTCGTCTGCATCACGCATCAATTTGTTCTGAAGAACTAAATTGTTATTCATTTTTCTTGTCGGCTTGACTTAACATGGCACAGAGAAAGAGGAAGAAACACAGAATGGCAGGGAATGAGAAGCGGATGAATCCTGCAGATTCTGCTGGTACTGATGGTGCAATAGAAGGTGAAAGTACAGCGGAAAATTCTATAAACACGGCATCCCATGCTACACGAGCTGCAAAAAAAGCCAAACAGAAACAAATAGCTTCCACCAAACAAGCAGAGACAGCCCTAGTTCTTGCAACACCTACCACAGTACTACCAGCTGCACGACATACTCTACGTCAACTGAGCTAGCAGCACGTTCCCAAGCTCCCTTACCACCTGACACTACTTCCCAAGCACTCTTGACACAAGACGAGTTGGCAATATCAGATGAACCTTGTGAGCTTCAACAGCAAGAAGGTAGTTGCTGGAGTCAAGTTACAGTTGCATGCTTCTTTATATGTAGTCTCACAGTTTGATGTACACTAACACTTCCTATGTTCGTTGTTGGACTACCACCTAGGCGCAAGAGGAAACAAACATCAAGGATAATGCTCGATAGGTTAACTAAATCTAGAGGAGGAGGAATGGAGATCCGTTTTGAGGCAGGTTTAAAAAGGCCACGTGATGCTACAGAGTCAGCCAAGTTAGTATCAGAGGCAGCGGTTGTCGTTAGGTGTCATGTACGTATCCTCCCAACATGGATTCAGTACAGGAATGACAAAGACGAAACCCAGTTCAACACCTTCCTCGACCATTTATCTGTAAGTCTGGTTATGTATGGAAACTAGTAATATCGTCTTGCCCTGTCCCATACTTTCTAGGTTGCTGATAATGAGACTCCCATAATTTTCAACAGATGAGGTTCAAGTTGGATAGCCAAGATGATGCAACCAGACAAGCTTGCACCCATGTTTTCAAGTCTGCTCTGCGACAGTATCGGTATAACTTGAGGAAAACTCACTTTGAAGGCAAGGCTAACAGTGAACTTTCCCAAACATCTCCAGTGGAAAATATATCAGATGAAGACTGGAGGGGCCTTGTTAAACACTGGTCTGATCTGAAGTATCAGGTACATTATATATATGTGATCAGATCACATGTTGAAGTCCTATTGACGCATGTGCCACACAGATCTATCTTCTTGTAGGTGAACTGTTCAAAGAACAAGGCCAATCGTACGAAAGTGAAATTCCAACAGACGACAGGATCTCGTAGCTATATTGCACACTGCGTGGCTCTTGTAATTAGCTGCTGTTTCACTCTTTTCGCTGTACCATATTATCAGATCTATATTGACTTGTTCGAAATGAAGAGGAAAGCCCGCAAGGACCAAAAAGTACCTGAACCAAATATTGTGGAAATCTTCAAGGACTGTCACACCAGCAAGAAGAAGGGCATGACTACACCAGTCAAAGCCGCTGCTGTAAGTCCATAATCCTCATGCCTTTTAACTACTACTTACTCTGACTTGTGCCTTGAACTGCATGGTTTGCAGCCAATGTCTATTACTCTTTTCAATTTTATACACAATTGTCTTAGCGTATTATTGCACCTTACAAGGTTTAAAAGGGAGGAGTGATGTTCCTTTGATCTTGACCCGTAATCTAGTTCTGTGCTGGACTTGCCCACACAATGTTACAATTGCATGTTTGTCTGTTCTCAGTTGTTTTGTGATATGAATGATGTCATACTATGCTTACCGTATTATAAACTTTGTCTCTTTATCCTTAGCCCTCAATACAATGTGAAGAAATAGACAATACATTAGCGATGGTACATGGTCATATGTTTGGAACCTGGTTTTATTATGTACTTTGCAATAAGATACAACTAATATTTTACATGGGTTCACTAGAATAAGTTCTGTATATAGACCAAAGCTATTTTGTTTGGTTTTGCTGCCTCCTTAATATCTTCTGTTCTGGTACTACTAATGTAAAACCTCAACTTTTCAACGAGCTATGGAAAAAATGGTGGAACCGCCACCTTCTAAAGGTGGCGAGGCAACTATAACCGCAATGTCAGCTCTTGCTGCAGTGGGTCAGTACCTTCCACTAACAGTGCCAAAAGCATGTTCCCGCGTAATACTGGGTTGGTTGTTAAGGCAATATCATCCAAACTACCTCATGATCAAGATATGCAAGCTCAAAGCAATGTTGTATCTGCGCTCCAGACACAAGTCCATTCCCTAACAGAGGCCCTTTGTGAAACAAGGAGAAACATCACTCAATGTCGTCAAGATATGCATGGTTTTGAAACCAGGCTATCAGACATTTGCTATGTTGTTCAGGAGCCTAGGAGAAATGAAGGCGAGGGTTATGGTGCTCCATCGGACAATACAACATGAAAACGTAACAGCCAGGTCAAATGAACCGAGCTTCTGAACTTCTGGTGGTGCATTTATCTGCTAGACTGTTAAGTTTTATGCCAACCTTCCTTTTGTTATATAGTTGCAATTTGTTTTGGTGCCATACAAAATTTATTCTTAATGTGCAGCCACCGGCCGAAGAAAACAGCAAGCCATTTTTGTATAGTGTAGGGTGTTCCCTATATTTGCACTGGTGGCAATCTTTGATGCCGAGTGGATGTAATCTGTGCAATCGCCTTAATAGCCTAGCATTAGTTTTGGCCTTATTTATTTCCTAGTCTTCTTTTCCCTGGTTTGCTAGTGGCCGCAACTACCCATGGGCCATATACGGGCCGTAGGATCCATGGGTCTCCTACAGGCCGTCGATAAATGGGCCTGTAATCGGTGAGCCTCGGGCCGTCGATAAATGGGCCTGTAATCGGTGGGCCTCGGGCCGTCGGATAAATGGGTCTACATGGGCCGTAATCGGGCGTAATTGGTATCGGCCCAGAACGGTAACGGGCCGTTAACAGGCCGTAGGACTGCAAAAGCTTAATTCTGTCACAGGCATAACAGGTCATTAATGGGCCAGAATATAGGACGAGCTGGCCAGAAATGAGCCGACTCTTGCCATGGGCCGAATTTGGCCCATTAGGGTAACATGCCAGTAATGGGCCGACTCTTGCCATGGGCCAAATTTGGCCCATTTGGGGAACATGCCAGTAACGGGCCGACTCTTGCCATGGGCCAAATTTGGCCCATTAGGGGAACATGCCAGTAATGGGCTGGAAGTAATCGAGGGCCGAAAAGGAGCCCAAGAACGTATGGGCCGTCAATAGGCCGAAAGCTAACACGGGCTGGAAACGGCCCATGTAAATCACGGGCCATTAACGGGTACAAAGAAAATTACTGTTCATTATGGGCTAGAGTCACCGTGGGCCTGTAAAGTGCCGAAAGATACGAAGGCCTCATATGGGCCGAAAGACGTCGTGGGCCATACATGGGCCGAAAGTGAAATGGGCTGGTGTTATATTCGACGGCCCACATGACGTTGTTAAGCCGATTTCCTTTAGTGCCTAACGGGCCGTGAGTTAACGGGCCGTAAAATGGGCTATTTGCGAAGAGACCGTTAACAGGCTTTTCATGGGCCAGCCCGTTAACTTTTGACCAAGTCAAACGGGCCAGCTTTGTAAGCTAAATGGGCCAGTGGTGGGTCGTGGCACGTGTCGACATATCATAGGCGCCTATTTGACCCACTGACGAGCTGACACATGTTTCGTCCGGCCAATAAGAATTTTACACGTGGAAATTTTCCATTGGTCGGGGCTGTTAACGGGTTATCAGATCCAAAACCCGACCCGATAGCTTAACGGCGTTCCGTTACGGTGGATGACACGTGTCGGTCACCCTTGACGAAAGCACTTCTGTGACGCGCGATTTATCATCATGGAAGTGGACACTTCCGTGATGATAATTTTGGTAATGTCATGGAACACTTCTACAATAGCACAGGTATGATTATCTTGATTCTGTCATAAATTTGTCATTGATGTACATGCATGATAAAAAATGTGACCTACTGTGACAAACACATATCATCACGGAAGTGTATTTTTTTTGTAGTGAGCCCATGCGGGTCCTAGCCCAGATTCTCTAGGTACCAACATAACAACCAACATGACGGGAGTTTCGTCACTCGTCGAGCATTACCCAAGTGGGAATTCTCATCGCTTGACTGTGGACTGAAGGAACATGTTTCACTTGGATGCTCTTGACTCAGATAGGAAGCAACTCAATGGCCAGGAGCATTAAAGGAGGCATTCCGAGGCCTTCAAGCATGGCATTACCATAGCTCTATATCACCAGTTTCTAGTAATAACTCATATGTAATTTGATAGAATTAAATGCACCCATAACATAGGAGGCCAGGGGTAGCAAACTCTATATAAGCTCCCCTATCGGCACCGGGTTACGGGTTCAGAACCTCCGTGCTCACATACGCAATAATACTCTCTCTGGATAACAGGACTAGGGTTTTTGCCTCCACCACGAGGGGCCTGAACTAGTATACTTCCTTTGAGGCATTGCTGGGGTATTGTTGTCCTCTCCTCCACTCGGGAGAGCTCCGTGGAGAACCTCATACATGTGGATTGGCCGATGATGATGCTTCTGCATCGCTTCACTTTTAAGAGCATCTTCTTTGGAGCCAGCATTGGGAGGAGGGACTAGTGCTTGTCCATGGTCGTCGGTGGCTTGTGTGGCAATGATTATTTGGATGTACGATGGTGGGGTCACAACAGGGCTGCAGTAATCAACTATTCCGCGTGTTCACGGGCTCGCCGTGGTCCATTTGTTGCATGGCGTCAAAGTTGGACGACGTCGAGGTTCATGCGACGATGATGACAAGCGATGGGTGACATCCTAGGTGATCCTTTGCGGTTCTAGTCTTTCATAGTTCTCCGTCGTAGATCAATCCCGGATCCGAAGAGGCCCTATTCCTGACATGCATCTGATTGATCTGCATGTGACTTCTTGCGACCTTTGTGGTTCGAGCTATGTCGGCGGTCACAATGTGAAGCGGAGTCACTTGCTTGTGGAAAAGTGGTGGCGATGACGCCAACATGCAACCTCGACGATGTTTTTATTGTAGTGGTGTGTGTGATTTATACTTTTGTGTGTATTATCAGAGGGTTGCGACGGGTTTTGCTCGGTATTACCGGGCAACTCTCTTATTCTTAGTCAATATAAATGACAAGTCTTTGCCTCGTTTAAAAAGTTGAGAATTTGCTCTCAGGCGTAAGTAGAGGATCGTGTGGGATTATGAGAGGGATATCTTTTTTGCAAAATAAAGTTATCAATTTTCTGCAAATTGTTCATAATACTAATCACTTGATTTGTAAGCGATGCTTACTGCAGTGTATGCAGATAAGGGATATTCTGGTGTCTAGGTGCATGCACTTAGAGATGGTACATGTGATATGTTTAGCCAGTTTGTATTGTTGTCTAGCAATATGGTTTGTGATGCATAAATTTTAAAACATGTAATTTCTATCGTGGTTTTTAGTTCCTTGATACTTCTTTTTACATTTCTTATAAGGATTGATGACATGCACTAAGGATGGTTATATGTATCACTTGATGCAAAGACTGGGTACTTAATCAATTTCATTTATAATACTGTTTACTCACGATAGATAGATCCGTAATGAAGATGATAAAAAATTATGGGACATGTTATGATATTCCATAAACACTAGAACTATAAATGCCAACAAAAAGTTAAGCTGACAATTCTGAAGTCAAAACTTTAATTCCTACACATCTATTGAAGAAAAGCAAATTGGCAAGATTGAACACCACATACACAACAGAACCACTAGGTAGATTATATTAGTTGAGAACGGCACATGTCCTCCTGATCTCCCCCTCGCTGCCGGCGAGCACGTCAGCCCTCCCCATGTTCACCATAGATACCCCAAAGTCCTTAAGGAATCTCTTCTCCGAGCTCATGTAACCGTACACGAGCATTTTTGTAGCACCATTACTCAGCAAGGCCTCGTCAGAGTGGAAAAGGCCCTTGTTCTCTTTGACGAGGCGGTAGTAGGTCGAGTCGAAAGTCGTCGAGCGACCGGGCACCATTTGCACCTCAGTCACGTTGTCATCGGGACTAGTGCACTGTTGCTTTAGTGTTGCCGCGTACGCCTTGTCCAGGGTAGGGTCCATGTCATCTTCAGCCGTGAAATTACGTAGCCTCTTCTCTAAAGATGGGCAGTGTGAATTCCCTAGCGCGTGGGCACCTGATCATACGCGAGTTTAATTAACTGAAACAAATAATATACAAGGAGTATATAACTAAATTGATGATTTCCACTAAATTAATTCTCTCACCGTAGAACCATATCACATCAATATGCAACCATGCACGAGAAAGAATTTCTATTGTATTATGCTACTTATACTCACCATGATTATACTCCATAAATCATATGTATTTTCATTTTCAGTGTTTATATTATTTCCAAATAATCATGGTACTTATATTAACCATGATCAAATTCCATAAATCATGTGTATTTTCATTTCCATTTTCCATATTATTTCCAAATTATCATGCTACAACAAATTCCATAAATCATATGTATTTTTATTTCCAGTTTTCATATCATTTCCAAATTATCATGCTACTTATATTCACCATGATCAAATTCCATAAACCATACTCCCTCTGAATCAAAATATAAGTCATTTTTGTAGTTTAAGTTGAACTGCAAAAACATCATATATTTTGGTGTAGATGTAGTATGTATATTCGTTTTCAGTTTTCATATTATTTCTAAATTATCATTCTCCATACAAACAAATCTCATAGAATACGGTGCAACCATTTCCCGCAGCAAAACACGAGATATCATCTACCATGTCCCCTCAATATCAAAGGTCAAACCATGCACGGGAAAAGTTCACCTCAAAAGTCAATCATGCATGGAAAAGGCTCATCCGTTGACATTCTGTTATGCTACTTCTGTTACATAGATATTTTAAAGTTTTTTTTGCAAGAACACGCATGAGGTTTGCGTGTCTTTTCATTAAGAGAGAGGAATCGATTCATACAATTGTTACAAGTATGGGCACACACGTGAAGAGGTCGCCCATCCATAATCCGCAAGGCGACCATGCAACTACTCGCTAACAAAACAATGAATCATATGTATTTTCAGTTCCAATTCTTATATTGTTAATCTAAATATTCCTTCTATGTAACAAAAGCTAATCGAAATATATTGTACCAGAAAATGTTTTCGCAGTAATGCGGGCATTTTCTAATTCACTCAAGTTAAAAATGTAGTGGGGTCGTGAGTAGTACATACAATCGGGATGCAGCATTTCTACGGTCCGTGCCTCAAAAAAAAATAGGGATGCAACATTTCTGCTCCCGGGATCAGCTGCACCCGCGCTGGCGAAAAAAATAAAACAAATACTAGAAAATAATTTTTTTTGTGTGGTAGATAATTTAATGCGTGAGGTCCGCTTCAAATTTCAACTTATTTGGACATTTGAACCGCTCTCAGTAAAAAAGACAAATCCGAGGACTATAAAAAAGTTTACTGTTCACGCAAGGTTCTGACCCGACTTGTCTTTTTTGCTGAGAACTGCTCATATATCCAAATAAGTTGAAATTTGAAGCGGACCTCACGCATCAAATTATCTACCACACCAAAAAAACATTGATTTTTTAAATTTTCCTAGTATTTGTTTTGATTTTTTTCGGACCGGGAGGAGATGAGCTTGGGCAGCGAGTTGGATTTCCGATACAATTGGGGCAACCGTAAAGAACTTTTGAGTACACGGTTAATGCAACTTGTCCTAGTATAGAAGACTCGCAAGATTCGAAAATAGAAACTGCCTAGTGGTCAAGAATTACTACCTGACAGAACAACAAGATCCTTGAGTCCAAGGCCCTTGGACTTAAACCTCTTGATGAGCTTCTGGATTTCATCAAAGGAATCCGGCAACTCCTCCGCCGCCTCCTTGGCGCTCGACACGCGGCCGTCTCGCCGGCCGGTCTCCACCTCGTACAAGCTGCCGCCCTCGCTCCATTCTCCCTTGGTCACCACCTTGGTAGCCTGGTTAATGGGACAAACACAGCAACGCTCAAACCCCAAGTCAACGCTAGCTTTGATTGATGCATTTTTTTTTTTTTTTTGGACTTGCAGCTTTGATGCACTCTGAATGGAGGCAAAGAGGCTTAAATGTGTACCAGCGAGACTGCGTCTCTGGCAGCGACGGCGAGGATGTCCGCGCAGGAGACGGTGCCCGGGCACTTCTCCTCCAGCTTCTCCTTGATGGCATCGATCACGTTGAAGGCGTCCAGGGTGAGGTTCGGCTTGGCGTCCCTCTCCGCGATGTTGTTCTTGGTTGAGTTGAGCAGCACCGATCCATCGCAACCCTGCACCTCATGTCACTCACAAAGTGAGAAACTGCCACTAGCAGTTAAAGACCCAAGCTAAAGACCCAAGGCCAAGCATTTTAATTTTATTACCCTGACGAAGCAATCATGGAAGTGGAGCCTTAGCAGCGGCGCGGTGACTGTTAGGTCATCTTCCACAGCCATGGTGACGATCCTGCGAACAATGGCCTCGGCGTCGGGGCACGATTGCCTGTAGAACCCGACCTTAAGCTTGCCATAGGCATGGACGGGAGCAATCACTGCCGCCGCCAGCAGCAGCAGCAGCAGAGGAAGTGAAAACCTGAGACCGAGAGGAGGCACCCACCTTGTCATGGTACAACACCAACACTAGAACTAGTGCAAGTCTGCCCTCTAGCTAGCTATAAGCTTGCAGAGCTGCATTGCCATTTGCCAAGGCAACCACATGTGAAAAGTCCTCGTTTTCGTGAGTCGCCGGCGATAAAGGCGGAGTGTGGATGCCATCTCCGAGATCTAAAGGGAGCATTGACTAAGTGCGTCGTTTTTTTCGGCCGTCATGGGCAGCATGATGCCATGTGATTAGCCATGGGTTTCCGGGATCTTACCGGCCTCGGTCAGCACATTGTGGTGCATATATATACGTACTCCTATATGTACTCCACTGCTACTTCGGTTATCGAATAACTTCGCTAGTGACAGCACTGTTACACATATGAATTGAAGTAATTAACTCAACATGTACAATATCATAATCGCGCGCGCCGGTTAGTTGCCGACAACGACCTGTACCGAGGATGCATGCAGACCCCACTGATATATATCCTGCTTTGTTTACGTATGTGCTTACCTATGCTTAAGGTAATACGTAATTAATTAATTTTTACCCTAAAAAATAATTAATTTTAGATAACTGACATTTCCATTCAATTCAATCGATATATCCGGATGATACAACCGTATTGTGCAGTTGTGCGCCCATCTCTTCGTAACATGATGCACATAATCAATACGTCAAAAAAATCATTTTACAAAAAAGTAAAAGAGTTGAGCATAAGATGAAGGAGGTCTCATCCGAACATTATACATCAATGATGGGAAAAAACCTCCTAGTTGTATGCTACCGTCAGGTAGTTGCCATCTTAATGAGGTCCTATCCTTCGGTCTCTGCATGATATACCAAGTACGAAGCCGGTGCATATGTGCATGAATAAACTGCACAGGAGATGGCACACACTTTTTGTTTAAAACCGCATTATTCATGGAAAGCCACGTATCCGACATAAGGTTGTCGCTACCATGAGAATATGTGAAAAAACCTTGTTATCAATACCCCTCAACCATATGTCGAACATGCATGGGTAAATGTTTGAAGCTACCTTAACTATGTACCACACCGCCAGGCAAAGTTACTTAAAATACAAGTATTTTATAGACTTCTCGTGATGCCAGAAGACACAACTTTTACTACCTTGTCAATTACGACCGTTAGGTTAGTCTCTAATCAAGATCACACCTCGATGAAAAACCAGAGAAATATCTTCATTCTAAGAGTTATTTTGAGATTCCATTTTTTTATCCACGGGGACATCGTTGTGGACAATCGCCTCATTCAAGGACTTGACGTAAAACTTGTCAATTTGGCATGAATTCCACTGAAAATCATTTGGCTCATTCTATAGCTAAATGAGCTCCAAACATGTGGGAGCTCTGGAAGCACCGGAACACCATCGTCTTTGACGGAGCGACTCCATCCGCTACGGCCTGATTGCCAAGGTGGAGAGTGAATGTAGAGCATGGAGTGCAGCTGGCCTCCTCAAAGGTGATCTCGCCACCTTTCTCGGAGGTCTAGCTAGGTGGGCGAGAGTGAGTAGTTAGCAATGTATGTGGCCCTAGGGGTGTGGAATTCTTACATGTAATCTATTGTAAGAATGCTATGTGGATGGGGCTCTTTCTCCTACTCCTTCTTTAATATACGATACGCACACTCGTGCGTATTCTAGAAAAATAGCTCCAAACATGCGAGCAGTTCTTCATCCTATGTTGTGAAGCGACACCCCAATAGATCCTAGCGAAAAGAAAATACCATGATTGGCTTGACCCAGGATGTGCACAATTGTAAAAAAGTTACGTATAACAATCTGATACAACTCGGGTATTGCACCAAAAGTGGGGTGGGCATTCGTCAAGTATCCTCATGGAATCTACCCTCGAAACTGTGACAAAATGCTAAATTGGAAAAATAATAGATTGGAACTCGTCGGGCTAGACAAAAAATGGAAATCATCAGGCTTCCAATGGAGTTGAGAAATGGCTTTAGAACTCAGGTTCTTATTATGAATGATTTCCTGTCACGCCTTGTTTTCAGTAAGGAGTTTATATATTCCTTTCAAAAAGAAGGCAATCGTTATATCTCAAGATCCTTAATTTCTAGACCTCCCCAACCCCCCGAATTTTGGACCGTCACAACATATTCCTCTTAGCCAGCCGATATTTCTTAGTTTCTTTATCACTCCGTGGATCTAAAGTAGTCACCACTACTAGGGAAAACTCTATAGGGAGATAGGTAACAGCAGCGCGGGGTTAGTGGGCAGTGCTACTAATGTGTGCATTAGCAGTAGCGCTGGCCCACCACATCGGTGGTACTACTAGGTGGGCCCCACCATGCCCCCACGGGCTGGCCATAGTAGCAGTGCGGGTCGCGTGCCCTCGCTACTGCTAAGCCCATTAGCAGTAGCGCGGGCCCCGTTACCCCTGTTGCTACTTTGGCCAGCCCGGGCCCAGGTCCTCGGCCCCACTTAGCAGCAACGTTAGCCCGAACCCTGCGCTACAACTAATGGTCTTAGCAGAAGCGGGGGGCCATGCACCGCGTTGCTGTTTGCTACCTCTTGAGCATGCGTTGGTTTTTCCTTGAAGAGGAAAGGGTGATGCAGCAAAGTAGTGTAAGTATTTCCCTCAATTTTTGAGAACCAAGGTATCAATTCAGTAGGAGGCTACACTCAAATCCCTCGTACCCGCACAAACGAATAAGAACCTTACAACCAACGCGATAAATGGGTTGTTAATCCCTTCACGGCCACTTGCAAAAGTGAGATCTGATAGAGATAATAAGATAAATATTTTTGGTATTTTTATGATATAGATTGAAAAGTAAAGATTGCAAAATAAAATAGATCAGAAACTTATATGATGGAAAATAGACCCCGGGGCCATATGTTTCACTAGTGGCTTCTCTCAAGATAACATAAGTATTACGGTGGGTGAACAAGTTACTGTCGAGCAATTGATAGAGAAGTGCATAGTTATGAGAATATCTAGGCATGATCATGTATATAGGCATCACGTCCGCGACAAGTAGATCGAAACGATTCTGCATCTACTACTATTACTCCACACATCGACCGCTATCCAGCATGCATCTAGAGTATTAAGTTCATAAGAACAGAGTAACGCATTAGGCAAGATGACATGATGTAGAGGGATAAACTCAAGCAATATGATATAAACCCCATCTTTTTATCCTCGATGGCAACAATACAATACGTGCCTTGCTGCCCTTGCTGTCACTGGGAAAGGACACCGCAAGATTGAACCCAAAGCTAAGCACTTCTCCCATTGCAAGAAAGATCAATCTAGTAGGCCAAACCAAACTAATAATTCGAAGAGACTTGCAAAGATAACAAATCATACATAAAAGAATTCAGAGGAGATTTAAATATTGTTCATAGATAATCTTGATCATAAACCCACAATTCATCGGATCTCGACAAACACACCGCAAAAAGAATTACATCGAATAGATCTCCAAGAAGATCGAGGAGAACTTTGTATTGAGATCCAAAGAGAGAGAAGAAGCCATCTAGCTAATAATTATGGACCCGAAGGTCTGAGATAAACTACTCACACTTCATCGGAGATGCTATGGTGTTCATGTAGAAGCCCTCCGTGATCGATTCCCTCTCCGGCGGAGCGCCGGGAAAGGCCCCAAGATGAGATCTCACGGGTATAGAAGGTTGTAGTGGAAATAGGGTTTCGTGGTGCTCCTGGAAGTTTTCAGGGTATATGAGTATATATAGGCGAAAGCAGTCGGCCAGGGGAGCCACGAGGGTGGGGGCGTGCCTACCCCCCTGGGAGTGCCTCCCTGTCTCGTGGCCTCCTCGTTTCTTTCTTGACGTCCACTCCAAGTCTCCTAGATTGAGTTTGTTCCAAAAATAACTCTTCTGAAGGTTTCATTCCGTTTGGACTCCGTTTGATATTCCTTTTCTGCGAAACACTGAAATAGGCAAAAAACAACAATTTGGGCTGGGCCTCCGGTTAATAGGTTAGTCCCAAAAATAATATAAAAGTGTATGGTAAAGCCCATTAAACATCCAAAACAGATAATATAATAGCATAGAACAGTAAAAAATTATAGATACGTTGGAGACGTATCAAGCATCCCCAGGCTTAATTCCTGCTCATCCTCGAGTAGGTAAATGATAAAAACAGAATTTTTTATGTGGAATGCTACCTAACATAATTCTCAATGTAATTTTCTTTATTGTGGCATGAATGTTCAGATCCAAAAGATTCAAGATAAAAGTTTAATATTGACATAAAAATAGTAATACTTCAAGCATGCTAACCAAGCAGTTTATGTCTTATCAAAATAACATAGCAAAAGAAAGCTTATCCCTACAAAATCATATAGTTTGGCCATGCTTCATTTTCGTCGCACAAAATGCTCCCATCATGCACAACCCCGGTTTAAGCCTAGCAATTGGTTCATACTTTTTAACGCACTTCAGCCTTTTCAACCCTCACGCAATACATGAGCGTAAGCCATGGACATAGCACTATGGGTGGAGTAGAGTATGATGATAGGGATTATGTGAGAAAACAAAAAAGAAGAAAGTCTCACATTGACGCCACTAATCAACGGGCTATGGAGATGCCCATCAATTGATGTCAATACGAGAAGTAGGGATTACCATGCAACGGATGCACTAGAGCTATAAATGTAGGAAAGCTAATAAAAAAGAAACTAAGTGGGTGTGCATCCAACTTGCTTGCTCACGAAGACCTAGGGCATTTTGAGGAAGCCCATCATTGGAATATACAAGCCAAGTTCTATAATGAAAAAATCCCACTAGCATATGAAAGTAACAACATAGGAGACTCTCTATCATGAAGATCATGGTGCTATTTTG
Organism: Triticum dicoccoides; assembly: GCF_002162155.2. NCBI lineage: Eukaryota > Viridiplantae > Streptophyta > Magnoliopsida > Poales > Poaceae > Triticum > Triticum dicoccoides. The sequence continues at coordinate 385,499,854 of NC_041387.1, forward strand.
AAGCACAAGTGTGGAAAAAGGATAGTAACATTGTCCATTCTATCTTTTTCTCTCATTTTTTTTTCTTTTTTTTCTTTTTTTATTTGGTCTTCTTTGGCCTCTTTTTTTTATTTGGGCTTCTTTGGCCTCTTTTATTTTTCATAAAGTCCGGAGACTCATCCCGACTTGTGGGGGAATCATAGTCTCCATCATCCTTTCCTCACATGGGACAATGATCTAATAATGGAAATCATCACACTTCTATTTATTTACAATTCAAGAATTACAACTCAATACTTAGGACAAAATATGACTCTATGTGAATGCCTCCGGCGGTGTACCGGGATATGCAATGAATCAAGAGCGACATGTATGAAAGAATTATAAAGGTGGCTTTGCCACAAATACGATGTCAACTACATGATCATGCAAAGCAATTTGACAATGATGGAGCGTATCATAATAAACAGAACGGTGGAAAGTTGCATGGCAATATATTTCGGAATGGCTATGGAAATGCCATAATAGGTAGGTATGGTGGCTCTTTTGAGGAAGATATAAGGAGGTTTATGTGTGATAGAGCGTAACGTATCACGGGGTTTGGATGCACCGGCGAAGTTTGCACCAACTCTCAAGGTGAGAAAGGGCAATGCACGGTACCGTTGAGGCTAGCAAATTGCGGAAGGGTAAGAGTGCGTATAATCCATGGACTCACATTAGTCATAAAGAACTCATATACTTATTGCAAAAGTTTATTAGCCCTCAAAGCAAAGTACTACTAGGCATGCTCCTAGGGGAAGGGTTGGTAGGAGTTAACCATCGCGCGATCCCGACCTCCACTCATAAGGAAGGTAATCAAAGAACACCCCATGCTTCAAATTTGTCACACAACATTCATCATATGTGCATGCTACGGGACTTGCCAACTTTAACACAAGTATTTGTCAATTTTATAATTACCCAACTAGCATGACTCTAACATTACCACCTTTATATCTCAAAACAATTATAAAGTATCAAATTTATCATAGAGTTTAATGCACTCTATATGAAAGTTTTTATTATACCTATCTTGGATGCTCATCATATTAGGACTAATTTTATAACCAAAGCAAATACCATGCTGTTCTAAAGGACTCTCAAAATAATATAAGTGAAGCATGAGAGATCAATAATTTCTATAAAATAAAACCACCGCCGTGCTCTAGAAAGATATAAGTGAAACACTAGAGCAAAATTATCTAGCTCAAAAGATATAAGTGAAGCACATAGAGTATTCTAATAAATTCCGATTCATGTGTGTATATCCAAAAGGTGTGTATAGCAAGGATGATTGTGGTAAAATAAAAAGCAAAGACTCAAATCATACAAGACGCTCCAAGCAAAACACATATCATGTGGTGAATAAAAATATAGCATCAAGTAAAGTTACCGATGGACGAAGACAAAAGAGGGGATGCCTTCCGGGGCATCCCCAAGATTAGGATTTTGGTTGTCCTTGAATTTTACCTTGGGGTGCCTTGGGCATCCCCAAGCTTAGGCTCTTGCCACTCCTTATTCCATAATCCATCAAATCTTTACCCAAAACTTGAAAGCTTCACAACACAAAACTCAACAGAAAATCTCATGAGCTCCGTTAGCGAAATAAAACAAACCACCACTTTAAGGTTGAAAGTGCAACTATCCCTAGGTGGTTTTGGTAATTCCTAACAACATATAGTTCATTGAGCTAATGCTATTTCAAGATAAATATTTCAGGAAAGTTCAATGATTGGCATGGCATGGATGAGAAAAGTGGATCCCTCAAAATGCTAAGGACAAAAGGATTGGCTCAAGCTCAAAGCTCAAGACTCTACATTTTATATTTTAGTGATCCAAGATCACATTGAGTCTATAGGAAAAGCCAATACTATCAAGGAGGGATGAGGTGTTGCTTAATGGCTTATTTGCTCAAAGTGCTTAATGATATGCTCCAAAGCCCTAAACTACTTCCTCACATCCACATATGACCTAAACCAAATGTCAAACTCGGCCTTACCGATTCTTTCTATCTGGCGCCACCGAGTTCAGATGTCATAGCCACTGCCACAAACCCTAGGCAAATCGGTCTCACCGATAGGGATCTCGGTATCACCGAGATGGGATTGTAATATCTCTGTTTCCCTTCGTAACATTTCGGTACCACCGAGATGAGTGATCGGTCGCACCGAGATTGCAATGTAAACTCTCTGTTTCCTTTTCGTAACATTTCGGTCTCACCGAAATGAGCGAACCGGTCCCACCGAGTTTACCTGACCAACTCTCTGGTTAGCTTATTACCAAAATCGGTCCCACCGAGTTTGTGTAATCGGTCTCACCGAGATTACGTTATGCCCTAACCCTAATCACATCGGTCCTACCGAGTTGCATGTCGGTCCCACCGAAAATCCAAACGGTCACTAGATTTGCTAAATTGGTCCGACCGAGTTTCTCAATTCGGTCCCACCGAGTTTGGTAAGTTGTGTGTAACGGTTAGATTTTGTGTGGAGGCTATATATACCCCTCCACCTCCTCTTCATTCGTGGAGAGAGCCATCAGAACGTGCCTACACTTCCAGCATATATTTTCTGAGAGAGAACCACCTACACTTGTGTTGAGGCCAAGATATTCCATTCCTACCATATGAATCTTCATCTCTAGCCTTCCCCAAGTTGCTTTCCACTCAAATCTTCTTTCCACCAAATCCAAATCCCGTGAGAGAGAGTTGAGTGTTGGGGAGACTATTATTTGAAGCACAAGAGCAAGGAGTTCATCATCAACACACCATTTGTTACTTCTTGGACAGTGGTGTTTCCTAGATTGGCTAGGTGTCACTTGTGAGCCTCCGACAAGATTGTGGAGTTGAACCAATGAGTTTGTAAGGGCAAGGACATTGCCTACTTCGTGAAGATCTACCGCTAGTGAGGCAAGTCCTTCGTGGGCGACGACCATGGTGGGATAGACAAGGTTGCTTCTTCGTGGACCCTTCATGGGTGGAGCCCTCTGTGGACTCGTGCAACCGTTACCCTTCGTGGGTTGAAGTCTCCATCAACGTGGATGTACGATAGCACCACCTATCGGAACCACGACAAAAACATCCGTGTCTCCAATTGCGTTTGAATTCTCCAAAACCTTCCCTTTACATTCTTGCAAGTTGCATGCTTTACTTTCCGCTGCTCATATACTCTTTGCATGCTTGCTTGAATTGTATTAAGATTGCTTGACTTGTGCTATGTTAGTTAATATCTGCCAAAGACTAAAATTGGTAAAAGGATAAGTTTTTATTTGGTCAAGTAGTCTAATCACCCCCTCTAGACATACTTTCGATCCTACAAGTGGTATCGTAGCTTTGGTCTCCATTTACTTTGATTTCCATAGCTTTTGGTGGTCATAGCCTTGGTTTCACAACCTAGGAGAGCATGGCGTCTAGCGAGGGAAATTATCACCGTAGAGGTCCTTACTTTGATGGTACTAATTTTGCTAGTTGGAAGCATAAGATGAAAATGCATATTCTTGGACATAACCCCGCCATTTGGGCTATTGTGTGTATTGGCTTGCAAGGTGAATTCTTTGATGGGAGAGAACCGAACCGTGAAGCTAGCGCGGAAGAGTTGAAGATGCTGCAATACAACGCTCAAGCTTGTGATATCCTCTTCAAAGGATTGTGCCCCGAAGAATTCAACAAAATCAGCCGTGTTGAGAATGCAAAGGAAATTTGGGATACTTTGATTGATATGCACGAAGGTACCGACTCCGTCAAGGAATCCAAGTTGGATGTGCTTCAAAGTCAGCTTGACAAGTTCAAAATGAAGGATGGTGAAGGTGTCGCTGAAATGTACTCTAGGCTCGTTCTTATCACAAATGAGATTGCTGGCTTAGGAAGTGAAGAGATGACCGAGAAGTTCATCATCAAGAAGATCCTAAGAGCTTTGGACGGAAAATATGATACCGTGTGCTCATTGATCCAAATGATTCCCAATTACAAAGATCTCAAGCCAACGGAAGTCATTGGAAGAATTGTTGCTCATGAGATGTCACTCAAGGATAAGGAGGAGCTCCACAACAAGTCAAGTGGTGCTTACAAAACCTCATGTGAAGCTCCCACATAATCAAGTGAGAAACAAACCTTCAATGAAGAGCTTAGCCTAATGGTGAAGAACTTCAACAAATTCTACAAGAGTAGAAGCAAAGAAAGAAGCTCCAAGTCAAGGTCCTACAATGACAAAAGATCTTCTAGTCTAGAGCGTAATTGCTACAATTGTGGAAGACCCGGACACTATTCCAATGAGTGTACGACACCCTACAAAAGAAGAGAAGAATCACCTAAGAGGAGAAGTAGAAGAGAAGAATCACCACCAAGAGAGAGGAGGAGGAGAGATGATCATTATGAACGAAGAACATCCCGGAGAAGCAAGGATTCGGAAAGGAAGGACAACTCATCAAGGAGCTACAAAAAACAAAGACATCAAGCTCATGTTGGTGAATGGGTATCCGGCCCCGACTCCGACAATCACTCCGAGAGAAGCTATCACTCCGACTCCGAATATACTCAAGATGAAGGTGTTGCCGGTCTAGCACTTGTGTCAACCAACTCCTATGACATATTTGATTCACCAAATGAAGGACTTGGAAGATGCTTCATGGCTAAAGGCCCAAAGGTATCACACCCCGAGTATGTTGATTTCAATAGTGATGAAGATGACTTGTTAGGTGATGATGATTTACTTGTTGACAACTCTAGTGATGAATACTATGATGAAACGTCAATTAATCATGCTAATCAAGATAAAACGAATGACAATGATAAGGAGAAGATTGAGCTTCTAACTAAAGAACTAAACACTCTTAAGTTAGCTCATGAAACTATCTTAGAAGATCATAGAGAACTTTTAAGCACTCATGAGAAGTTACGCTTTGAAAAGCTCAACCTTGAGCAAGAGCATGAGTTCTTAAAGGCAATCAATGATGATCTTCGTAAGAAAAGTTCTTCTTACATTGCCAAGCGTTTACTCTTATCTACTTACATGCCTCAAGTCAAGTCTAGTAACAAGAACAAGAAATATTCTTCCTCTACTAGTAACAATAATCATGCTAAATCCAATGTTGTTGCTTCTAGTAGTTCTCTTGATTCCACTAATGATTCTCTTAGCCAAGTTACACTTGAGCAAGAAAATAGCTTATTGAAGGGAATTATAGAGAAAGGTGTTTACAAGAGCCTTGCCGGGAGTAAGCAATTCGAGGAAATTGTATGCAAGCAAGGAAGGCACCGGAAGAACCAAGGTGTTGGTTTTGAACGAAAGTTAAATGCCAATGGAGTTGAGTGGGAAGAAGATCAATACCCCAAGACGAAGTTTGTTCCTCAACAAGAGAAGTATGATCCTACTTCCTTCAAAGGGACACAAGCCCAGGATGATCTTCCACCACAAGACCACAAGCAAAAAGGCAAGGACAAGCTTCAAGAGGAGATTGATGCATTTGAAGAAGCTCCTAGGCCTTGGTCAAGTGGGTTGCCAAGACTACATCAAGTTCTACTTCATCAAGTACAACTACAACTCCAAGGATTCCCATCACGATGATGTGGATCCCGAAGAAGAATAACTAGAGAGTTCTTGAGGGTGACTCCGCCAACATATTTCACTCATATCATTTTGGCAAGAACAAGTGCAATCAACTTCCACATCTTGCACTAGTTCATGGAGTCACAAACCCTCTTGTTGGTAAGACAAGGGACAAGGTAACATAATGCTTTCATAGGCATCATCTTGTGTGTGCATCACTCTATGTCTATGGATATCCTTGTTTGTTCCTTGTGGGACTAACCCGTGTAGGTATTGAAAGTGCAACTCACTCCAAAGGATTGCTCCAAATGATCTACATCAACTTTGAGCATCCACATCTTCAACATCTACATGAAGTCATCATCGACAAAACCCAAGGTTAGTTCATCCCTCTTAAGGGGGGATCTCACATCTAGGGGAAGCTTTACTCTAAGAATTGAGTCAAAGCAACTCAAATGGTGTGAACACATCAATGCATTATGTAAAAGTGGTAACCCCACATGAGCTTAAACGATGAGTATGACCTATGATCAAATGTTCTCATTTCACTCCTAAGTCAATATACTCGTATATAGATTACCTAGTCATCGCTAATTGCTTGGTAAATGCTAGAATTGGTTGTGCATGCTTTGCCACATATTTCATTTGCCATTTTATTGTGTGAGCATGTTGGTTGCATATTTTACTCATTCGAGGACATCCACTTGTTGTTTTGATTGAATGGTCTCTTTTATTTTGCCAAGTGGATGGACAAGAATGCCTAAGAATCTTCTCTAGCTATCTATGCTTTTCTTGTCTCAAACTCTATTCATGCTACATCACAAAATTTGATCAAGTCAGATTCGAACCACTCTGTGTGAGGAGCACTCGGAGTCCCCGATTCGTTATAGACTTAAACTTCCAAAACTTCTTTGTGCGTTTTGGTCCGACCGATTTCCCCATTTCGGTCATACCGAGATCACTAAGTTGATCTAGGTTTTCAATCTCGGTGCAACCGATTTGAACTTTTCGGTCACATCGAGTTGCAGTAACTGCTTGCAGTTATGCATCTCGGTGCCACTGTGTTGTTCCACTCGGTCACACCGACAGGGTCAGGCTATATATATATCCTTGGGCCAAATTTTGGAAATTTCTCCGAACTCTTTCGCCCGCGCTCAGCCTGCTCTGCCTCCCCTGGGTCTCCGGATCGTCCTCCTCGTCGCCAGCTGCCTCCCGCCGCTGGTCTCTGCCGCCGTCAATAGAATTCGACTCCGACGTTGCCGCCGTAGCAAGTCCATCGCTGAACTAGGGTATGGACTTGATCTTTGTGCTACTCCGAACTCCAAATCTCTAGCACATTGTGTTGTCATTAATCTTGCCACGATTGAGATCATCTTATCCACCGAAAACACTCCATAGAATAGAGATGAATTGAAAATTTAGGGTTAGGTTTCCGTCGAAACCATCTTGGACCAACCAAGTTGTAGAACTCGGTACCACCGATTCAGCTAAGGCCATTGCACGTGTGATTCTCGGTCTGACCGAGAATTGCAAATCGGTGTGACCGAGTTCAGGACTTTGTGAAACCCTAGCAGTCTCGGTGCCACCAAACTGTGACTCGGTCTGACCGAGTTCACTAGTTTAGGTTCCAAAAGCTGCTTTGGTATCACCGAGTTTACAAATCGGTAGATCCGAAATGCTTTCTGTAGAAAACTAAAACTAAGTTTTTGACTCATTCTTTTGCAAAAACATCTGTATTTTGTGATGCTCATCTATTCTATCTCATCTATATCTATTCACAGGGTCTGCTGTCAGTGCTTGCAATATGTCTGATCAGAGTGACAGTCAGAACAAGTCAGAGGAGCAGGTTTAGGTGAGTGAGGGCACTAGTCCCTCTAGCAGTTATGATGATGGTAGCAAGAGCACACCCAGCAACTTACCCAAGTGTAGAACCTTGAAGTATGTCTAGAGGGGGGGGGGTGATTAGACTACTTGACCAATTAAAAACTTAACCTTTTCCCAATTTTAGACTTTGGCAGATTTTAGCTATCTTAGGACAAGTCAAGCAATCATCACACAAATCAAGCAAGCATGCAAAGAGTATATGGGCAGCGGAAATTAAAGCATGCAACTTGCAAGAAAGTAAAGGGAAGGGTTTGGAGGATTCAAACGCAATTGGAGACACAGATTTTTTTGGCGTGGTTCCGATAGGTGGTGCTAATGTACATCCACGTTGATGGAGACTTCAACCCACAAAGGGTAACGGTTGCGTGAGTCCACGGAGGGCTCCACCCACGAAGGGTCCATGAAGAAGCAACCTTGCCTATCCCACCATGGCCGTCGCCCACGAAGGACTTGCCTCACTAGCGGTAGATCTTCACGAAGTAGGCGATCTCCTTGCCCTTACAAACTCCTTGGTTCAACTCCACAATCTTGCCAGAGGCTCCCAAGTGACACCTAGCCAATCTAGGAGACACCACTCTCCAAGAAGTAACAAATGGTGCGTTGATGATGAACTCCTTGCTCTTGTGCTTCAAATGATAGTCTCCCCAACACTCAACTCTCTCTCATAGGTTTTGGATCTGGTGGAAAGAAGATTTGAGTGGAAAGCAACTTGGGAAGGCTAGAGATCAAGATTCATATGGTAGGAATGGAATATCTTGGCCTCAACACATGAGTAGGTGGTTCTCTCTCAGAAATGGTAAGTTGGAAGTGTAGGTTTAGTCTGATGGCTCTCTCTTCGAATGAAGAGGAGGTGGAGGGGTATATATAGCCTCCACACAAAATCTAACCGTTACACACAATTTACCAAACTCGGTGGGACCGATTCAACAGACTCGGTCAGACCGACTTAGTAAACCTAGTGACTGTTAGGATTTTTGGTGGGACCGACATGCAACTCGGTAGGACCGATATGGTTAGGGTTAGGGCATAACGTAATCTCGGTAAGACCGATTACACAAACTCGGTGAGACCGATTTTGGTAATAAGCTAACCAGAGAGTTGGTCAAGTAAACTCGGTGGGACCGATTTGCTCTTTTCGGTGAGACCAAAATGTTACAAAAGGGAAACAGAGAGTTTACATTGCAATCTCGGTGGGACCGATCGCTCACTTCGGTTTGACCGAAACGTTATGAAGGGAAAGAGAGAGATTACAATCCCATCTCGGTGAGACCGAGATCCCTATCGGTAGGACCGATTTGCCCAGGGTTTGTGGCAGTGGCTATGACATTTGAAATCGGTGGCGCCAGATAGGAAGAATCGGTGTGACTGATTTTGGCTTTGGGTTTAGGTCATATGTGGATGTGAGAAAGTAGCTGAGGGTTTTGGAGCATATCACTAAGCACATGAAGCAAGAGGCTCATTAAGCAACACCTCATCCCTCCTTGATAGTATTGGATTTTCCTATAGACTCAATGTGATCTTGGATCACTAAAATATAAAATGAAGAGTCTTGAGCTTTTGAGCTTGAGCCAATCCTTTGTCCTTAGTATTTTGAGGGATCCACTTTCATCATCCATGCCATGCCATTCATTGAGCTTTCCTAAAATAATAGTCTTGGGATCGCATTAGCTCAATGAGCTATATGTTGTTATGAATTACCAAAACCACCTAGGGATAGTTGCACTTTCAATCTCCCCCTTTTTGGTAATTGATGACAACATATAGATCAAAGCTTCGACAAATGATAATAAGATTGAAAAACATCGTCGCTTTGAGAAGTATGTGATAAGCAAGAGCTCCCCCTAAATTTGTGCATAGTTTAAGATTTGCTTTGGACTGCAAATGCATAAGGAATTAGGCTCATGGGTTACCCTTCCATGTCACATACATCTTGGTGGAGAGCTCAAAATGATAAAGATTGAATACATGCACTCATTACCAAGCAAAGTGAATGATCACAAAGGATAGATAAGATAATATCATCAAACATGCATAAGTGTAGCTTATGATCAAACACATGATCATCAATGTCTCACAAGAATAGCATAGTATCTCAAGCAATCAAAAGCAAACAAGGATTAAACCACCAAAGCAAGAGAGAACAAAAGCAACACTCTCTCTCTCGAACCCTATGATCTATACATTTTTCTCCCCCTTTGGCAACAAGTTACCAAAAAGTTCATAGAAAATGCATAGTGCTAGATCGACTCTCGGGCTTGATCTTTAGGTGGTGGTGTAGAGATGGCTCCTTGGACAAAGGCTTTAGTTGATGTAGAGGGAGCTGGAGGAGTTGGTGCTGGAGCTGGCTGCACTGGAGTTGTAGGAGCTGTAGCTGGTGCAAATGATGTGGCTCTGGTGTCTGGCACGGGCACTTCAGCTGACCTCTGAGCTCTAGGCACTCTAGCAAAGACATTTGTGGTAGTATTTCCCTTCCTCTCCTGCATGTCATCCTGGAGCTGCTCCACAACTGACTGAATCTCAGTTACTTTGACATCTAGATCATAGAATTTTTGTTCCATGATTCTTTCCAAGCTCTCCTGATTTTGAGTGAGGGTGGCCAATCCCTTCTCAATCCTCAGAGATGATGCTATCAAGTAACCAAGTTGCTCCTGCTTGTTCTTCAAGAAATACTCAGATGCCTCCTCTTGAGTTGGCATCTTGGCAGCCTTCTCCTTCCTTGCCTTCTCCTTCTTCTCTTGAGCTTGAACTGATGATGGATCATCCTCATTCATGACAACCTGATTGTCCTCAAAGTCTGGATAGAGAGGAAAATGTTCCCTATCCAATAGATATTTGCCTGTGCCCATCTTTGAGTTAATCAACTCCTGAATCTCAGGGGCATATCCACAACTCCTCTTCTGATTTGCTGCAGTCCTATTGATGGTTTCAACTATAAGGCTCATGACCTTGAATTTCTAAGGCACATCAAACAAATGCAACATATTGATTGCATGCCCTCTAATCATGTTGTGGTCACCTGACTTAGGTAACATAGTGTGCCTTAGGATCCAGTTAATTGTAGGTAGCCCTGACAGAAGAAAGTGGACTGATCCAAAAGAGAAAGTCTCTAGAGCTTTGTCTGGGATCTCCTTGCACATATGTGCCATGGTATTGTGTCCCATTTTCTTCTTTGGCATATACATCCAGGTCATCATCATTTTCCTTTGGGGCATTTATCAGTTTTGCCCACTCCTCAACAGTTGACTGGTACCTTGTACCTTCAAACATCCAAACTATCCTCCCATCTGGATAGAAGTGTGCTGTGGAGTAGAATTGCATGATAAGTTCATCATTCCAGTTTGTGAGCTTTTGCCCAACAAAATCTGCAACTCCACAAGCAGCAAAACTGTCTTGCACTCCAGGATAGTGCTCTTCATTTTCCTTCATGTAGGTCCAGTCGACCCACCTCATATCACAAACTATGGGCTTCTTATCCAACAAAATTGTCTCATAAAAGTCCTGCTGTTCCTTTGTATGGAACCTGTAATCAACAGCAGTCCTTCTCCTTGTAGCATATGGATCTTCCATCCTCCATAGCCTCAACCCTGAATCTTTTCTGATGTTCATGTCCTCAGCCACAGGATGGGCATCATTATGATCTGGTATCTTGGGCTTGAGCTTCCTCAGAACTTGTCTTTCTTCATCTTCCTCCTCAACAACCTTAGGCAGTGGGGCCTTGTTCTTCTCAGCAGCTGGAATACTCCTGGTATTCCTCTTTGGTGCAGACTTGGCCTTGGGGGCAGCTTTGGGTGCTTCCTTGGGCTTAGATGTTGCAACCTCTGATCTAATAGCATCACCCATAAGCTTTGGTGCCTTGGGTGCTGGTGCAGCAACCTATTCTTCCTCTTCCATCATGGAAGGTTGCCCAACAACTCTGGCTATGGTCTTCTTGACCCTTTCCATCGTTTTCTTTCCTTCAGCAGTAGGCTCTTTGGATTGGGATTCCAAAGGAATTTGAGTCGAGACACTGGCTTTGGACATTGGTTGTCTTCCTGCAGGCCTTTTAATCTTCATGCCTGGCTTTGTATGCTTAGCTGAGCCATACTCCTTTTTGAGTACTACTTTCTTGGAAGTAGCCTCATCCTCTTCAGCTCTATAATCCTCATCTTCTGAGTCTGAAGATCTCTTCTTCCTTTGCCTGGTAGCAGCCTTAGGCAGGTTGCTAGGAGTGCTTCTGCTACCTTCATCTAAAGTGCTGGAGGGACTAGTGCCCTGACTCATGTCAATCTGCTCTTCTGCTGACCTGTTCTGGCTGTCACTCTGGTCTGACATGCTGCAAACACTGACTGCTGACCCTGTGAAGAGTTATAGATGAGATAGAGTGGATGAGCATCACAAAATGCAGAGATTTTTGCAAAAGAATGATCCAAAAATTCAGTTTTAGTTTTCCACAGAAAGCATTTCGGATAAACCGATTTTCAAACTCGCTGATACCGAAGCAGTTTTGGAACCTAAACTGATGAACTCGGTTGGACCGAGTCACAGTTCGGTGGCACCGAGACTGCTAGGGTTTCACAAAGTCCTAAAATCGGTCGCACCGATTAGCAATTCTCGGTCAGACCGAGAGTTACTAGTGCAATGGCATAAGCCAAATCGGTGGGACGGAGTTTTTCAACTCTGTGGGTCCGAGATGGTTTCGGCGGAAACCTAACCCTAAATTTTCAAATCTCATCTAATCTACGGATTGCATTGACTGGATAGGAGTGTTTCAATCGTGGCAAGAATCAATAAGAACACAATGTGCTAGGAATCGGACGAGGACAACACTGTGATCGAGTCCATACCCTAGCTCGGCGATGAACTCGCTACGGCGGCAACGGCGGGGTTGAAATCCGTTAACGGCGGTGGAGACCAGCGACAGGAGGCGGCTGGCGACGAGGAGATGATCCGGAGACCTTGGAGGCAGAGCGAGCTATTGCGCGGGCGAAGGGGTTCAGAGAAATTTCCAAATTTTTGCCCGTGACTATATATAGCCCGACCCTGTCGGTGTGACCGAGTGGAACAACTCGGTGGCACCGAGATGTATAACTGTGTACAGTTACAGCAACTCGGTGTGACCGAAAAGTTCGAATCGGTAGCACCGAGATTGAAAACCTAGATCGACTTAGTGATCTCGGTAGGACCGAAATGGAGGAATCGGTCAGACCGAGAATCACAAAGAAGTTTTGGAAGTTTAAGTCTATGACGAATCGGGGACTCCGAGTGCTCCTCACACAGAGTGGTTCAAATCTGACTTGATCAAATTTTGTGATGTAGCATGAATATAGTTTGAGACGAGAAAAGCATAGATATCTAGAGAAGGTTTTAGGCATTCTTGTCCATCCACTTGGCCAAAAGAAGAAAGAACCAAACAATCAAAACAACAAGTGGATGTCCTTGAATGAGTAAAATATGCACCAACATGCTCACACAATAAGATGGCAAATGAAATATGTGGCAAAGCATGCACAACCAATTCTAGCATATATCAAACAATTGGCGATGACTAGGTCATCTATATATGAGTATATTGACTTAGGAGTCAAATGATAAACATTTGATCATAGGTCATACTCATCGTTTAAGCTCAAGTGGGGTTACCACTTTTACATAATGCATTGATGTGTTCACACCATTAGAGTTGCTTTGACTCAATTCTTAGAGTTAAGCTCCCCCTAGATGTGAGATCCCCTTTTAGAGGGATGAACTAACCTTGGGTTTTGTTGATGATGACTTCATGTAGGTGTTGAAGATGTGGATGCTCAATGTTGATGTAGATCAATTGGAGCAATCCTTTGGAGTGAGTTGCACTTTCAACTTGCCTACATGGGTTAGTCCCACAAGGAACAAATAAGAATATCCATAGACATAGAGTGATGCACACACAAGATGATGTCCATGAAATCATTAGGTTTCCTTGTCCCTTGCCTTACCAACATGAGGGTTTGTGACTCCTTGAACTAGTGCAAGATGTGGAAGTTGATTGCACTTGTCCTTTCCATAATGATATGAGTGAAGAATGTTGGCGGAGTCACCCTCAAGAACTCTCTAGTTTTTCTTCTTCGGGATCCACATCATATTGATGGGAATCCTTGGAGTTATAGTTGTACTTGATGAAGTAGAACTTGACGTAGTCTTGGTAATCCACTTGACCGAGACCTTAGGTGCTTCTTCAAATGCATCAATCTCTTCTTGAAGCTTGTACTTGCCTTTGTTCTTGTGGTCTTGTGGTGGAAGATCATCTTGTGCTTGTGTTCCCTTGAAGGAAGTAGGATCATACTTCTCTTGTTGAGGAACAAACTTCGTCTTGGGGTATTGATCTTCTTCCCACTCAACTCCATTGGCATTGAACTTTCATTCAAAACCAACACCTTGATTCTTCCGGTGCCTTCCTTGCTTGCGTACAATTTCCTTGAATTGCTTACTCCCGACAAGGCTCTTGTAGACACCTTTCTCTATAATTCCCTTCAATAAGCTATTTTCTTGCTCAAGTGTAACTTGGCTAGGAGAATCATTAGTGGAATCAAGAGAACTACTAGAAGCAACAATATTGACATTATTATTGTTACTACTAGAGGAAGTATCTTTCTTGTACTTGTTACTAGACTTGACTTGAGGCATGTAAGTATATAGGAGTAAACGCTTGGCAATGTAAGAAGAACTTTTCTTACGGAGATCATCATTGATTGCTTTTAAGAATTCATGCTCTTGCTCAAGATTGAGCTTTTCAAAGCGTAACTTCTCATGAGCCCTTAAAAGTTCTCGATGATCTTCGAAGATAGTTTCATGAGCCAACTTAAGAGTGTTTAGTTCTTTAATTAGTAGCTCAATCTTCTCCTTATCATTGTCATTCGTTTCATCTTGATTAGCATGATTAATTGATGTTTCATCATAGTATTCATCACTAGAGTTGTCAACAAGTAAATCATCATCCACAAGCAAGTCATCTTCATCACTATTGAAATCAACATACTCAGGATGTGTTACCTTTGGACCTTTGGCCATGAAGCATCTTCCAATTCCTTCATTTGGTGAATCAAATATGTCGTAGGAGTTGGTTGACACAAGTGCTAGACCGGCAACACCTTCATCTTGAGTATATTCGGAATCGGAGTGATAGCTTCTCTCGGAGTGTTTGTCGGAGTTGGAGCCGGATACCCATTCACCAACATGAGCTTGATGTCTTCGTTTTGTGTAGCTCCTTGATGACTTGTCCTTCCTTTCTGAATCCTTGCTTCTCCGTGAGGGTCTTCGTTCATAACGATCATCTCTACTCCTCCTCTCTCTTGGTGGTGATTCTTCTCTTTTGCTTCTTCTTCTTGGAGAATCTTCTCTTCTTTTGTAGGGTGCCGTACACTGATTGGAATAGTGTCCAGGCCTCTCACAATTGTAGCAATTGCGCTCTCGACTAGAAGATCTTTTGTCATGGTAAGACCTTGACTTGGAGCTTCTTTCTTTGCTTCTACTCTTGTAGAATTTGTTGAAGTTCTTCACCATTAAGCTCAATTCTTCATTGAAGGTTTGTTTCTCACTTGTTGATGTGGGGGCTTCACTTGAGGCTTTGTAAGCACCACTTGACTTGTTGTGAAGTTCCTCCTTATCCTTGAGTGACATCTCATGAGCAACAATTCTTCCAATGACTTCCGTTGGCTTGAGATCTTTGTAGTTTGGCATCATTTGGATCAATGTGCACACGGTATCATACTTTCCATCCAATGCTCTTAGGATCTTCTTGATGATGAATCTGTCGGTCATCTCTTCCCTCCCTAAGCCGACAATCTCATTTGTAATAAGAGAAAGCCGAGAGTACATTTCAGCGACACCTTCACCATCCTTCATTTTGAACTTGTCAAGCTGACTTTGGAGCACATCCAACTTGGATTCCTTGACGGATTCGGTACCTTCATGCATATCAATCAAAGTATCCCAAATTTCCTTTGCATTCTCAAGACGGCTGATTTTGTCGAATTCTTCGGGGCACAATCCGTTGAAGATGATATCACAAGCTTGAGCGTTGTATTGCAGCATCTTCAATTCTTCCGCATTAGCTTCACGGTTCGGCTCTCTCCCATCAAAGAATTCATCTTGCAAGCCAATACAAATAATTGCCCAAATGGCGGGGTTATGTCTGAAAATATGCATTTTCATCTTATGCTTCCAACTAGCAAAGTTAGTACCATCAAAGTAAGGACCTCTACGGTGATAATTTCCCTCGCTAGACGCCATACTCTCCTAGGTTGTGAAACCAAGGCTATGACCACCAAAAGCTATGGAAATCAAAGAAAATGGAGACCAAAGCTCTGATACCACTTGTAGTACCTTGAAGTATGTCTAGAGGGGGGGGTGATTAGACTACTGGACCAATTAAAAACTTAACCTTTTCCCAATTTTAGAGTTTGGCAAATTTTAGCTATCTTAGGACAAGTCAAGCAATCATCACACAAATCAAGCAAGCATGCAAAGAGTATATGGGCAGCGGAAATTAAAGCATGCAACTTGCAATAAAGTAAAGGGAAGGGTTTGGAGGATTCAAACACAATTGGAGACACGGATGTTTTTGGCGTGGTTCCGATAGGTGGTGCTATCGTACATCCACGTTGATGGAGACTTCAACCCACGAAGGGTAACGGTTGCGTGAGTCCATGGAGGGCTCCACGCACGAAGGGTCCACGAAGAAGCAACCTTGTCTATCCCACCATGGCCGTCGCCCACGAAGGACTTGCCTCACTAGCGGTAGATCTTCATGAAGTGGGCGATCTCCTTGCCCTTACAAACTCCTTGGTTCAACTCCACAATCTTGTCGGAGGCTCCCAAGTGACACCTAGCCAATCTAGGAGACACCACTCTCCAAGAAGTAACAAATGGTGCGTTGATGATGAACTCCTTGCTCTTGTGATTCAAATGATAGTCTCCCCAACACTCAACTCTCTCTCATAGGTTTTGGATCTGGTGGAAAGAAGATTTGAGTGGAAAGCAACTTGGGAAGGCTAGAGATCAAGATTCATATGGTAGGAATGGAATATCTTGGCCTCAACACATGAGTAGGTGGTTCTCTCTCAGAAATGGTAAGTTGGAAGTGTAGGTTTAGTCTGATGGCTCTCTCTTCGAATGAAGAGGAGGTGGAGGGGTATATATAGCCTCCACACAAAATCTAACCGTTACACATAATTTACCAAACTCGGTGGGACAGATTCAACAGACTCGGTCAGACCGATTTAGTAAACCTAGTGACTGTTAGGATTTTCGGTGGGACCGACATGCAACTCGGTAGGACCGATATGGTTAGGGTTAGGGCATAACGTAATCTTGGTAAGACTGATTACACAAACTCGGTGAGACCGATTTTGGTAATAAGCTAACCAGAGAGTTGGTCAGGTAAACTCGGTGGGACCGATTTGCTCTTTTCGGTGAGACCAAAATGTTACAAAAGGGAAACAGAGAGTTTACATTGCAATCTCGGTGGGACCAATCGCTCACTTCGGTTTGACCGAAACGTTACGAAGGGAAAGAGAGAGATTACAATCCCATCTCGGTGAGACCGAGATCCCTATCGGTAGGACCAATTTGCCTAGGGTTTGTGGCAGTGGCTATGACATTTGAAATCGGTGGCGCCGGATAGGAAGAATCGGTGTGACCGATTTTGGCTTTGGGTTTAGGTCATATGTGGATGTGAGAAAGTAGCTGATGGTTTTGGAGCATATCACTAAGCACATGAAGCAAGAGGCTCATTAAGCAACACCTCATCCCTCCTTGATAGTATTGGCTTTTCCTATAGACTCAATGTGATCTTGGATCACTAAAATATAAAATGAAGAGTCTTGAACTTTTGAGCTTGAGCCAATCCTTTGTCCTTAGTATTTTGAGGGATCCACTTTCATCACCCATGCCATGCCATTCATTGAGCTTTCCTGAAATAATAGTCTTGGAATAGCATTAACTCAATGAGCTATATGTTGTTATGAATTACCAAAACCACCTAGGGATAGTTGCACTTTCACCAAGGCAGCCACCAGAGCAAGAAAGAAGAGAACCTCAGACTCTGAGGATGAAGACTATGTGGCTGATGAGGATGAGGCTACTTCCAAGAAGAAGGTGCTCAAGAAAGAGTATGGCACAGCTGCTGCCACTAAGCCAGGAATGCAGAAGAAGGCACCTACAAGAAGGATTCCCACTTCCAAACCCAGAAAGGTTGCCACTAGAGAAACCATGAAATTCACCCTTGAGTCAGAAGATGAAGCTGTTGGCCAAGACAAGAAGAAGAAGAGAGTTAGAACCACTACTGCCAAGGTACTTGGCAATCCCTCTATGAGGAAAGACTCAGAAGAGGAAGAAGAGGAAGAGATTGCTTCACCAGCACCCAAAGCTCAAAAGCTTATGGGTGATGCCATCAGGTCAGGGGCTGCTTCATCAAAGCCCAAACAAGCCCCCAAAGCAGCAGCCCCAAAGCCCAAATCTGCACCCAAGAGGAACACTAGGAGCATTCCTGCTGCAGAGAAGAACAAGGCCCCAATGCCTGAAGCTTCTGTTGAAGAAGAAGATGATGAGGAACATGTCTTGAGAAAGCTAAAGACCAAAATTCCAGATCACAATGATGTTCATCCTGTAGCTGAGGACATGAAGCTGAGGAAGGATGCATGCCTCAGGCAGTGGAGGATGACTGATCCCTATGCAGTCAGAAGGAGAACTGATGTGGACTACAGGTTCCATACAAAGGAACAATGGGACTTCTATGAGACAGTGCCGCTTGACAAGAAGCCAATTGTTTGTGACATGAGATGGGTGGACTAGAAATACATCAGGGCCAATGAAGAACATTATCCAGGAGTCTATGATAGTTTCCATGCTTGTGGAGTAGATGAATTTGTTGGGCAGAAGCTCACAAAGTGGAACGATGAGCTTATTATGCAATTCTACTCCACAACTCACTTCTACCCAGATGGAAGGATCATCTGGATGTCTGAAGGTACAAGGTACCAATCATCAGTTGAAGAATGGGCAAAGTTGATCAATGCACCTAAGGAGAATGAGGATGACTTGGATGTCTATGCCAAGAAGAATAAGGATCATAACTCCATGGCACACATGTACAGAGAGATCCCAGAGGCTGCTATTGAGACACACAAGTTTGGCTCAGTACATTACCTTCTATCAGGACTGCCAACAATTAACTGGATCCTCAGGCACACTCTTTTGCCTAAATCTGGAGATCACAAGATGATTATGTCGGCGTTCTGGGAATGGGGGTCCCTGGACTTGCCTGCCTACGGCCTACAGCGTGGCTCAAGGGGCGGCCCAGCATGGCCCATCTTCATCAGCACGAGCTCAAGACCCTCGCGAGGGGCCAAGCCTCGCGGGGCGAGCGACAGGAGGCTTACTCAGGCACAGACTCGTCAGGCTGGCTCACGACGAGGCGGAGAGATCAAGGCGGGGTACCTCACGAGGTGTCCATGACGCAAGCCATGACGACCAAGGGCGCCGGGCGGGCGCCAGGCCGCGCAGTGTCCTCCCTTTCCTCTTTGGTGCAAAGGGAGCAAGCGCAGGCGAGAGCATCAAGCAAAGGCATCCATTTCGGTGCAACAAGACCAAGACCAGCAGAACGACAGGATGGAGGTCATCGTGGAGCCCAAGCCGGCGTCACCACCGGAGCCTTTAGCAGGCGAGGACCAACTTTAGTCAGGATAAGTGTACTAGATGTTCCCCTTCAAAATGGCCAATTGTTGGCGCCCTTCCCGCTCAATATTTGGGAGGAGGCCCAGGGCCTTTTCCTATAAATAGGACTAGCCACCACAAGATAGAGGCAAGTGGATCCTCACCAGGAAACCAATAGAGAGAGCGACTGAACTCCCCCTAGCAGTTCATTGCACCAGCCAAGGACAGACCCTCGCGAGGCTGTTCTCTCTTGTATTGTTCATCATCAGCCCAAGAGGCAATCCACCACACCACACACTGGAGTAGGGTATTACACCACAATGGTGTCCCGAACCAGTATAAACTCTGTGTCTCTCATGTTGTTCCTTTGATTGCTTAGATCATAGCGAGGCGGTGAGGTACAGGTAGACAGAGGGTGAAATCTCCGCGCACACCCCAGAGTTCGAACCTAGAGGGTCTGCCGGAACCCGAAATCCGACATTTGGCGCGCCAGGTAGGGGTGCACCAGAGCTCCTCCTTCCGCCGACCCGCTCTCCGCCGACACCATGACTCGCCCTGTGATGAGCGGCGCACCGTCCGCTCTGGTCGTTGGCACTAGCGCGGGGGCCAGGGGGCTCCAAGCCTTGGCCCCAGCCTTGCGACAAGTGCGGTGGCCGGCCAAGTTACCGGCGGCTTCTGCGGCCCCTTGGGAAGAGCTGCGCAACCTCTTCCTCACCAGGCACGATGATCCAGCACCCCCGGTCGTCGCGGCCCTCCTGGGCAG
The DNA here is from genome assembly GCF_002162155.2 of Triticum dicoccoides. Lineage (NCBI taxonomy): Eukaryota > Viridiplantae > Streptophyta > Magnoliopsida > Poales > Poaceae > Triticum > Triticum dicoccoides. Next base: position 385,519,723 of record NC_041387.1, read on the forward strand.
CTTGCAGGCGCCACCTTCGGGCCGCCATGTCAAGCCGTTCGTCCGCTAGGTCGGTGCCGCTTCCACGCGGCAGGGGGCTCCCTTAGGTCAGTCGGCACCCAAGGCCGATCTGGCCTTTAGCTCGAAGGACCACCTGAGGGAGTCCTGGATTAGGGGGTGTCCGAATGGCCGGACTATGACCTTTGGCCGGACTCCCGGACTATGAAGATACAAGATTGAAGACTCCGTCCCGTGTCCGAATGGGACTTTCCTTGGCATGGAAGGCAAGCTTGGCGATACGATACGAAGATCTCCTCCCATTGTAACCGACTCTGTGTAACCCTAGCCCTCTCCGGTGTCTATATAAACCGGGGAGTTTTAGTCCGTAGGACGAACAACAATCATACCATAGGCTAGCTTCTAGGGTTTAGCCTCTCTGATCTCGTGGTAGATTCACTCTTGTACTACCCATATCATCAATATTAATCATGCAGGAGTAGGGTTTTACCTCCATCGAGAGGGCCCGAACCTGGGTAAAAACATCGTGTCCCTTGTCTCCTGTTACCATCCGCCTAGACACACAGTTCGGGACCCCCTACCCGAGATCCGCCGGTTTTGACACCGACTTTGGTGCTTTCATTGAGAGTTCCTCTATGTCGTCACCTTTAGGCCCGATGGCTTCTTCGATCATCAACCACGACGCGGTCCAGGGTGAGACTTTTCTCCCCGGACAGATCTTCGTATTCGGCGACTTTGCACTGCGGGCTAACTCGCTTGGCCATCTGGAGCAGATCGAAAGCTACGCCCCTGGCCATCAGGTTAGGTTTGGAAGCTTAAATTACACGGCCGACATCCGCCGGGATTTGATCTTCGACGGATTCGAGCCACGGCCGAGTGTGCCGCACTGTCCTGATGGGCATGATCTAACTCTGCCGCCGGACAGCGCCCAGAGTGCCGCTCAGGTGTCCGCTCCGATCATTAGCTCACAGCCGACTGCGCTAGGCGGGGATAGACGGTTAGACGCACATTTCGGGACCCCTACCCGGGAGCCGCAATCTCTACGGCGATAGAGCAGAATACCAGCCTAGTCCTTTGCAAGGCCCGTGACTCCAAGGTGCCGGACTCCGTTCCGGACTCCGAATCTCCTGAACCCTTTCCAATGGAACCCGATTGGGCTCCGATCATGCAGTTCACCGCCGCGGACGTCTTTCAGCACTCACCCTTTGGCGATATCCTGAACTCCCTAAAGTCTCTCTCTTTGTCAGAAGAGCCCTGGCCGGACTATGGTCAGTAGGGCTGGGATGCGGACAACGAAGAAATTCGAAACCCACGCACCACCCACTTTGTAGCCACTATCGACGATCTAACCGACATGCTCGACTTCGACTCCGAAGACATCGACGGTATGGACGCCGATGAAGGAGACGACCAAGAACCAGCACCTATAGGGCACTGGAAGGCCACCTCGTCATACGATGTATACATGGTGGACACACCTAAAAGAAATGACAACGAGGATCAAAAGGGCGCAACCAGGGATTGCTCCCTCGAAAAACAGTCAAAGTGGTGGCGTAAGCGCCACGCCAAGCCCCACCTCGACAAAGACCCAACCATAGAGCAGGGCGAATCAACGGAAGACGAACATGCCATCGAGCAACCGTCCAAACAGGGCGGACAATCCGAACAACCCATCCCCGGGAAAGATAATAGTCCGGACGACCTCATGCCGGACAAATTGCTGGAAAATCAGAACCTCCACCAAAGGCTCGTTGCCACTGCACGTAGCCTGAAAAAGCAGAAGCGGAGGCTCAAAACAGCGGAAGATGCACTCAGGATCAGATGGGGCAAAGTACTCAATACCGCACACAAGTACGGCAATAGTCGTCACACAAAGAGCTATCCGAAGCGGAAACTACTACCGGAATTTGATGAAGAGGCCATAGAGCCCCCACAGTCAAAAAATAAGGAAGCCACAAGGTCGGATAGACGACCTCATGATCGACCTCAATCGACAAAGGGCGCCGCACTCAATACGGCGCGCGATCCGCCCAAGGATTCGCATCAAAAAACTGGCCCAACCAGATCCATCTATGGGCCAAGAAAGCAAGCTCTAGTGAGCAATGCAATGCAAAAAATATCCGAACATCACGGCACACCTACATACAGGGGCGCCGCACATCCCCTATGTTTTACCGATGAGGTGCTGGATCATGAATTTCCAGCGGGATTCAAGCCCGTGAACATAGAAGCATACGATGGAACAACAGACCCTGGAGTCTGGATCAAGGATTACATCCTCCACATACACATGGCCAGAGGAGATGACCTCCACGCCATAAAATACTTACCCCTTAAGCTCAAAGGGCCAGCCCGACATTGGCTTAAAAGCCTTCCCGAAAACACCATGGGAAGTTGGGAAGCGCTCGAGGATGCTTTCCGGGCAAATTTTCAAGGAACCTATGTCCGACCCCCGGATGCAGATGATCTGAGTCATATAACTCAGCAGCCCGGAGAGTCAGCCCGGAAACTCTGGAACAAATTCCTTACTAAAAAGAATCAAATAGTCGACTGTCCAGACGCCGAGGCCCTAGCAGCTTTCAAACATAGCGTCCGAGACGAATGGCTCGCCAGACACCTCGGCCAAGAGAAGCCAAAAACAATGGCCGCATTAACAAGCCTCATGACCCGCTTTTGCGCAGGAGAAGATAGCTGGTTGGCAAGAAGCAGCACCAGCGACCCGAGCACATCCAAACTCAGAGATGGAAACGGGAAACCGCGCCGTAACAAAGAACAGCGCCGAATCAAGGATAACAGCTCGATGAGCACGGCAGTCAACGCCGGATTCAAAAGCTCTCGGCAAAATCAGAAAAAGTCGCCACCCAAAGATGACAGGGACGAGTTGTCTAACCTCAACAAAATCCTGGACAAAATATGTCAAATCCACAGTACTCCCGAGAGACCTGCAAACCATACCCACAGAGATTGTTGGGTCTTCAAGCAGTCCGACAAACTCAACGCCGAACACAAGGGGCTCGACACACCAAGCGAGGATGACGACACACCCCGGAAGCAGAACACCGGAGAACAAAAGAAGTTCCCACAAGAAGTCAAAACAATCAATTCACTTCAGATGACAAAAGGGAACAACAGAACAACACTTACGAAGACACGCGCCATACGGCCAGCCCCAGAGGAGCACCGCCACTGGTTGTTGCAACCAATCACCTTTGATCATCAGGATTACTCCAGAGGAGCCCGGAATGCAGGCTGGACTGCCTTGGTCTTGAACCCGATTATTGACGGACTCCAATTTACAAAAGTCCTTATGGACGGCGGCAGTGACTTAAACCTGTTATATCAAGACACAATCCGCAAACTAGGGGTAAACCCAGCTATAATCTGCCATGGCAACACTTCCTTTCAAGGAGTCACGCCGGGTCCAGATACCCAGAGTATGGGTTCCCTTTCGTTAGAAGTCACGTTCGGCTCACACGACAACTTCCGAGGCAAAAATCTAACATTCCACATCACCCCATTCGTAAGTCGCTATCAAGCACTACTGGGACACGAAGCTTTTGCCCACTTTAACGCAATACCGCATTACACATCCCTTACACTTAAAATGCCCGGCCCACGAGGCATCATCTCATTACAGGGGAATATCAATTGACCCCCAAAGTACGGGTAAAAGTGCGGCCGCCTGGACAGCCGCACACTAATCCAGCCCTACTATCCCGGACACGGTTCGACGAGTCCGGCGTAAACATGCATAGGCTTAATAGCCGCATAACCCTGTACAAGGGGCTCCACGTGTTCACGTCAGGAGACAATACGGCTCAATTCTTGCTCCAACTATATTTTGTTTATTTTAATATAGATTTCTCGCACGCTTATTTTTTTTACTAAGTTCCTCTCTTTCATAGATGAACATCGTGCTACGCCCGTCCAGGATACGGCACAACGGAGACACAGGCGCAGACGTGCAGCAGGGACCCGTTTCAAGGATTCTTTTCAGATTAAGACCCTGCATAAACCTTTTTTACTGTCTCTTGTTGACAACATCCCCCGGTTTTCGCTATAACCGAGGAGGAGGCTGGCGTCTTGGCATGTGGCCACGCCAGAATTTTGCGCGTACCTGGACACCACGGGCTTTTTTACCAAGGGCTCTATTTCGGCCCGTCTTCATAAAGACCGAATACCTTAGGGAGTGTTTGGCGTCGCGAGTTTGGCCTTATATGTATCAGCTCCGAATCATGTCTTTGGTCAAATGTGGGGTTTGCCCGGCTCCTGTGTTTTGCTGCCTTACATTCCGTTATATCGGCTAACGCGGCACCAGGAGAACTACTGCGATTGTGCCCCGGTTCGGCCAGGTGGGCACCTCAGTAGAGAAAGCCGAAAACTGACTGTCATGATACAGCGAGAGACTGGTCAACCACTCGATGACTTTCGGAATCTTTAGGATTCCTCCGCATTAACGAAGGGCCGCTTCTCGGTCAGGCACCCTCGTGCCCCGAATTCGGGTGAGCGCGGTGCCCCTAGGGGCTATTCAGTAGCCCCACTGTCAAACTCCTATGGCTAAGTGAAAGTGATAAAGCATTATAGTCTGGTTGCCTAGTTCGCCGCGCCACCACCTCCTTTATAGGACCAAGATGTTGGATTAAGTGTGAAACGACACCTTTTTGCGAACACCCCCGCATTATATGCGTGGGGGCTAAAGCCAACGACTGTCATCTTTCAGGTTATATACACATATACATTAAACGACCGCACAGGAGGCATCATAATTCTTGCAAGGACAAGTATAAAAAGCTTTTATATTCTATTAAAATATTTCTTTTACAATAGTACACACTATTCGAACACGACATCCTTCGAGCACTGCGACTCTATTAGACGAGCGCCATGAAGAACTTCCTCAAAGTAGTGCTTGGCAGGTACTCAACTTTCGTCCGAATCCCGGGATGCAACAACACTGGCCTTCATATCCGCCCAGTATGTTTTGACACGGGCAAGAGCCATTTGTGCGCCCTCTATGCACGCCGACCTCTTCATTGCATCAGCATGCGGCACCGAACCAAGGAACTGCTGCACCAAGCCAAAGTAACTCTTCGGCTCCGGCTTCTCCGGCCACAGACGACTCGCAACATACCTCATGGCGAGTCCGGATAACCTGTTCAGCTCCGCCTAGGCGGCCAAACGGTCGGATACCGAAAGTGGGCGTTCTGGATTGTGGAACTGCGACCAAAAAAGCTCTTCCAATCCATGGCCGCCTCGGCCGCGGAAGTGTTCGGTCGCGTCTGCCGCACTAGCTGCCAAATCCAGATAAGTGTTTTCCGCACTCCACTGCCGGTCTAATGGAGCATACTTGGGGTCTCCGAACTTCATCCGCAGCATGTAGGGCTTTCCAGCCGTGATATCTCCGGCCTGATGCAGCTCCTCCTTCATAGCTCTCATTGCAGAGCGAGTATCCTTGGCCTCAGCAGTGATCTTCTCAAGGTCCTTCTGAGCCGCCCTTTCTTCTCGTTCGAGAAATTTACAGCGGTCGGCAGCATCCTTCAATTTTATAGCCATCTCAGCTATTACCTTCTTGCTCTAGCAATGAGCAGCCTGTTCGGCTTTCAGCTCTTCAGCTGCCTTAACGGCAGCCGCATCACTTTTCCTTGCTTGCTCCTTGGCTCGGGCAAGTTCCGCCCGAAGGTTCTCCATGGCAGCAACACTATCTGCATTAAGCACATATATTGTAAGGCACAAGCATCGCACTCCTCTTATCAGATGTCTGTGGACCATACCTTGTGCCTCATCTAGCCGCTTATGTACAAGCACGATGTCGGCATCCGCCACGTCAAGTTGCCGCTTTAGTTCGGCAGATTCATTAGTCCGGCTAGCCACAGAAAGCCTCGCCACCTTCATAAAAAGGTGTTATACCTGGGGTTATGATCCTCTGTGCGCCATCACTCTTGACGACGCACAGAGTCTCAGGGGCTACTATTTATACAAGGCGCATTTTATATGCAGCTCTATCAAAAGGTACACCTTTTCACGTACCTCAAAGCCTGTCAGTAATCTCCTGGCGGCCTCGTACAATCCGATTTCCACGGATGAAATCCTTCCTATCACCGTGTTCATCAACATACGGTGTTCTTCTGAGACGGACGCTCGTATGAGCAGATCCCTCAGCCTCTCCAACCGCGCACCAGAAGGCACTCGACTAGCCCGATGACCTTTTTCAGGATCCGGACTTGGAGAAACCCGTCGGGACGACACCTTGGGGTCGCCTGCCCTGTAATTTGGTGCAGCTAGGGGAGGCGTTTCGCTCTCCATCATCTCCGGACGAAGATCCCCTGAAGACGAGCTCTGCTGAGAAGGGTTGAGATCCGAACTGCAAGGTAATATTTTGGTTATCTTCCTCAGAAATAAAACAGGGATGCTACTCATTTTTGAACCCCTCTCTTTACTTACGGCTCGGAGGAAAGCCGATCCCCTTGAGGGTGCAATGCGGCCGGGGCAGTCTCCGGCGCCGGATCCTCTGACGAAGATTTCTTCCCCCGTTTCGAGGTTATCCGCTCCGGGTCTTCAGAGGCACTCCTTTTCTTTCCCAGGTTGGGGGAAGTCTCGATTCCTCCCTTCCCGACGGTCTCCTCTATGGAGGCGGTAGCTCCTTGGTTCCCCTCTTCGCCCTCTGCCGAAAGCATAATCTCCAGCATCCTGGTTAACACGGGATCCGGCGTGGTCTCGGGCAGGGGGGCTGGACACCTGATAAGCTTTGCCTTCGCTATCCACTCCTGTTCAAGGGATAGCTCTGTTAAAGGGAAACTTTATGATGAAAATACGGATGGTGTGTCCAAATACGGGGCTACTTACCTTAGCATCCGGGCGATTGTAGCTCAGACCTGCATCCTCGGACAAATCCAGACACCTTGCTTGTGATCCGAAGAACACTTTGTACATCTCCACGGGTGTCACGCCCATAAAATGTTGGAGGACTCGCGGTCCCTCCGGATTAAATTCCCACAGGCGAAGAGGGCGACGTTTGCAGGGTAGCGTGCGGCGAATCAGCATAACTTGTACCACTACGATCAAGTTAATATCTCTTTCTAGGAGATCCCGAATGCGGTCCTGCAGTAGGGGCACGTCTTTGGACGGCCCCCAGATAAGCCCTTCATTGACCCATGATGCTCGCCGTGGTGGGGGACCCGAGCGGAAAGCAGGTGGCGCCACCCATGTGGTGCCCTTGGGGGCTGTGATGTAAAACCAGTCCCATTGCCATAAGCCGAACTCCTCTTGGAAAGTGCCCTCGAGCCAAGGAGCGCCGGCTATCTTGCTTATAATAGCTCCTCCGCACTCAGCGTGCTGCCGTTTTATCATCTTCGGCTCGACCTTGAAGGTTCTGAGCCACAATCCGAAGTGAGGAGTGATATGGAGGAAGGCCTCACACACGACGATGAATGATGAAATTTGGAGGATGGACTCCAGAGCTAAGTCATGAAATTCCAGCCCGTAATAGAACATCAGTCGCCTCACGAATGGATCAATCGGGAAGCCTAGCCCCCGAAGGAAGTGAGATATGAACACCACGCTCTCACCGGGCTGGGGAGAGCGAATGGCCTGCCCTTTGTCACACCCTAGCTAGTTATGCATTAGAGTGTTGCATCATGTTTACTCATTCATCAGAAACTTGAAATGGGGATGACAGAACCCCCAGTCCCCTCTGAAACCAACTAGGGTTTACTAAAATAATTTTTCAATGAACCTGAAATGCCCTTCTAAAATGCCCATCATTTTTGCCTTGGTTCAGAACCTCTGCCAAAAGTGGTGCACATTTTCCTAGGCCATCCTAGGGTTTTGAATTAAATCATAACTATTTGAATTTGGGCATTTAAAATTATATAAAATATTTAAATGCTCAAATATCTCCAAACTAAAATGTTTCATGTTGGAAATAATCCAACTATGGACCAGGAGTAGTTTGGTGATTTTTGGAGTTGCCTAGGTATTTTATTTAATTCAACAAAGTCGCAGTTATATTAAATAAAAACAGAAAATAAAGAAAGGGGAAGACTTACCTGTGCGGCCCAGCCCAGCCGGCCCAGCACTGTGCTGGCCCGTGCCAGCCAGCTGCTTCCCCTCGCCAGAGCAGGCAGGGAGGTGAGCATGGCACGCCCGAGCTCGCCACGCACCACCCAGCCTCTCTGCATCGCCCTGGTCGCCGTTGCGCCGCGTGGATCGTCTTCTGGTCGTCGCCCCGACCTCGCCGACACCCCATTCACTCTCCCCCGGCTCTCCCTCACTCTCTCTCTCTCACGGCCGAAGCTCACCGTCGCCGCCGTTCGCCTTAGCCACCGTCTCCGACCACCCCTCGCTTCCCCGACCAGCTCAGAAGCTCCGCCTCGACTCCTTCTTCCTCCCCACCGCTCCACGGGTCCCCGGAAGCCCTGCATCGCCGCCACGTCGCCGTTCCCCTCTTCGGACTCCGACCACCGTCGCCGTCAAATTCGTCGTCTCCGACGCGTCCCCGAGCCCGCTTCGACGCCCACTGCAACCGCGGTGAGCTACGCCACCATTTCCCCCTTCTCCCCTGCTCTCTCCCGACCCCTAGGCCCTAGCCCCACCGCGGCCGAAAGCTTCACGCCGCCGGCGATGTCGCCGTCGTGGCCATGATCGCCGTAGCGCCCAACAGAGCACGCCATCGTGCTCCACATCTCACTAGGAGCACGTAGCACGCTCCAACACCCCCCCTAACACCCTGCAACACCGTTCCCGTGCACGACCGAACCCCGGCCGCCGCAGCCGAGCTCGCCGCCGTCGACTCCGGCCACCCCGACCCCAACGGACTCCGCCAAGAGCCGCGGGTCGTCCTCAGCTTCACTCCGGTGGCCTCCGCGGTTCATTTGGTGGCCAAAACGACCAAAACCACTATCGCCGCCGCACTGATGGTCGCCGCCGGCCAGAACTCCGGCGAGCTGACATGGCCTAGTTAATTAGCCACTAAACCACCACCTACTGACGCTGACAAGTGGGCCCCAGGGCTTAGTCAAAGCTAACCAGCCCGGGTCAACACGGGATTAGCCCCTGTGTCACTGACGTGTGGACCCCACACGTCAGGTTTGACCCGAGCCAGCCCTGTTGACCTGCTGATGTCACTGTGACGTCAGGCTGACGCAGTAAATGATATTTCTGGATTTAAATTAAATCAGGAAATTCCAGAATATTGATTAAACTTCAAAAATTCATAACTTTTATTCTGTAACTCCAAATTGGACAAATTATATATGAAAAATGATCAGAAAAATCCAATCTATCCATCTGTACTATTTTCATGCATGATCCAACAAGTTAAATGGATGTTTTAATCAGAACAAGGAAAAGCACTTTAAAAGGCCATATTTGAAATTGAAATTTGAATCTTTGATTCAAATTTGTTCAAACCCTTCTGGCTTTAGTTGCATTAGCCCAACACACTCATATTGCCATGTTTCATGCATGCATCATATTGTTGCACATTGTTTGGTGATGCCTGTGTATCGTTATCCTTTACGACAGGATCTGTCCCCGAGGAGTACCGTGACTACCCTAACGAAGAACCGTATCCGTGCATCGAACCATCAGGCAAGCAACCAACCATTTGATCATATCGATACAATCCCATGTTCTCGCTCCTGCTCTCTTTTACTGCATTAAGACAACGCGATTCAAACTGCTGTGTGCTACGATAGTTGAACCCATTTCCTCTGCATGACCTGTCATTGCCACAGTAACTAGATGAAACCCACTAGCATGTGTAGGAGTTGATTGAGCCATATGTATGTGTTGTTCCTACCTTGCTATGCCTGCTATGCTTAGAGTCGTGTCAGGTCTGGTTCATCTGGGTGATGGGCTAGAGTGAAATGATTATGTCGGTAATGAGAGTGGTGTGGTGAACACGATTTGGTAAAGGTATCGATGAGAGGCCATGTAGGAGTACATGGGTTGTTTCATTGAAGCCGACCTTAAGCACTGAGATCTGTATGTGTGATTTAAGAATCAGCTACTACCATGCATTGGGCCCGAAACCAATGGACCCTCTCGACTTCTTATTCACCCTAGTTCTCCGTCCAGGAGTTGCAAGTAGTTTCTGGTGTTTGTAGCCTACTGGAGGCCGTGGACAGCGCTGACCGTAGGGGTGGGCTGTGATGCGGTAGGTACGTGGCCGGGTGTACCGAATACCCGTTAGGTATCTCGGGAACCCTGTTCACATCGTTCGGGGCCATATGGGAAACCTCGGCCGGACTCCCTGCGGATGGAACCTGAATAGGCGATAAACCTGGACTGGAGGCTTAGGTGATTAGGTAGGCCGTGGCCGACACCCACGTTGGGCTTCCGCTTGAAGGTTGCCGAGTACATGTCGTGTAAACGACGGTAAGTGGTGAGAGCGTGTATGAAGAAGTACCCCCTGCAGGGTTAACATGATCTATTCGAATAGCCGCGTCCGCGGTAAAGGACTACTTGGTTGCCTATACAGTTCATAGACAAGTAAATGGAAACTACTAAAAGCCTCAAGATAAGTGTGAGTGCCGAGGATGGCTCCTCCGTAGGAGGACGGAGGTGGATCCTCGGTAGTGTATTGAAGTGGTGAATAGTGGACTCGTGTGCGCAAAACTATTTCAAGTTGAAGTATCGTAGGATAGCCTAGCCAAGAGTCAAAGCTGGCTTGCTGCAATAACTCCACCAACCCTTCTTGATACTGTGCATGTATGTAGGATCTGATGTAAGTCTTGCTGAGTACCTTTGTACTCATGTTGCTATAATCTACATTTTTACAGAAGACGCTGCAACCCCTTCTGATGGGTTCTATGTAGACGTTGACATCAACGAGTAGGCTAAAGACCCAGGTGGTGACCCTGAGCTTGTGAAGGACCACATAGTATAGCCAGAGACTTTCCAAGCCTCTTTTATTTTACTAGTTGTCTGTACTCAGACAAGTTACTTCCGCTGCTGGCTTGTATGATTGTATGACTTGTATGTTGGGTCGTGAGACCCGTACCTTTGTGTGTATGTTATGTATGGCTCACTGAGCCTTAAATAAAGTACTTCTGTCGTAGAGTCATGTTGTGATGCTTCATTGTATTTGCACATATCGAGCATATTGTGTGTATGACTGAAATGCTTGGTATGTGTGGGATCTGACTATCTAGTTGTTTATCTTTAGTAGCCTCTCTTACCGGGAAATGTCTCCTAGTGTTACCGCTGAGCCATGGTAGCTTGCTACTGCTCTGGAACACTTAGGCTGGCCGGCATGTGTCCTTCTTCGTTCCTGTGTCTGTCCCTTCGGGGAAATGTCACGCTTTGAGTACCGGAGTCCTGTTAGCCCGCTACAGCCCGGTTTACCGGAGTCCTGCTAGCCCAGTGCTACAGCCCAGACCCACTTGCTGATGACCGACACGTTCGAAGCTGGGTCATGGATGCCTGTCCCTGTAAGTCTGTGCCACTTTAGGTTTACGACTAGTCATGTCAGCCCGGGCTCTTTATCATATGGATGCTAGCGACACTTTCATATACGCGAGCCAAAAGGCGCAAACGGTCCCGGGAAAAGGTAAGACGACACCCGTGGGGATACCGTGCGTGAGGCCGCAAAGTGATATGAGGTGTTACCAGCTAGATCGATGTGACATCGAGTCGGGGTCCTGACAACGTTGGCATCAGAGCAGGACTGCCTGTAGGTTCTCCAAGCCAAACTGGTCGATGTTGAGTCTAGAAATTCTTTAGTTATATGTAGGGGAATTGTTTGTGGGTTGGAACGTAAGGCTCTTTTTACTCCTTATACCTTATGACTTTCTGATCTGAGTCAGTCCATTCTTCCACCGGGGGTTAAGGAATTAGGATCTACTCTCTCTATCAGGATCACGTGTTACTAATCAGTAGTACCTTATAAGTTTGATGGTTACAAGACTAGTTCAGTTCTACTACCACATTATGTTGTTAGAATGGTTCCAGAACTTTGATATGATGATGATGAGTGTGTACGAAATCCCTTGTCAAATGTCTCAAATCCTTCTTGAGCATTTACAGTCGTCATGCTGCCGAAATTTTGCTAGAAATTCTAATGCCTTGCATTATGATTATGCTTTCAGATGGCCACTCGCGACCTCAATCAAGTGGTTCGCCTAACTCGATGCCTAGATGTACCCGGCCATACTGCTAAGTTGGTCAGGGTAATGACTGAGGCTGGATACCGCTGGTATCCTGAGTACACGGTCGAAGAGCAATTCCGAGATTTTAATCAAAGCCAGTATCTCTGCACTGTCAGGATATTTCCATCTTATCCTGGATCCACTGAGCCTCTTCACTGCTCCTATGGACTCGGGGTTACTATCGAGATGGCTGTGCAGGATGCCGCCTACTCTATGATGACCATTATGCGAGTCAGATCTGGTTTATTTCGGGACTCTGACTTCCGGTATATGCCAGGATCACTTCCGGGAGCACAAGGATATCTCCAAGCTATTTATGCTGACTCCACTCAGGAGGATTCACGGACTTGCACCACTGCTGAGATGCTCGAAGATAAGGACCGTGAAAATCGGGCCTTAAGGTTAGAGCTCTTCAATACCCGTGCCGATCACTGGGCCACTTTGACTCGGTTCACACCGGCGGTGCAAGCTGGATATTCGGATATGCGCGATCTCTATCCTGTGAGATCTGCTCTGCCGGACGTGATGGTTTGGCGTGATGTAGGAGGCATCACCCCACCTCGCGGTCCCCGCAGTCCACCGTTTGTTGGTCCAAGGCCTCATCCTAGCCCCTATGGTCCACAAGCTCCGCGAGATCGTCTGTTTCCGGATGAACATGTTGAGCTTCCAGGCTATGGAGGTGACTTTTATGAGGACTACTACGGATCGGTCTGAGTTAGGGGTAGCATCACTAGTTCGCACTAGCTGTGTCATCTATCGTTCCGCGTGACTCGTGGGATATGTCCTAGTTTGTACTCTTTCCGGAGGTGTAGAAAATAATGTATAGGAGCTTGGAATGCCTCTGACGAGATGTAATCCTTTTCTCACCATAATAGTACTTTGTTTGGTCTTGTACTAAACCTTGTATGGTGTGCATGATGATGGAATAAAGAAGCAGTTTCTGTATCTACCATGTCATACGGATGATCATCTTGCATTTCGAGTTATTCCTTACCTTATGTATCCTATGTCGGAATTTTACCATCCTGACTAAATCATTGTCTTGTCTACCTAGGATGGTCAACACGCGCGCTAATCCTGCTTCCCAAGAGCAGGCCGAAGGCAGTGAAGCCAGGAATGAAAATCTGCCTCATCCTCCTTCACTAGCCGAGGTGATGATGGAAGCTGAGAGAAACAAGCGGGAGACAAACCGTTTGTTGGAGCGTATAGAACAGAATACAGCACACCATCAGAGGGCTAACGTGGTGTCACTCAGTGATTTTATCAAATTGCATCCACCCACGTTCCACCACTCCGTCGAGCCTCTCGACGCTGATGACTGGCTTCGCAGTATCTCTCACAAGCTGCGTTCCGCGTTGGTAGCGGAGGCTGACAAGGTCACCTTCGCTGCATATCATCTTGAAGGCCCCGCCAGTCTATGGTGGGAGAATTATGGAGCCATGCGCCCAGCAGGCCATGTCACCACTTGGGCTGAGTTCAGTGAGGCTTTCCGTGGACATCACATTCCGGAGGGTCTCATGGACCGTAAACGTGAAGAATTTTGCAGTTTCACCCAAGGCCGACTTTCTGTGGATGCCTATAGCAGAGAGTTTGGTAATCTCGCACGATATGCAACTGAGGAAGTTTCTACTGACGCCAAGAAGCAAGCAAGGTTCCGAAAGGGCCTTAGCCCTGAGCTTCGCCGCGACCTCCGTCTGCATGAGTGCACATCTTTTTCGAAACTTGTCAACAAAGCCATCAGTGCTGAAACTGGTCAGACTGATTATGATGCAACACGCAAGCATGGACGTGATATGGGTTCCTCATCCGGTGCTGGTCCTCAGAAACGCCGCGTGTGGGTACCCAATACCGCCCTGCCACCCAGGTTCACACCGAGGCCATCTTTCCAGGCGCCTCGCCCTGTTCAACAGTCTGCACCGGCCAAGCCCTATGGGGGTCCATCCAATAATGCTCCTCCACGTACCAGTTCCGTGACTTGTTTCAAGTGTGGGGAATCTGGTCATTATATGCGCGAGTGTCCCCAGACCAACCCGAATCAATCTGCTAAAGCTGTTGGCCGTGGCAAGCCGACAGGGAAGGTGTTCCATGCCAAACCGGTCACCGCTTCACGTGGCCATGTCAATTGTATCTCTGCCGAAGAAGCTCAAGAGGACCCCAACGTCGTTCTCGGTACGCTTCTTGTTAATTGCCACCCGGCATCCGTTCTTTTCGATACAGGAGCCTCTCATTCTTTTATATCTGAAAGTTATGCCCGTTTGCATAACGTTGCATTCTGTGACTTGCCATCCACTATGGAAATCTCTACCCCTGGGTCTAGATGGCAGACCTCTAGGGTAAGTTATGGAAATGAGATCCAAGTCGACAGACTTGTTTTCCTTGCATCCTTGATAGCCCTTAAATCTTCGGATATTAATATCATTTTGGGTATGGACTGGATGTCAGCTCATCAAGCCAAAATTGATTGCTTCTCTAGGACTGTTCAACTCACCCATCCTTCGGGGAAGATAGTCAATGTCTTGACCCGAATAGCCAAGCGACAATTATATTCTCTTAACGCCAGCCCTTTGCCAGACCTTGAGGACGTTCCGGTAGTCCGTGACTTCCCGGATGTCTTTCCAGAGGAATTGCCAGGTGTTCCACCTGACAGGGATGTTGAGTTCATAATAGATCTCATTCCAGGAACCGTTCCGATTGCTAGAAGACCCTATAAGATGGCACCCCTAGAACTAGCCGAGCTTAAGAAACAACTCGATGAATCCTTGAAAAAGGGTTTCATCCGCCCTAGTTCATCTCCGTGGGCTTGCCCCGTCCTATTCGTTAAGAAAAAGGATGGTACGGACCGGATGGTTGTAGATTACCGACCTGTCAATTTGGTCACAATCAAGAACAAATATCCACTTCCCAGGATCAACGACCTGTATGATCAGCTCGCTGGATCCTCAGTCTTCTCCAAGATGGATTTGAGGTTGGGCTACCATCAAATCAAAATCAGAAACGGGGACATTCCTAAAACGGCCTTTGTTACTCGCTATGGCCAATACGAGTACACCGTTATGTCCTTCGGATTAACCAACGCTCCAGCCACCTTTTCTCGGTTAATGAACTCAATCTTCATGGAGTATTTGGATAAATTCGTCGTGGTTTATCTCGATGATATACTCATCTACTCCAAGAACGAGGAAGAACATGCCGAACATCTAAGGCTAGTGTTGAAGAAACTTCGAGAGCATCGCCTTTATGCCAAATTCTCTAAATGTGAATTCTGGTTGTCAGAAGTGACCTATCTGGGTCATGTAATATCTGGTAAAGGTATTGCCGTTAACCCTGAGCGAGTTCAAGCCGTCCTTGATTGGACTCCGCCCGAATCAGTCAAGCAAGTTCGGAGTTTTCTAGGCTTAGCGAGCTATTGCCGTCGCTTTGTCGAGAACTTCTCCAAGGTTGCTTAACCTCTAACTGAACTCCTCAAGAAAGATAAGAAGTTCGAATGGACTCCACAATGTGAGCACAGCTTTCAGGAACTGAAAAGACGCCTGACCTCTGCTCCCGTACTGGTACCGCCAGACTTCTCCAAGGACTTTGTTATCTACTGCGACGCCTCGCGACAAGGACTAGGTTGCATTCTCATGCAAGATCGACACGTAATTGCTTACGCTTCACGGCAATTGCACCCACATGAGGAGAATTATCCCACTCATGACCTAGAGCTTGCAGCCGTAGTCTATGCACTTAAGACCTGGCGACATTATCTCCTCGGTAATCGTTGCGAAATATTCACTGATCACCAAAGTCTGAAGTATATTTTCACCCAACCGGATTTGAATCCCAGGCAGAGACGTTGGGTTGAATTGATCACAGACTTCGACTTAGGGATAACCTATACCCCAGGGAAAGCCAACGTCATGGCTGATGCGCTAAGTCGTAAATCTTATTGTAACAACCTGATGTTACAACAAAGTCAACCGCTTCTCCATGAGGAATTTCGGAAGCTTAACCTTCACATTGTACCTCAAGGTTTTCTCTCCACCTTGGTGGCAAAACCTACCCTTACGGATCAAATTATCAACGCACAGAAGGTAGATCCGGGAATCTCCCGCATCAAGAGAAACATTCAGAAAGGAATTGCGAATTGTTTCTCCGTTAATGATCAAGGAGTCGTATACTTCGGGAATCGACTAGTAGTTCCCAAAGTGCGCAACCTAAGGCGATTAATCCTTAAGGAAGCTCATGAATCTCCTCTCACCATTCACCCCGGTAGCACAAAAATGTATCAGGACCTACGCCAGAGGTTCTGGTGGACTAGGATGAAGAGAGAAATCGCTCAGTATATTGCTAATTGCGACGTCTGTCGTCGTGTAAAAGCAGAGCATCAACGGCCTGCTGGCACCCTTCAACCATTAGCTATTCCTGAATAGAAATGGGATAAAATTGGTATGGATTTCATTACCGGTTTTCCCAGGACCAAAAGAGGGAATAATGCTATTTTCGTTGTGGTCGATCGTCTTTCCAAAGTAGCTCATTTCTTACCTGTTCGTGAGAGTATAACCGCTAGTCAGCTGGCAGACTTATACATCTCCCGAATAGTGTCTCTTCATGGTGTCCCTTTGGAAATCAATTCGGATCGAGGAAGTCTTTTCACCTCTCGATTTTGGGAAAGTTTCCAAAATGCTATGGGAACCCGTCTCTCCTTTAGCACCGCTTTCCATCCTCAGTCAAGTGGTCAAGTGGAACGCGTCAATCAGATTCTAGAAGACATGCTTCGAGCCTCTGTTATCTCGTTCGGAATGGACTGGGAGAAGTGCCTTCCATTTGCCGAATTCGCTTACAACAACAGCTATCAATCCAGCTTGGGTAAAGCCCCTTTTGAAGTCCTCTATGGACGGCGATGTCGAACACCCCTTAACTGGTCAGAGACCGGGGAAAGACAATTCTTTGGCCCGGATATGATTCAGGAAGCAGAAGAACAAGTTCGTATCATTCGTGAAAAGTTGAAAACAGCCCAATCTCGTCAAAAGAGTCAATATGACCGAAAACATAAGGCTATGACTTTCGAGGTTGACGAGAAGGCTTATCTTCGGGTCACCCCTCTGAAGGGAACCCATCGTTTCGGTATCAAAGGCAAATTGGCTCCTCGTTACATTGGACCTTTTCGCATTCTCGCCAAACGAGGAGAAGTTGCCTACCAGTTGGAACTACCTCCGCATCTCTCCAGAGTCCACGATGTCTTCCACGTTTCCCAACTCAGGCGTTGCTTCTCGGATCCTATCCGTGAAGTGGACCATGAAACGCTTGATCTCCAGGATAATCTTACATATCGAGAGTACCCCATTCGTATCCTCGATCAAGCCGAGCGTACCACTCGACGCCAGAACATCAAGTTCCTCAAAGTACAATGGTCGCACCATTCTGAGGATGAAGCAACTTGGGAAAGGGAGGATCGTCTTCGACTCGAGTACCCCGCCTTCTTTCCGGAGGAACCCAAATCTCGGGACGAGATTCTTTTGAGTGGGGGTGAGTTGTCACACCCTAGCTAGTCATGCATTAGAGTGTTGCATCATGTTTACTCTTTCATCAGAAACTTGAAATGGGGATCTGTGAAACCCTCAGAATCATTTTGAAAATGATCCAAATAAAAATTTCTCCAAAAGGGTCCAAGAAAATGCTCATGTTGCTCTCTGAAAATATTGGACAGAGATAAAAATCAAACCAATATTTTTAGTGGCTCATGGACATTTATTTTGGGCATTTGGAATTAATGTATAAATATTTGCTTTGGAAATATATTTCTATATATATTAATATATGTCCAAATATTATGCCAATTATAAAGGAGCTCTGGAATAATATATCTAGCCCCTGCAAAAATTGGCATAAATTAAATAAATGATTTAATATATTATTTAAATCAAAACAAATGTCAGAAATTAGAAAACAGAAAAAAATAAAAGGGAGAAGCTTACCTGGGCTCCTCCCTGTGCAGCCCAGCCCGCCTCCCTCCTCTGTCGTCTTCGTCCCGACAGAGGGAGGGGAGTGTGGCCGGCGCGCGCGCGCGCCACCGCGCCACGCCACCTCTCTCCCTGCTTGCCTGCCCTCCCCTCCTCGCTCGATGCCCCGGACGACGCCACGCCTCTCCCCCCTGCTCTCTCTCACTCTCCCCCGGCTCCCCCTCCTCTCCCTCGCTCTCTCTCTCACACGGCCGAACACCACCGTCGCCGCCGTTCGCCATAGCAGCCATCTCCGGCCACCCCTCGCTCCCCCGACTAGCTCAGGAGCTCCGCCACAACCTCCTCTTCCTCCCC
>NC_041387.1:385538174-385680945 GCF_002162155.2 Triticum dicoccoides
CCCCCTGCTCTCTCTCACTCTCCCCCGGCTCCCCCCTCCTCTCCCTCGCTCTCTCTCTCACACGGCCGAACACCACCGTCGCCGCCGTTCGCCATAGCAGCCATCTCCGGCCACCCCTCGCTCCCCCGACTAGCTCAGGAGCTCCGCCACAACCTCCTCTTCCTCCCCACTGCTCCACGGGCCTCCGGAAGCCCTGCATCGCCGCCACGTCGCCGTTCCCCTCTTCGGGCTCCGATCATCGTCGCCGTCGAATTCGTCGTCTCCAGCGCGTCCCCGAGCCCGCTAACCACCTCTGCAGCTCCGCGGTGAGCCCCGGATCGTTTCCCCCTTCTCCCCTGGTCTCTCCTGACCTCTAGGCCCTAGCCCCACTTTGGCCGAGAGCTCCACGCCGCCGGTGATGTCGCCGTCGTGGCCACGGTCACCGTAGCACCCAACCGAGCACACTATCGTGCTCCACACCTCACTAGGATCACGCAGCACACACTAACGCCTCCCCAAACCCCCTGCAACATCGATCCCGACCGCACCCGAACTCCGGCGGCCGCAGCCGAGCTCGCCGCCGTCGACTCCGGCCACCCCAGGCCCAGCCACGGCCACCGTTCGACGCGCGGGAGCAAGGGCTTTCCAACGAGCCCAAGCACGGCCTCGCCCGTGCCTTGTAGCGCGATCCTGCGACGCGCCGCCGTCTCGGACCTCGCCGGCGTCACGTCGCCGGTGGGTTTGACCCACCTTGACCACGGCAGGACCCCCTGAGTCCCTGACAGGTGGGCCCAGCCCTGTAGCTAATTAGGATTAGCGCTAACCACTGTTAGTTAACCCCTGACACTGACCAGTGGGCCCCAGCGCCACTAATTAGTAATTAGAATTAATTTAACCCTGTTTAACCCCCTGTCACTGAAGTGTGGGTCCCACACGTCAGGTTTGACCTCAGCCAGCCGCAGTTGACCACTGACGTCATGATGACGTCATGCTGGCGCAATAACTATAATTTCTGGATTTAATTTAAATCAGGAAATTCCAGAATATTATTTAAACTTCAAAAATTCATAACTTTTATTCTGTAACTCCAAATTGGACAAATTATATATGAAAAATGATCAGAAAAATCCAATCTACCCATCTGTACTATTTTCATGCATGATCAAACAAGTTAAATTGATGTTTTAAGCAGAACAAGGAAAAGCACTTTAAAAGGCCATATTTGAATTTGAAATTTGAATCCTTGATTCAAATTTGTTCAAACCCTTCTGGTTTTAGTTGCATTAGCCCAATACACTCATTTTGCCATGTCTCATGCATGCATCATATTGTTGCATACTGTTTGGTAATGTTTGTGTATCGGTGCTCTCTGCGGCAGGTTCTGTCTCCGAGGAATACCGTGATTACCCTAACGAAGAACCGTATCAGTGCATCGAACCATCAGGCAAGCAACCAACCATTTGATCATATCGATACAATCCCATGTTCTCGCTCCTGCTCTCTTTTACTGCATTAAGACAACGCGTTTCAAACTGCTGTGTGCTAGGTAGTTGAACCCATTTCCTCTGCATGACCTGTCATTGCCACAGTAACTAGATGAAACCCACTAGCATGTGTAGGAGTTGATTGAGCCATATGTATGTGTTGTTCCTACCTTGCTATGCCTGCTATGCTTAGAGTCGTGTCAGGTCTGGTTCATCTGGGTGATGGGCTAGAGTGAAATGATTATGTCGGTAATGAGAGTGGTGTGGTGAACACGATTTGGTAAAGGTATCGATGAGAGGCCATGTAGGAGTACATGGTGGGTTGTTTCATTGAAGCCGACCTTAAGCACTGAGATCTGTATGCGTGATTTAAGATACAGCTACTACCATGCATTGGGCCCTGAAATATGACCCCGCTCGACTTCTTATTCACCCTAGCTCTCTGTCCAGGAGTTGCAAGTAGTTTCTGGTGTTTGTAGCCTACTGGAGGCCGTGGACAGTGCTGACCGTAGGGGTGGGCTGTGATGCGGTAGGTACGTGGCCGGGTGTACCGAATACCCGTTAGGTATCTCGGGAACCCTGTTCACATCGTTCGGGGCCGTATGGGAAACCTCGGCCGGACTCCCTGCGGATGGAACCTGGATAGGCGATAAACCTGGACTGGAGGCTTAGGTGATTAGGTAGGTCGTGGCCGACACCCACGTTGGGCTTCCGCTTGAAGGTTGTCGAGTACATGTCGTGTAAACGACGGTAAGTGGTGAGAGCGTGTATGAAGAAGTACCCCCTGCAGGGTTAACATGATCTATTCGAATAGCCGCGTCCGCGGTAAAGGACTACTTGGTTGCCTATACAGTTCATAGACAAGTAAATGGAAACTACTAAAAGCCTCAAGATAAGTGTGAGTGCCGAGGATGGCTCCTCCGTAGGAGGACGGAGGTGGATCCTCGATAGTGTATTGAAGTGGTGAATAGTGGACTCGTGTGCGCAAAACTATTTCAAGTTGAAGTATCGTAGGATAGCCTAGCCAAGAGTCAAAGCTGGCTTGCTGCAATAACTCCACCAACCCTTCTTGATACTGTGCATGTATGTAGGATCTGATGTAAGTCTTGCTGAGTACCTTTGTACTCATGTTGCTATAATCTACATTTTTACAGAAGACGCTGCAACCCCTTCTGATGGGTTCTATGTAGACGTTGACATCAACGAGTAGGCTAAAGACCCAGGTGGTGACCCTGAGCTTGTGAAGGACCACATAGTATAGCCAGAGACTTTCCAAGCCTCTTTTATTTTACTAGTTGTCTGTACTCAGACAAGTTACTTCCGCTGCTGGCTTGTATGATTGTATGACTTGTATGTTGGGTCGTGAGACCCGTACCTTTGTGTGTATGTTATGTATGGCTCACTGAGCCTTAAATAAAGTACTTGTGTCGTAGAGTCATGTTGTGATGCTTCATTGTATTTGCACATATCGAGCATATTGTGTGTATGACTGAAATGCTTGGTATGTGTGGGATCTGACTATCTAGTTGTTTATCTTTAGTAGCCTCTCTTACCGGGAAATGTCTCCTAGTGTTACCGCTGAGCCATGGTAGCTTGCTACTGCTCTGGAACACTTAGGCTGGCCGGCATGTGTCCTTCTTCGTTCCTGTGTCTGTCCCTTCAGGGAAATGTCACGCTTTGAGTACCGGAGTCCTGTTAGCCCGCTACAGCCCGGTTTACCGGAGTCCTGCTAGCCCAGTGCTACAGCCCAGACCCACTTGCTGATGACCGACACGTTCGAAGCTGGGTCATGGATGCCTGTCCCTGTAAGTCTGTGCCACTTTGGGTTTACGACTAGTCATGTCAGCCCGGGCTCTTTATCATATGGATGCTAGCGACACTTTCATATACGCGAGCCAAAAGGCGCAAACGGTCCCGGGAAAAGGTAAGACGACACCCGTGGGGATACCGTGCGTGAGGCCGCAAAGTGATATGAGGTGTTACCAGCTAGATCGATGTGACATCGAGTCGGGGTCCTGACACCCTTGAGCAGGCAGCCTATGCGAGATTTCGCCGGTTAGATACCTGACATCTCTCAACTTTCTCATGTCTTCTTCCGTAATGGAGGAAGGCGCCCACCGGCCTTGAAGGTCGGAGTCGGACATCATCGAAGATCTGAAGCGCCTAAAATTAGAGCTTTGAGTGTTGGAACTCGAGGCGAGGGGCGAATTCGATTGGATTGAAAAAGAAAGGAGTTGAGCCTTGGTCTCTTTATAAAGGAGTTGAATACCAAGAGCCCTCCCCGTAACCGTTTGGGACTCGCTTTCAATTAGAGAATCATACCAAAAGGCGTGGTTGGGTTACCCACGCCCGTATTGATGAGAATCCCGGAATAAGGGGACACGATCTCTGCTTTAACAAGACGTGCCAAGGAAACCGTCTTGCTAAACGCGGTGAGGTAGAACAGTAAAATGATTCGAATAAAGGCTTGACTGTGGCGTGATGTCACACTGCGGAATACGTCAGCAGATTAGATTTGTGCGGATATTATTCTCTCTACGGTGGTATGTGGAACTTATTTTTGCAGAGCCGGACACTATCCTTGTGTTCAACATCTTCTATGAAGTATTTGGAGGAGGAACCCGTCTTGCAATGCCGAAGACAATTTGCGTGCCGGACTCGTCGCCATTGAAGCCTGGTTCAGGGGCTACTGAGGGAGTCCTGGATTAGGGGGTGTCCGGATGGCCGGACTATGACCTTTGGCCGGACTCCCGGACTATGAAGATACAAGATTGAAGACTCCGTCCCGTGTCCGGATGGGACTTTCTTTCGCGTGGAAGGCAAGCTTGGCGATACGATACGAAGATCTCCTCCTATTGTAACCGACTCAGTGTAACCCTAGCCCTCTCCGGTGTCTATATAAACCGGAGAGTTTTAGTCCGTAGAACGAACAACAATCATACCATAGGCTAGCTTCTAGGGTTTAGCCTCTCTGATCTTGTGGTAGATCCACTCTTGTACTACCCATATCATCAATATTAATCAAGCAGGAGTAGGGTTTTACCTCCATCGAGAGGGCCCAAACCTGGGTAAAAACATCGTGTCCCTTGTCTCCTGTTACCATCCGCATAGACGCACAGTTTGGGACCCCCTACCCGAGATCCGCCGGTTTAGACACCGACACCACCCCTCCAACTCGGTCTGCTCGGGCACACTCCCGATGCTGTGCACTCCCACCATCTGCCAGGTGGCCGTCACCAGGACTCTCATCGACGGCGGCTCGGGCCTCATCATGCTCTCGATCGAAGCCTTCAGCCTCCTCCACATACCGCCGGAATGGCTTCGGCCCAGCCGGCCCTTCGTGGGCGTCGGGGGCGGGTCCTCCAGCTCCCTGGGGTAGATCCGTCTCCCGGTAACCTTCGTCACCTACTACGACTTCTGCACGGAGCTAATCGACTTTGACATCGCCCCCATCAGCCTCCCATACAACGCCATCCTCGGCTATCCGGCACTGGCCCGGTTCATGGCTGCGACTCACCCGGCGTACAACCTCATGAAAATGCCCGGGAGCAGCGGCGTCCTCACCGTGTGCGGAGACACCGGGGATGCGTTGCAAGTGCTCAAGCTCGCCTTCAAGGCCGCGTCAGCGGCGCAACCTGCCAACTCAGATGCCCCTAAGCCCAAGGGGGCTGCGCCGGCCAAGAAGAAGCACTTGTTCACCCAAGACAAGGCAGAAACCAAGCAGATGCTGGTTGACGAAGACGGATCCACCAACGCCACCTTCACCATAGGCACCAACCTCGAGCCCGAGCAGGAGGAGGCCCTGGTCAAGTTCCTGCGTGCGAACAAGAAGGTATTCACATGGGAGCCCGATCAGCTGGCGGGGATCCCTAGAGGCGTAATCGAGCACCACCTCAATGTGTGCCCCAATGTCCGACCCGTGAAGCAAAAAGCAAGGCGGCAGTCCACGGAAAAGCAGGCTTTCATCGTCCAAGAGACCCGCAAGTTGGAAGCTGCAGGGGTCATTCGCGAGGTCCGGTACCCGGATTGGTTGGCCAACCCAGTCGTTGTGCTGAAGAAAGGGGGAAAGGAACGCATGTGCGTCGACTTCACCAACGTCAACAAAGCTTGCCCGCAGGATCCGTTTCCGCTCCCCTACATTGATCAGATCATCGACTCCACCGCCGAGTGCGAGCTATTGTGTTTCTTGGATGCCTTCTCTGGGTATCACCAGATCAAGATGGTGGTAAAAGATGTGGAAAAACGGCCTTTCTAACCCTGTGTGGGGTGTACTGCTACACATGCATGCCGTTCAGGTTGCGCAATGCAGGGGCGACCTTTCAGCGGCTGATGCGCATCGCCATGGGCCCGCAGCTCGGGAGGAATGTTGAGGCTTACATGTGAAGTCTCGCGAGGCCAAGACCCTGATACAAGACCTGGAGGAAACCTTCGCGAGCCTCAACGCCGTGAGCCTGCGGCTCAATCCAGAGAAGTGTGTGTTTGGGGTCCCCTCAGGCAAGCTCTTGGGCTTCCTCGTGTCCCACCGAGGCATCGAGGCTAACCCAGAAAAGGTCAAGGCGGTCGAGGACATGAGCCTGTCAAAGACCCTCAGAGAAATGCAGAAGCTCACTGCGCGTGTGACAGCACTGGGACGCTTCATCTCCAAGTTGGGGGAGCGAGCGCTGCGTTTCTTCCAGCTGATGAAGAAAAATGGACCCTTTGAATGGACTGAAGAGGCCGACAAGGCATTCCAAGACCTCAAGAAGTACCTAACCAGCCCTCCAGTAATGGTGGCCCCGCGCCCTCAGGAACCCCTGGTACTCTACCTTGCTGCCACTCCCTACTCTGCCAGCGCAGCCCTTGTGGCGGTTAGGGAGGAGCGTCGGAGCAAAGCCACGACATCTGCCCGAGTCGAGACGAAGCGTGAACAAGGAAGACCCACAGAGACCACTGCCGCAGCCGAGAAGGATCAGCCGCCGCTGGGGAACACACTCGAGACAGCGGAAGCCCCTCCCCCTAGCGACCGGCCGCTGGGGGCTCTCCTGTCTCAGGAGGCGCCACGGTCTCCGGAGGGCGCCATCGACACCAGCGTTCCCAACCTCGTTGAACATCATGTGTACTTCGTCAGCACAGTGTTGCGAGACGCAAGGGCGCGGTACCCCATGCCTCAGAAACTTCTCCTCGCGCTATTGGTGGCCTCGTGCAAGCTGCGGCATTATTTTCAGGGCCACCCCATCAAGGTTGTCTCAGCGTACCCTTTGGAAAGGGTGCTCAGGAGCCCTAACTCAGCTTGAAGAGTCGCTGAGTGGAACATTGAACTGCAAGCATTTCAGCTCGAATTCAGCACGACCAGAGTAATCAAGGGGGCCGCCTTGGCAGATTTTGTAGCAGAGTGGGCGGAGGCGCTGGGCCTCAAGGCTGATGAGGATCGATCCCTCTCCCTGGGAAGCGAGGCACCGGACGGTTGGGTCATGTACTTCGACGGGGCGTTCTCCAGGCACGGCGCGGGGGCTGGTGCGGTGCTTATATCTCCTACCCAAGACAAGCTCTACTACGCCGTGCAACTCTGTTTCCAGCACGGAGAAAAGGTCTCCAACAACATAGCAGAATATGAAGGCTTGATAGCAGGCCTGAAGGCCGCGACCGCCCTCGGAGTAAAGCAACTTACCATCAAAGGTGACTCACAACTCCTTGTCAATTCTCCAACAAAGTATACGAGCCGAGGGATGAGCACATGGAAGCCTACCTTGCGGAGGTCCGCAGGATGGAGAAGTAGTTCTGGGGGCTGGAGTTACAGCACGTGCCCCGTGGCACCAATCAGGAGGCCGACGACATCGCCAAACGAGCATCCAGGCGACTACCTCAGGAGCCAGGCGTCTTCGAAGAGCGGCTCTTCAAGCCCTCGGCCACGCCATCACTGTCAAGCGCGATGCAGCCTCGGGAGGAGCTCCCCCAGCCGCTAGCCTTGGGAGCCCCGGTCTGTGGCCCGGCCTCAGGGGCGCGTCTACTCTTGACAATGGAGCCTCAGGAGGGGTGCTGGATCACGGAGCTCCGGAGCTATCTGACACAAGGGATCTTGCCGGAGAAGGAGGAGGAGGCGGAGCGCGTGGCGCGGCAGGCCACAACATACTGCATCAGGGATGGAGAGCTCTACCGAAGGCGACCGAATGATGTGTCCCTGCGCTGCATCTCCAGGGGGCAAGGGAAGGAACTGCTGGCGGATATACACGGTGGAGACTTTGGGCATCATTCATCGTCGCGGACCCTCGTTGGCAAGGTGTTCCGCAGTGGGTTCTATTGGCCCACTGCGCTCAATGATGCCATCGAGCTGGTGAAGGCTTGCGAGGCCTGCCAGTTCCACGCCAAGCAGATCCATCAGCCGGCTGGAGGCCTGCAAACTATACCCCTCTCGTGGCCATTCACAGTCTGGGGGCTGGACATCCTGGGCCCATTTCCTCGGGCGCCAGGGGGCTATCGCTACCTCTACATCGCCGTGGACAAGTTCACTAAGTGGGCTGAAGTGGAAGCCGTCCGCACCATCCCCGCAGGGTCTGCGGTCAAGTTCATCAAGAGCATCGTGAGCCGGTTCGGGGTGCCGAACCGCATCATCACCGACAACGGTTCGCAGTTCACCACTAACCTCTTCAAAACATACTGTGCTAACCTTGGAACACAGATATGCTACGCTTCGGTGGCGCACCCCCGGAGCAACGGTCAGGCCGAGCGGGCCAATGCGGAGGTCCTGAGAGGCCTCAAGACCAAGACATTCAAGAAGAAGTTGGAGGCTTGCGGCCGAGGCTGGTACGACGAGCTTCAGGCCGTGCTGTGGTCCATCCGCACGACCGCGACCAAGCCAACTGGCGAGACCCCATTCTTCCTGGTCTACGAAGCTGAAGCGGTCCTCCCTCACGAGGTCAGGCGTCGCTCCGCACGGGTCCTGGCGTTCGACAAGGCACAGTAGGACGCCATGCGGGGGACGGACCTCGTGCTGGGGGAGGAGCGTCGACAGGAGGCCGCGCTTCGAGCGGCAAGATACCAGCAAGCGCTGCGGCGATACCATTGCCGCAACATCCGCCCCAGGACTCTCGAGGTAGGGGACCTCGTGCTTAGGCGGGTTCTCTCCAGGGAGGGACCGCATAAGCTCTCTCTCGTGTGGGAGGGCTCGTTCAAGGTTGTTCATGTTTCCAGGCCTGGCTCCACGCGCTTGGAGACTCAGGAGGGGGTACCCGTCCAGAACGTGTGGAACATTCAACACCTCCGAAGGTTTTACCCCTAAAAGGCCCAAAGCCTGTGAAGAAGGCGAACGCCTGTGAAGATGCTGCGTTTTGGAAAAGGCCCAGAGCCTGTGAAGAAGGCGAACGCCTGTGAAGATGTTGCGTTTTGGAAAAGTCCCGGAGCCCATGAAGAAGGCGAACGCCTGTGAAGATGATTCGTTTTGGAAAAGGCCCAGAGCATGTGAAGAAGGCGAACACCTGTGAAGATGCTGCGTTTTGGAAAAGGCCCAGAGCCTGTGAAGAAGGCGAACACCTGTGAAGATGCTGCGTTTTGGAAAAGGCCCAGAGCCTGTGAAGAAGGCGAATGCTTGTGAAGATGTTGCGTTTTGGAAAAGGCCCAGAGCCTGTGAAGAAGGCGAACGCCTGTGAAGATGTTGTGTTTTGGAAAAGGCCCAGAGCCTGTGAAGAAGGCAAATGACTGTGAGGTTTATCCTTCCGAGAAAGGCCCAGAGCCTGTGAAGAAGGCCAATGCCTGTGAAGCTCGCCGCCCGTGACACTCTCACGTAATAATGAGTGGGGCTGTACTCGCCCCGGAGTCTCAGGAGCGGCGGCCTCAGGCCCTGGGGCTCCCTCCCACGCCCAATGGCAGCACTTAGCTCCGCGCTGGTGAGAAGACGTCGAAGACTAGATTAGGTGCCGGACGCGGCTTTTCTCATTTGCTTTCTGTGGTTGGCTTGTTCGTCCCCATTTGAGGTTTTGCTGAAGTTATTGTCGTCTTTGGTTTGTGACTCTTTGCCTTTCTCGCTCTCCTGCCCCGATTTCTCTCGCGCAAGTCTCGCGAGGGAGCACCACGGGCACCCTCGCGAGTGTTTTCTGCCCTTGTCGTTCGAGGCTTCCCAACCCGGGTGCACTACAGGAGCACCCCTCCAGTCCGTGCCCCACGGGCACTGCGACACGAACAAAGGGCCTGGGTCGATCGCCTCCACGGCTGAGGCCGGAAACTACCTCTCCAGACTAACCCTCACAGGACATGGAACGTTCGACGGAGCCTCAGCCTCGGGAAGCAAGGGCCACGACAAGCCCTCCACCGAGCTAAGTAATTTCTGCGTGCAAGTGCACGGCACAAAGGCACAATACCAGGATAGCCGAAGCAGTACGATAATTAAACAACAATAGTCCAAGCACACCCTCGCGGGGCCCTACACTATTGTTTTTTTGCATAGGGAAAGAGAAAAGAACAAAACGGGCGTGACTCGCCCGACACCAGCTCGCGGAGAGACTCGAACTGCCTCCGGAGCTCAGGAGGACTCCGTCTTGCGCTTCACCGGGGCGCGACGGCGGGCGGACCCGCTACCTCCCTCCAGGCGGGCGCGGTGGCGCGGAGGCTGATCACAGCCACTACTGGAGGAGCCGCTGCCCGAAGAAGAGCCGTCGAAGCTCGATGAACCTTGACCGCCACCGGCCGCGCGCGCGTTGTCGTCTTCATCGTCACCAGGGCTGGACCCATGGCCGCGGTCGTCGTTCTCAGGGCAACACCCAGCGCGGCGACCATCTTCCCCAAACACCCTCACGTAGAGGGTGGCATCGCCGTCGAACTTGAAGTGCAGGGTGCACCGCCCGATCAGACCGCGCGTGCGGGCAAACGTTTGCCAGCCGCGGGTCAGGGCCAAGCTCCCGGCTGTAGAGACCTCCTGCGAAGCCCAGGTGGCTCGGCCACAGAAACTGTCCGCCTGAAGCCAGAGGCCGCCCGGGGCGCCAGCCGGAAGCTCACCTAGGAGGAAGTGAGGAAGTTGGAGCCGGGTGCTAGCGGGTTCCGCTGCCCACACGACGAACTCCGGCAGTACCTTTGCCGAGTGGGAGTGCGGCCTAGGGGGTCGTACGGCCGTAGCGCGTCCCTCAGCGGCGGCCGGCCGCCCTTCAACATGCGGAAGGTCGCCTCCGCGACCGCGGGGAGCCACCATGGGAGTCGCAGGGTGTTTGTGGGGACGGCCTCGACCACGCTTGGGTGGAGGAGAGTCAAGCTCTACCTGGCGGGCCTTCCCTTTCTCCGCGGCCGAGAACCTCTTTGGCGGAGCCATGAAGAAGGAAGAGAAGCGAGAGGGGATGGACCGGAAGGGCAGGCGCCTTCCCGTACTTATAGCCAGAGGAGGCCAATCGCCGGCCTCCACGATCATAGGTAATCATGACCCGCTTTGCATGCTGGGACTTGTCAGCTCGTGCAGTTGCCGAGGCGTCGTGGAGAAGCGGAGCCGCCCACGTCCAATCAACCACCACGCGGCGCCCAAGGCCGCAGGCTTTTAGGGCCCGCGATGCTTCGTGCTTGCCCCTTCGCCACTCTGCTCAGCCAAGTCCGGGCGCGCCTTGGGCCCGGGGGCTACTGTCGGCATTCTGGGAACGGGTGTCCCCAGACTTGCCTACCTGCGGCCTAGGGCGTGGCTCAAGGGGCGGCCCAGCATGGCCCATCTTCATCAGCACGAGCTCAAGACCCTCGCGAGGGGCCAAGGCTCGCGGGGCGGGCGACAGGAGGCTTCCTCAGGCACGGACTCATCAGGCTGGCTCGCGAGGAGGCGGAGAGATCAAGGCGGGGTACCTCACGAGGTGTCCGTGATGCAAGCCATGACGACCAAGGGCGCCGGGCGGGCGCCAGGCCGCGCAGTGTCCTCCCTTTCCTCTTTGGTGCAAAGGGAGCAAGCGCAGGCGAGAGCATCAAGCAGCAGAACGGCAGGATGGAGGTCATCGTGGATCCCAAGCCGGCGTCACCACCAGAGCCTTTAGCAGGCGAGGACCAACTTTAGTCAGGATAAGTGTACTAGATGTTCCCCTTCAAAATGGCCAATTGTTGGTGCCCTTCCCGCTCAATATTTGGGAGGAGGCCCAGGGCCTTTGCCTATAAATAGGACTAGCCACCACAAGATAGAGGCAAGAGGATCCTCACCAGGAAACCAATAGAGAGAGCGACTGAACTCCCCCTAGCAGTTCATCGCACCAGCCAAGGATAGACCCTCGCGAGGCTGTTCTCTCTTGTATTGTTCATCATCAGCCCAAGAGGCAATCCACCACACCACACACTAGAGTAGGGTATTACACCACAATGGTGGCCGGAACCAGTATAAACTCTGTGTCTCTCATGTTGTTCCTTTATTGCTTAGATCATAGCGAGGCGGTGAGGTACAGGTAGACAGAGGGTGAAATCTCCGCGCGCACCCCAGAGTTTGAACCTAGAGGGTCTGCCGGAACCCGAAATCCGACAGATTAGAGGCCATGCCATGAACCTACTTCACATATTTGATGTGCCTCAAAAGTTCAAGGTGATGAGCCTCATTGTGGAAACTATCAAGAGGACTGCTGCAGATCAGAAGAGAAGTTGTGGATATGCCCCACAGATCCAGGAGCTCATCAACTCCAAGATGGGCACATGCACATACCTCTTGGACAAGGATCACATGCCTATATATCCAGATTTTGAGGACAACACAGTGGTCATGGATGAAGATGAACCATCTTTTGTGCAAGCACAAGCAAAGAGGGAGAAGGCCAGAACTGAAAAGGCTACCAAGATGCCAACCATTGATGAGGCATCTCAGTACTTCTTGAAGAGCAAGCAGGATCAGCTTGGCTACTTGATTGCCTCTACTCTGAGGATTGAGAAGGGACTGGCCACCCTGACTCAAAACCAGGAGAGCCTGGAGAGAATCATGGAGCAAAAGTTCTATGACTTGGATGTGAAGGTTACTGAGATACAGTCTGTTGTTGAGCAACTTCAGGATGACATGCAGGAGAGGAAGGGCAAAACTACTACTGATGCTTTTGCCAGAGTGCCCAGGAGCCAGAGATCAGCTGCAGTGCCTGTTACAGACACCAGAGCCACTTCATCTGCACCAGCTACAGCTTTTGTGCAACCAGCTCCAGCACCTACTCCTCCAGTTCCATCCACATCTACTGAAGTCTTCATTCAAGGAGCCATCTCTACACCACCACCTGAAGATCAAGCCTGAGAGATGATTTAGTGCTATGCATTTTCTATGAAATTTTTGGTAACTTGTTACCAAAGGGGAGAAAAATGTATAGATCATAGGCTTCGAGAGAGAGCGTTGCTTTTTATTCTCTCTTGTTTTGGTGGTTGAACTTCATTTGCTTGTTTGAGCTACCTTATGCGTTTGTGAGATACTTGGATGATCATGGGTTTGATCATATGCTACCTTAATACTTGTTGGATGACATTATCCTTTATCCCTATATGATCATTTACTTTGCTTGGTGATGAGTGCATGTATTTAACTATTATCATTTTGAGCGCTCCACCAAGATGTATGTGACATGGAAGAGTAACCCATGAGCCTAACTCTTTGTGCATTTGCAGTCCAAAGAAAATCTTAAACTATGCACAAATTTAGGGGGAGCTCTTGCTTATCACATACTTCTCAAAGCGACAATGTTTTTCACTCTTATTATCATTTGTCGAAGCTTTGATCTATATGTTGTCATCAATTACCAAAAAGGGGTAGATTGAAAGTGCAACTATCCCTAGGTGGTTTTGGTAATTCCTAACAACATATAGCTCATTGAGTTAACGCTATTTCAAGATAAATATTTCAGGAAAGCTCAATGATTGGCATGGCATGGATGAGAAAAGTGGATCCCTCAAAATGCTAAGGACAAAAGGATTGGCTCAAGCTCAAAGCTCAAGACTCTACATTTTATATTTTAGTGATCCAAGATCACATTGAGTCTATAGGAAAAGCCAATACTATCAAGGAGGGATGAGGTGTTGCTTAATGGCTTACTTGCTCAAAGTGCTTAGTGATATGCTCCAAAGACCTCAACTACTTTCTCACATCCACATCTGACCTAAACCAAATGTCAAACTCGGCCTTACCGATTCTTTCTATCCGGCACCACCGAGTTCAGATGTCATAGCCACTGCCACAAACCCTAGGCAAATCGGTCTCACCGATAGGGATCTCGGTCTCACCGAGATGGAATTGTAATCTGTCTGTTTCCCTTCGTAACGTTTCGGTACCACCGAGATGAGCGATCGGTCCCACCGAGATTGCAATGTAAACTCTCTATTTCCTTTTTGTAACATTTCGGTCTCACTGAAATGAGCAAACCGGTCCCACCAAGTTTACCTGACCAACTCTCTGGTTAGCTTATTACCAAAATCGGTCCCACCGAGTTTGTTTAATCGGTCTCACCGAGATTACATTATGCCCTAACCCTAATCATATCGGTCCTACCGAGTTGCATGTCGGTCCCACCGAAAATCCTAACGGTCACTAGATTTGCTGAATCGGTCCGACCGAGTTTCTCAATTCGGTCCCACCGAGTTTGGCAAGTTGTGTGTAACGGTTAGATTTTGTGTGGAGGCTATATATACCCCTCCACCTCCTCTTCATTCATGGAGAGAGCCATCAGAACATGCCGACACTTCCAGCATACATTTTCTGAGACAGAACCACCTACACTTGTGTTGAGGCCAAGATATTCCATTCCTACCATATGAATCTTGATCTCTAGCCTTCCCCAAGTTGCTTTCCACTCAAATCTTCTTTCCACCAAATCCAAATCCCGTGAGAGAGAGTTGAGTGTTGGGGAGACTATCATTTGAAGCACAAGAGCAAGGAGTTCATCATCAACACACCATTTGTTACTTCTTGGAGAGTGGTGTCTCCTAGATTGGCTAGGTGTCACTTGGGAGACTCCGACAAGATTGTGGAGTTGAACCAAGGAGTTTGTAAGGGCAAGGAGATCGCCTACTTCGTGAAGATCTACCGCTAGTGAGGCAAGTCCTTCGTGGGCGACGGCCATGGTGGGATAGACAAGGTTGCTTCTTCGTGGACCCTTCATGGGTGGAGCCCTCCATGGACTCGCGCAACCGTTACCCTTCGTGGGTTGAAGTCTCCATCAATGTGGATGTACGATAGCACCACCTATCGGAACCACGACAAAAACATCCGTGTCTCCAATTGTGTTTGAATTCTCCAAACCCTTCCCTTTACATTCTTGCAAGTTGCATGCTTTACTTTCCGCTGGTCATATACTCTTTGCATGCTTGCTTGAATTGTATTAAGATTGCTTGACTTGTGCTAAGTTAGTTAAAATCTGCCAAAGACTAAAATTGGGAAAAGGATAAGTTTTTATTTGGTCAAGTAGTCTAATCACCCCCCCCCTCTAGACATACTTTCGATCCTACAAAGGTACTGTAATGAACTCATCCTTTATTTATATTGGTGTTAAACCTACTGTATTCCAACTTCTCTATGGTTCATACCCCCCGATACTAGCCATAGATTCATCAAAATAAGCAAACAACACACGAAAAATGGAATTTGTCAAAAACAGAACAGTCTGTAGTAATCTGTAACTTTCGAATACTTCTGAATACTACAAATACTACCAAATTAGGAAGTTCTAAGTAATTTGTCTATTAATCTTCTGCAAAAAGAATCAACTGAAACTCACTTTTTTGTGATTTATGAAAATTATTCTCGTGCGTGCAAAAGTTTCTATTTTTCAGCAAGATCAATTTAACTATCACCCAAGATGATCCTATAGGTTTTACTTGGCACAAACACTAATTAAAACATAAAACCACATCTAACCAGAGGATAGATGAATTATTTATTACTAAACAGGAACAAAAAGCAAAGAACAAAAATAAAATTGGGTTGCCTTGCAACAAGCGCTATCGTTTAACGCCCCTAGATAGGCATAAAAGCGAGAATAGATCTAAGTATTACCATCTTTGGTATTCAATTCATAAGTGGCTCTCATAATAGATTCATAAGGTAATTTAATTTTCTTCCTAGGAAAGTGTTCCATGCCTTTCCTTAATGGAAATTGGAATCTAATATTTCCTTCTTTCATATCAATAGTTGCACCAATCGTTTTAAGGAAAGGTCTACCAAGAATAATAGGACATGAAGGATTGCAATCTATAGCAAGAACAATAAAATCTACGGGCACATAATTCCTATTTCCAACAATAAGAACATCATTAATCCTTCCCATAGGTTTCTTAATGGTGGAATCCGCAAGGTGCGAATTTAAAGAGCAATCATCAAATTCACGGAAACCTAACACATCACACAAAGTTTTTGGAATCATGGAAACACTAGCACCCAAATCACACAAAGCATAGCATTCATGATTTTTAATTTTAATTTAAATAGTAGATTCCCACTCATCATAAAGTTTTCTAGGGATAGAAACTTCTAATTCAAGCTTTTGTTCATAAGATTGGATTAGAGCATCAACGATATGTTTAGTAAAAGCTCTATTTTGACTATAAGCATGAGGAGAATTTAACACGGATTGCAACAAGGAAAGACAATCTATTAAAGAACAATTATCATAATTAAATTACTTGAAATCACAAAAAGTGGGTTCATTGCTATGTGAAGTTTTGACCTCTTTAATCCAACTTTTACCAATTTTTGCATCAAGATATAAAAACTCTGAATCATTGGGACGCCTCTTAATTAAAGTTGACTCATCTCCAGTCCCATCATTATCAAGATTCATATTGCAAAACAAAGATTTAATAGGAGACACATCAATCAATTTTAGATCCTCATCCCTATTTCCTTCTAACCCTTCTGGTTTGGCGGCCATCTTATTAACTAAGGTGGCCTGCTTATCCGAAATTTCGGCTATTAAGTTTTCAAGACGAGCAAACTGAGATTTCAAACCATAAAATTCCTTAGACATATCATCAAGCTCTTTATTCTTTTATTCCATAAAGCTTTTCTGGTCTTTAAGCTCATTTCTAAAGAAATTATTATGCTCAAATTGTAAAGTCATAAAGCTTCTAACGTTGTATTCAATTTCTTCCAACCTTCTAAGGTGAGGATCAACGTTTTTAGGCAAAGCCATCAGGGAAAACAGGCACACAAGAAGCAAGCAAAAAAAGAGGCGAACGAGGAAAAGAGGGCGAATAAAACGGCAAGGGTGAAGTGGGGGAGAGGAAAATGAGAGGCAAATGGCAAATGATGTAATGTGAGGGATAAGAGTTTGTGATGGGTACTTGGTATGTCTTGACTTGTGCGTAGACTCTCCGGCAACGGCGCCAGGAATCCTTCTTGCTACCTCTTGAGCATGCGTTGGTTTTCCCTTGAAGAGGAAAGGGTGATGCGGCAAAGTAGCGTAAGTATTTCCCTCAGTTTTTGAGAACCAAGGTATCAATCCAGTAGGAGGCTACACTCAAATTCCTCGTACCTGCACAAACAAATAAGAACCTTGCAACCAGCACCATAAAGGGGTTGTCAATCCCTTCACGGCCACTTGCAAAAGTGAGATCTGATAGAGATAATAAGATAAATATTTTTGTTATTTTTATGATATAGATTGGAAAGTAAAGATTGCAAAATAAAATAGATCGGAAACTTATATGATGGAAAATAGACCCGGGGGCCATAGGTTTCACTAGTGGCTTCTCTCAAGATAGCATAAGTATTATGGTGGGTGAATAAATTATTGCCGATTGATAGAAAAGTCCATAGTTATGAGAATATCTAGGCATGATCATGTATATAGGCATCATGTCCGCAACAAGTAGATCGAAACGATTCTGCATCTACTACTATTACTCCACACATCGACCGCTATCCAGCATGCATCTAGAGTATTAATTCATAAGAATATAGTAACACATTAGGCAAGATGACATAATGTAGAGGGATAAACTCAAGCAATATGATATTGACCCCATATTTTTATCCTCGATGGCAACAATACAATACGTGCCTTGCTGCCCCTGCTGTCACTGCGAAAGGACACCGCAAGATTGAACCCAAAGCTAAGCACTTCTCCCAATGCAAGAAAGATCAATCTAGTAGGCCAAAACAAACTGATAATTCGAAGAGACTTGCAAAGATAACAAATCATAGATAAAAGAATTCAGAGGAGATTCAAATATTGTTCATAGATAATCTTGATCATAAACCCGCAATTCATCGGATCTCGACAAACACACCGCAAAAAGAGTTACATCGAATAGATCTCCAAGAAGATCGAGGAGAACTTTGTATTGAGATCCAAAGAGAGAGAAGAAGCCATCTAGCTAATAACTATGGACTCGAAGGTCTGAGATAAACTACTCACACTTCATCGGAGAGGCTATGGTGTTGATGTAGAAGCCCTCCGTGATCGATTCCCCCTCCGGCGGAGCACAGGAAAAGGCCCCAAGATGGGATCTCACGGGTAGAGAAGGTTGCGGCGGTGGAAATAGGGTTTCGTGGTGCTCCTGGATGTTTTTAGGGTATATGAGTATATATAGGTGAAAGAAGTCGGTCAGGGGAGCCACGAGGGGCCCACGAGGGTGAGGGGCGCGCCTACCCCCCTCAGCGCGCCTCCCTGCCTCGCGGCCTCCTTGTTTCTTTCATGACGTCCACCCCAAGTGTCATGGATTGCGTTTGTTCCAAAAATAACTCTCCCGAAGGTTTCATTCCATTTGGACTCCGTTTGATATTCCTTTTCTGGGAAACACTCAAATAGGCAAAAAACAACAATTTGGGCTGGACCTCCGGTTAATAGGTTAGTACCAAAAATAATATAAAAGTGTATAGTAAAGCCCATTAAACATCCAAAACAGATAATATAATAGCATGGAACAATCAAAAATTGTAGATACGTTGGAGACGTATCACTATTAAACCCATCTTATCCTCTTCGCGCGTCTGCCTCACTCTCATCACTCTCCCTCTCCACGCTCTCCCCCGCGCCGTCCCACCCCCATGCTCATCGGTCCGCCCATGCACTGCGCTGCTTCGGCTACCCTCCCCTCTCCGTCTCGGCCCCGCCCCGCCCGTCGTGAACGTTTGAATGAATGGATGAATTGAGCACTAGGATCGAAATTCTGAAACCCACCGTATTCCTGTTAATTCATACGATCCAAATGTTGGGAAACATAGTAGAAAACAAAAAAAATCGCCCTAGGAACACTCAAGAACAATATGAAGATGCATAACAGGTTGTGATCAATGATCGTTACCGACTCCGGGAGTGCAGAGGAAGTAGACGAGTCGGTGTAGATCGTACTTGAAGACCCTCGAACGTTGATGGCGATCTTGCAAACCGCCCACGAATGATCCCTCCAACGGAAGACCGAAAGCACGACCTCTCTACTTGGTTGCAAGCGTACGATCTTCACGATCCGGCAGCGCTTCGCTGTCCAGAGCTAACATTGCCGGGGAATTAGAGGGAGAAGATTAGAACCGCACGGGGCCTCTAATTATGAGGATTAGAGGTGGCTAGGTCTTGCTGTAATTAGTCAACTAGGACCAACTAGAACGTGCACTAGATCGACTAGAGGAGGCTCCAAAACTTGTGTGCCTATAGGGTGGAAATCCTCTAGTATATATAGGATTGGGGGGGGGGGGGGGGGCTGACACAAAGGGGAAAAGAGCCCCCTTGGGGCGCCGGCCAAGGGAAGGGAGTGGGACTCCCCTTCCAAGTAGGATTCGCCCCCCCTTAGGAAGGGGAGGGGGGCTCCCTTGTTGGGCCCTTGTGGCCCAACTCGTTCTCCACTCTTGGACTTATTTGGCCCGTTGATATAATTACATATATTTTTGTTCTAAACATTTTCAGAGCATAATATATATAATTTAACAACTCCTGAAACATTTTCCACCTATATATATAGTAATCTGTAATACCCGGTATTACCTGATATTCACCGAAACCCTTCCGGTGACCCCGAAACGCTTTCGGAACCTCTCGGAACTATTTCGTATATTAATGAAACAATTCCACAAATATATTCTTATCACTCACGTCCTACTAACACTCATCAGATCGTGATTACCTTAAGGTTGTGATCACGTAGGTTTGGTAACCATAGACATGAATGAAACCCCTTCATTCAATGACCGACAGCGGAACCGTGGACATCCATATTGGTCCCTATGATTACACGAATGATATTCAAGTGAACCTTTGGTTATCATGTGATGTTCCCTTTGCTTCGCGATACTTTACAAAACCCGGTATGCATGAGTATCCTCTTGAGTCATCACCATGCTCACTATACGTTGCTCCCGTTATTGGTTTTGTTCTTCTTTCTCGTTGACGTGTTCTGGCATCCCCGTGACATAGTCACCTGTGTCTGGCCAGACGATGATGGATACCTTCACACTGATAGGGCCCTAAGAATATCTCTCTATCGTTGGAGGAGCAAATCCCACTCTCGAGTTGTCCGGTCACTTGTGAAACTTTCCGGTGTGCCTGAAAGTTGTCGTTATGATCACCTTGTTACATATGACTTTTGAGCAACCCCAAAGCCCACCATCTAGTAGGAAGTGACCGAAACATTCTCATGGTCTGAGGAACTAAAAAACATGCTAACACTTCGTGTGATAATAGATGATTTCATACGATATGGTCACATAGTATAATAGACAAGTATTGGGTTGATTCAATATGATTGTTCTTATAACGTCATACCCTCAATGTTGTTTTAGGACTATCATTACACTTAACGATATCCTAAGATCCAGAAAACGTGATCACCAAACAACACTTGAGCCGGTCTTAGAGGCAAGACCGGGAACCTATTGTTTACCGTTTATCATTTTACACGTGCATATGTGTTTTCCACTGAATCACATATTCCAGGATCATAACAGTTATAGCATGGAATATAAACTCTTAATTATGAACAACAAAAGTACAATAATACAATATTTTTGCCTCTAGGGCAATCGCGGAGCTTGACAAGAATCTATGGGGGGGGGGGGCAGGCCAGTGGCGAAGAGGCAAAGACGACGGTCCTAGGCGCGCCCTTATTCCCCTCCTTTGCACCGGGATGTTAGCAGGCCACGCACGTGGATCAGGGCGAGCTTCTAGTCGGTGTCGACGTCAAGAGAGTGCGGCTACAGGGTGGCTAGTTGCCTGGTTCGTGGATAGAGGCGAGTAGAAGTGCGCGGGCGTGGATGGAGAATAGAGGCGAAGCAGCCGAGCCTGAATTTGTGTGCGTGCGTGATGAACTCACGATGCAAAGATGTGCTTGGCTGTGCTGCATGCATGTGGATGGCATGATGGGTCTTTCCCAAAGCTGCACGAGTAAACCTGCATGTGTTTTGTTTGCAGACTACTACCAGGTAAAAAATAAATCTCATATGGGTTGGAGGGGGGGCACGACCCCCTCAACATTTTACATAGCTCCGTCGATGCTCTAGGGCATATTTCCAACAGTCTCCCACTAGCACTAGAGTCAATAATCTAGTTGCATGGTTTTACAAACACCAATGGGTATTCTGGTGTTGCTCATGCTTTGTTTGTGTTAGAGCTTTTGTCATTTGTTTTGATATATTCAAAACTCAGAAATATTTATGTTAGTTTTGTTTGTTTGCATGATCTCAATCCACCTTGCTTTGAGCTATAATATTTTATTCAAAATAAAATATCATTTAGACTCATTGCACTTAGAATCATATTTTAGATTCATCCATTTATATCAAGATTCTTCTTGACTGGCCATATTCATAATATAATATTTATGGGCTTATTACAACTTTTATAATACCCAATTATATCAAGACATTTCTTGATTATTGTATCTACCCTTTCATATCAATACTATTCTTGATTGTCCATTATTCATATTGTTTATGGGTTTCTTACCACTTTTGTAGTATCCAGTTATATCAAGACATTTCTTGATTATTGAATTTTACCCATTTATATGAAGACTCTTCTTGATTGGCGATATCTCAATATATTGTTAATGAGGTTCTTTACAACTTTTGTAATATCCAATTATATCAAGACATTTCTTGATCATTGGATCTACCCTTTTAAATCAAGACTCTTCTTGATTCATACAATATTGAAACATCTAATGTTTTTAAAAAACATAAATTATCATTATAGAATCAATATTGTTCATAAAATAATCTTATCATAGCCCTAATTATTTCAATCATGAAGTTGATATTCATATTCTCAATAATGATTTTTTAACTTCATATGCTCAAAATAATACATTTATTCTTTTCACATCCTTGATATTTGTTAATAACACTTAGTAAAACTCTTGGCACTTTTCATATATATTATAACTATCAAGATTAATTACTTTAATCTACTCATGCTTATAAGCATGTAGTTATATGACACTGAGAGAAAAAATTCTCTATTTAAACACTTTAAACCTTTGTCAAAATATATAAACTTTCAAGCTTAATCAAACACATTTATCTATCTTTATAGATTCTTTTATGCCCAATATTTTGCCTTGTTATTGATATAAACATGTTTCAAAAACATTTTATTTTCAGTAAGAAGTTATATTATTTCCATTCCAACATATAAAATCAGAAATACTATATAGCTCCCACTGAGTTATTTATATACACAAGGTTCCTTTGATAAGGTGAAAATCTCAATATCAGCTCACTTGTTTTAATCTTCAAAAAACTCTTTTGAAGTTTGAACTTTTATCCGATGTCTTGAGGATTTTAAAACCTTTCCGGTTGTATCATTCATACATCCTTTCCGTTTAGGAAACTTAGTTTCAATACCCACTTTCTTAAAAAATCTTTGAAGTATCAACCAAGTTCCAAACTTGTTTTATTTATGATAGTTACAATAAAGTTCTAAACTTAATTATATATTTATTCCGGTGTGCATGGCTATGAACCACCTTTGAGCTGGGCACCACTATTGTTTCCTTATAGTGTGCTAGTTCATCTTCTTTCAAAGATGAATATCTCATTTGAAAATTTCAAAATTTCAACAATATTCCTGATTTGTATAAACCAGTTACAAGCTATAGAATTTCTACATCCAATGTAGTAACTTACAGTTTATTTTGCAGACAATTTATCAGAATAATTTCCGGTTTGTTAATTCCGCTTATTACCTTATTACCGTTAGGTATTCAACAATCCTTTCTAAGTTGTAATGTCCTCCCACTTATTTCTTTGACAAGAAAAACTTTTCTTGAAAGTGTTCATCTATGTCAGACATTTTTCCTTTTGAACATTTCAATGGAAGGAACCCAAATCATTTTTAAAGATATCCTACAACTTTTATCTGGTTTATTATTTCCATAACTCTTATGGTTTCATTAACCAGACTAATATGCAGTGCTCTGTTTAGTGTATATCCCACCGTTTCAATTTATACCCCAAAGTATAAATGCAGATCAGTAATAAATAATTCCATAATTATTTGAGTGTTTATTTTTGCTAAACTGATGACTTAGAATTTTTTTTCTTCATTCTTCAAGAAATACTTTATATTTTGTCATAATGATCCTTATCTTCATTATAAGATATTTGAACTCTTCAAATACATTTTGAAATTCAAATATTTCAAATTTTATAAGTAAATCATATTTACCTAATATTGTAATGAGGTAGT
Source organism: Triticum dicoccoides (assembly GCF_002162155.2). Taxonomy (NCBI): domain Eukaryota; kingdom Viridiplantae; phylum Streptophyta; class Magnoliopsida; order Poales; family Poaceae; genus Triticum; species Triticum dicoccoides. The sequence goes on from NC_041387.1 coordinate 385,561,195, forward strand.
GTTATCCATTGTGCCATGGCTTGTTTATCAGACTTCTTACATCATCATGTATTCTTTTATTTGATTTCTGAGTTAAAAGATTTCAATGCTTCATCTATATGAAGACTATTTCCTCGATAAAGCCAAGCAGTGATATATCAGTCTTCATAAGATGTTTAGCATTAATGTAAAAAATTACAAATCAAGATTCGTTGAATAAACCATAAATTTTTCACTTTAACAACTATTGTCCAAAATATTTTAAGAACATCCGTTGCATAATCCAAAACATAATGTCTTATACAACCCGAGAACGCAATAACTATTATTCGATCCTAAGATGAATCTTGTAGATAAACTACACACATGATTCTATTGGTATTGAGCAGTGATCCCATCACTATCCTTGACTAGCATCCCGTCTTTATTTCTTCTCAACTTGTGAGCTTTTTGTAGTCCCTGCATTAGATTGCACAGAAGAGCAATTGATAAGTATCAAATACTTATGACTTACAGAAACAAGATAAATAACATTAACATTGTATAACTTTTATACCTTTACGGAAGAACCATTCTTCTTTTCTGCCAGATATTTCTTGCAGTTCTGCTTCTAGTGACCCTTCTATTTGCAGTAGAAACATTCAACCTCTTTGGAGGCTCTGCCCTTGTTCTTATTCTGAGAGACGGTCTTACCGGCACTAGTAGATTTCTTCTTGGACTTGCCCTTCTTTTTGAAGCTGGTAGTTTTCTTGACCATCAACACTTCTTTGTTCTTCTGCATGCCAGCTTCCGCAGTTTTGTGCATAGAAAACAACTCGTTCGCACTTTTCTCCACCCCATTCATGTTGTAATTCATGATAAAACCATCGTAAGATGGGGGGAGTGAAGGAAGCACATTATATGTACCGAGTGTTGGCGGAATTCGAAATTCGAGTGAAGTAAGTCGATCAACATAGCCAACAAGCTTTACTGTATGCTCACTCATGGAGGAACCCTCTTTCATCTTGCATTCAATCATGGCCTTGGTTAATTCAGACCGTTCGGTCCTTGCCTATTTCTTGTACAGAACTTCTAGTGACCCAATTATAAATTGCGTGGTAGATCACTCAAAATGCCTATGTAGTTCAAGATCCATGCAAGTTAACATGAGACACTGGACTGCTTCATAGTCATCACTACGAGAAGTATAAGCAGCAACTTCTTCTGGTGGTGCATCCTTTGAGGGAGCATCACCTAGGGGCTGATCCAGCAGGTATTCCTTCTTAGCACTTCTGAGAACAAATCTCAGGTTGCGAATCCAATCCACATAGTTTCAACCATTTGCAGCCAACTTTTCTTTCTCAAGCATAGGGGCTAAGTTGAACATATTGCGAGCCATTTAATCTACAACGATAAACACAAGTAATTTTAGACATAATTCATAATTAATATTACACTAGTTTATTAAAATAGATTTTAATATTAAAGTGCACTCCACTCAAACTAATATCTCTCATAATTAATAGTGAGTGATTCAAGATCCAAATCTAGTTCTAAGTTATTGATGTGGACATCACGGAGGACGAGAATTTTGACCGGTGGACAATCTTTTGCCGATCATATCTCCATATGACTCTTGTTCATCTTTCAATGCTTTGTGCTCCGAGCTCAGAATGATTCTTCTAGAACTTCAAGACAACCGAGTGTTATTTGCATACATGGTCTGACCATCCTCGTCTTACACCTCACGTCCCGTTTGTACTCATGTGGACATGACGCACTCCAGAACGCTATGTGTTATAGATGGTTGCAACACTAGGAAGAGCACCTTTTAACTTGATATTTACTGTGAGAGATCACCCTAATAATTTACTACTACGCAATCAAAAGGTGCAAACAACAAAGTGATAAACATCTCAGGTAATTCATAATAGCATGACATGGTATAGCCCTGGGCGCCGGGAGATCTTCATGATTGTCTTCAATATTCAGTTGAAGCAACATGACATCCAATATTTCATTGCCATGGCACCGTTTCAGAAGCATTTGTGGTGGAAATCTCAGAAAACATTGCCATGGCGACTGTTTCAAAAATGTTGTGGTGGCACCAAAATCTGAAATTCTACCGTGGCACAAAATTATAGCTCCTCATCCCGCGCCTTGGTACACCTTCTCGATGGGGTTCTCCGTGTACGTCTTGCCACCATCACCTGTAACCTATCTCTTAAATATTTACATTAAGGTGGCAATCTCGTGGCTCCAGCCATCATGACATGATGCACAGGTCACTTAACATTACATCATATAACCATCTCATACATAATCTCATTATCATGACAAAGGCTATACCACATCATATGCAGACCCTGCAAAACCAAGTTAGAAGTCCTCTAATCGGTTTTAGCAAAATTTTATTTACGTGGTTAACCAGTTTTATCAATTAAGACTAGCTACTTACGCAAGCACAACAAGGCGATATTCTTGATGCTAGATTAAGTTTCAGGGTGTGTGCAAGAGAGACTTAAATAAAAGTCTCACCCCCCACACTAAACTTTGTCAATACACGTGACCCCTAGAAGATCATTCATCTTTGTCACCCTCTTGTGTACACAGCGGTTCACTATTCCCGACTATGATGTAGCCCAAGGATCTGTTAGCAGATCATCGACAGCCAGAGCTGATCGATTGTCAGAACCTTGTAGCAAAACTACATCATTCTGCCGATGAACTGAACCAAAGCAACACTCGTGGGAAGCATAGAAAGAACATCACCTGATAGAGGCAAAGGTGTCCCATCTTTCGATGAGATGCTGGATATCGCTTTGGTGGAAGTCGACTTTGACGATCCGACTACGAACGTGCGAGGACGTCGCGCCTTAGCAATCGCTAAACCAACTCCGAGAGGTTATTGACCACGCCGGGGCACGATCAACCTGACCACGAGGGTCTGTTTCCTGCGAGCAATCAAAGAACAAGCAAGAAACTGAGATTACAATCTGGATATCGCGAATATAAGATGAAAGCTTTATTGATCAAGGTGGGGTTCTGTGACGCCTTTGTCTGGTCGTTGAACACAAGCGAAGTACGCGAAGTTGCAGCTATGGCAAACTTTTATTCTAAACAAAACCCAAAGTCTAAATGACGCCCTAAGGGCTGTATATATGGAGGAAGAGGGGGGAATTTCGTGGCCCTTGAGGGAGGGGTCCGAAACCAACCCTAACTCTTGTTTCCCCGCACACACGGACTCTAAAACTAGCCTATAATCAAGTATTTCGAAATTACATGGGCCAGGCCCAATAATAAGGTGACGCAGCACCCAGAATAGCCTCTGGACGAAAGGTATGAAGTAGCATCTTGTATATTTCGTCCAAGGATTCATGCATGCATTATGGTGGCTTCAACGTCCTGAAATCGTCACTTGTAACTCCGTTCTTGTTCCCCTTACGCATGCCATCATCTCCATGCTTGTCCTTGCTCCATTGTTCATCCTTCTCCAAGCTAGACCCTTCATTTGTAAGCAAAACAAATGTATCCAATTTAGGCAGCATCATATTCTCATGAACATTAGAATCATTACCAAGAAACGAAAGTACCTGATAATTTAATTGGCGTGCGCGAGCTCTAGTAATTGGTCTAGTATGTATAGCAGCAGGGGCTGTGGGTGTAACAATGGTATTGATGTCCTCATCATCCTCCCCTTCTTGAAATGAAGTCGTCCTCGACGGAAGATGATCTTCCTCACCCAAATAAGGCTTCAAATCTGCAATGTTAAAAGTGGGACTAAACCCAAAATCTGCAGGCAGCTCAAGTTTATATGGATTATCATTTATTTTCTCTAACACCTTAAAAGGACCATCAACACGTGGCATTAGCTTTGATTTGCGCAAATCAGGAAATCTATCCTTATGCAAATGTAACCAAACAAGATCTCCAGGTGCAAACACAACATGTTTTCTACCCTTATCTCCAGCAAGTTTATATTTAGCATTCATACGCTCGATGTTTTCCTTAGTTAACTCATGCATTTTTAAAATCAATTCAGCATGTTGTTTAGCATCAAAATTAACCTTCTCCGAAGGTGGAAGAGGCAACAAATCAATAGGTGCACGAGGTAGGAAACCATACACAATTTCAAAAGGGCACATCTTAGTAGTAGAATGCAATGAACGATTATAAGAAAATTCAATATAAGGCAAGCATTCTTTCCACATTTTCTTATTATTCTTCAAAACAGCCCTAAGCATAGTAGACAATGTTCTATTGACTACTTCAGTTTGTCCATCAGTTTGGGGGTGCAAGTAGTACTAAAAAGTTGTTTAGTCCCCAACTTAGCCCATAAACATCTCCAAAAGTGGCTAAGAAATTTAGTATCACGATCTGAAACAACAGTATTTGGCACACCATGCAAGCGAATAATTTCATGAAAGAACAAATCAGCAACATTAACAACATCATCGCTTTTATGACATGGTATGAAGTGTGCCATTTTCGAGAATCTATCCACGACAACAAATATGCTATCCCTCCCCTTCTTTGTTCGAGGTAAACCTAAAACAAAGTCCATAGATATATCCTCCCATGGAACACTAGGTACAGGCAAAGGCATATATAAACCATGAGGATTGAGTCGTGACTTAGCTTTTTGACATGTAGTGCAGCGAGCAACAAAGCGCTCAACATCCCGTCTCATCTTTGGCCAAAAGAAATGTGTAGTAAGTACGTCCTCCGTCTTCTTCACGCCAAAGTGTCCCATTAATCCTCCTCCATGCACCTCCTGCAACAACAAAAGACGAATGGAACTAGCGGGAATGCATAGCTTGTTAGCACGGAACACAAATCCATCATTAATGACGAACTTGTTCCATGTTCGTCCTTCTTTACAATTCTGCAATACATCTTTAAAATCAGCATCATGCACATATTGATCTTTGATGGTCTCCAAACCAAATATTTTGAAGTCAAGTTGTGAAAGCATAGTATAGCGAGGAGACAATGCATCAGCAATAACATTTTCTTTACCCTTCTTGTGTTTAATGCCATAAGGGAAAGTCTCAATGAATTCGACCCATTTAGCATGTCTACGATTCAGTTTAGCTTGACTTTTAATATGTTTCAAAGATTCATGATTAGAAAGTATAACAAATTCTTTGGGCCATAAATAATGTTGCCATGTTTCTAAAGTCCGAACAAGAGCATATAATTCTTTACCATAAGTAAGAATAATTCGGACTAGGCCCACTCCATTTTTCAGAAAAGTATGCAACAGGATTTCCATCTTGTAATAACACACCTCCTAATCCAATTCCACTAGCATCACACTCAAGTTCAAAAGTCTTAATTAAATTAGGAAGTTGGAGTAAAGGAGCATGTGTCAACTTATCTTTCAATACCGTGAAGGCTTCTTCCTGTGTAGTACCCCAAACAAAAGGCACATCCTTCTTTGTAAGCTCATTGAGAGGTGCAACAATGGTACTGAAATCTCTCACAAAACGCCTATAGAATCCAGCCAGGCCAAGAAAACTCCTCACGTGCGTGACCGTTTTGGGCTGCGGGCAACTCTCAATAGCTTCAATCTTGGCTTTATCAACTTCAATTCCCTGTGGAGTAACAACATAGCCAAGAAAAGATACTCACTCGGTGCAAAAGGTGCACTTCCCAAGGTTACCAAACAACGTGCATCACGTAGAGCAGTAAAAATAGCACGTAAATGTTCCAAATGTTCTTCCAAAGATTTGCTATAAATCAGTATATCATCAAAATAGACTACCACAAATCGTCCAATGAAAGCATGTAAAACTTTGTTCATTAGTCTCATGAAAGTACTAGGTGCATTAGTTAACCCAAAAGGCATGACTAACCACTCATATAAACCAAACCTAGTTTTAAATGATGTTTTCCATTCATCTCCCAATTTCATACGAATTTGATGGTATCCACTACGCAAATCAACTTTGGAGAATATTGTAGAGACACTCAATTCATCAAGCATATCATATAGCCTAGGAATAGGATGACGAATAGTAATATTATTAATGCCTCTACAATCAACACACATACGCGACGTACCATCCTTTTTAGGCACTAGTATAAATAGGAACAACACAAGGACTAAGAGATTCGCGTATATAACCTTTGTTGAGCAGCTCCTGTACTTGATGCATAATCTCCTTCGTTTCATCTGGATTGGTACGGTATGGCGCACGGTTTGGTAGTGAAGCACCGGGAATTAAGTCAATCTGATGCTCAATCCCTTGAATAGGCGGTAATCCCGGTGGCACGTCTTGTGGAAAGACGTCAGCGAACTCCTGCAAAATGTTAGTGACAACAGGAGGTAAAGAGGAAGGCACGTCCTCGAATGAAAATAATGCCTCTTTGCACACAAAAGCATAGCAAACAGATTTGCTGAAATATAGCTCATAAATATCAGATTTGGTGGCAAATAAACATGCACTTTTCAATTTAATTTTAGAAGCAACACTAGATGGTTTATTATTAGGCTTCATTTGTTGCTCACATTCTTTTGCCACAATCTGATTTTCACTCTTATTGTTCCCATGTTTTGCTTTATTAGCTCTATTAATATCATCTTTCAAAATGGAATTAGGAGTCATAGGAAGCAAAGTAATATTTTTATCCTTATGAACAAGAGTATGCTGATTGTTTCTACCATGGTGTACAGAATTTTTATCAAATTGCCATGGTCGACCAAGTAATAAGGAACATGCTTGCATAGGTACCACATCACAATCAACATAATCAACATATGTAGAGATACTAAAATGCACACGAACAGTACGTGTTACCTTAACCTTGCCGCTGTTGTTGAACCATTGGATGTAGTAAGGATGTGGATGTGGTCTTGTGGTGAGAGAAAGCTTCTCCGCCATCTCCATGCTAGCCTAGTTGTTACAGCCCCCTCCATCAATGATGACGTGAACAGAACGTTTCTTCACAACTCCCTTTGTATGGAACAAATTATGCCTATGATTTTGCTCAGCTTGTGTGACCTGCACACTCAAAACACGTTGAGCAACTAAACATTCATACCTGTGAGCATCTTCAGGAGCCATGTATTGCGTCTCATGTTCAGAATCATATCCACCATGTTCTTCACGTGTAATAAGGGCCAAAGTCTCCTCATCATAGTCATTAGCGGATTCATATCCACCATCCTCAGTAGCAATCATCACACGTTGAGATTTGCATTCTCGCGCATAATGACCTCTTCCCTTACAACGATGACAAATAATATCACTTGTGTGCCCTGTTGATGCCATGGAAGAAGAAGAGCTCTGTGTAGGCCCGACAGGTGTGCTCTTGGCAGATAGTGGTGGTTGTGCCTGCTTTCTTGTATCACGGCTGGAGGTGGCACCTGATGGAGGTGCTGGTGAAGTGGAAGTAGAAGATGCATGCGGTGTCCATGAGGAAGGTCGACTTGCAGAAAAGTTAGTGCGCGCCATTGCTTGTCGATCCTGCACTTCACGTTCAACTTTACAAGCAAGATGGAATAAACGAGTGATATTAGTATACTCCTTATACTCTAGAATGGTCTGAATCTCTCTATTTAATCCACCCATAAAACATGCAAGAATAGCTTCGTTCTCCTCAACAATACCACATCTAAACATGCCAGTTTGTAATTCCTGATAATATTCTTCTACAAAAAAATTCCTTGTCTTAGACGCTGCAGTTTTTGAAGCAATTCACGTTGATAATATGGTGGAACCCAACGAGTATGCATAGCAGTTTTCAAAGCAGCCCAAGTAGCTGGAATAGGATATAATCTACAATGTTCATACCACCATACACATGCAAAACTAGTGAAAGCACAAACAGCAGTAGCAACCCGTCTCTCCTCGGGATAATGTAAACATGTAAAACATTGTTCAGTTTCTAACTCCCAAGTAAGATATATATATCAGGAACATATCTACCCTCAAATGGTGGAATATTCAATTTCAGTTTAGGAATATGGTCATTATCTCGTACCTAAGGTGGTGGTGCAGGCCTACCATTGTGAATACATACTTGAGGTCGACCAGCTAGTGGTGGTGTTGTTGGCTGCATGTAGTTCTGATTTTGATCAGCCTCATCCTCGTAATAGTCCTCCACCTGTGCAGTAGCAGGAGGAGCTATAGAAGCACCAACAGCAGTAGCAGCGGCACCAGAATTTTGTCCTGGCTCAATAGGAACACGCTGTGCTCGCCCTACTGTATCGCGGCGTAGAGATGTTTGTGGGAGACATTTGAGTAATTCATTGAACTTGGCGTCCAATGTGGTGTCAATTGTCTTCTCAATGTCATCCATCTTCTCCATTGCCTTTCCAAAACTGGCCATCACGTCTTCCACCTATTGACCCAACATTTGATGAAACTTATCATGAAGCTCCTTGTTCGTCATGTTTTCCTAGTCAATCTCGCCGGCTTGTGGTCCTGCCATAGTTAGCAGCAATAGAAACAGACAAGAATATGATCCTACAGACTACTGGAAAATGGTGGTGGTGGGGTGTCACAAATCCGTCAAGCGAATCTCAAATTCTTACCAGTTCTTACCCAACATCAGGTGGTGATCGGCAACCGTTGTAGTCAAAACTCTCAAAGCTTGGATAGAGCAATTACCACGGAGAGTCAAACACACGACATAGATGTATGTGTAGCTGGGAAGGCTTATAATATGGTAGCAAAAAGGGTCAGCAATAATCAATTCAGAAATGCAAAGTTGAATAAACGCTCAATGACGGTACTATGTTGGTCCTAGGCTAGACCGTGCTAGAGACGCGAGCCTAGAACACTAACAAAATCACGGCGCGACACGTAATCAAGGGAGGAGAACACTCTGAATTTTTTTCTCTTTTTTTCACCTTTTTTGCACTTTTTCCCTCTTTTTTTTGTTCCGCAACAATTTTTTTCCGGAAAAGTCTACAAATGGCCTAAAAACTGCCTAGCCAGAATTTTCCAGACTTAGTTTTTTTGAGACTGGAACTATTTTTCTTCTGCGGGTGGCACGAAAGTTCGGGAGTCCTACTCTGTCACGACTCGGAGTATGGAGTGATCTCGCAATCCAAAACAAAGTAACAAAAAACTGGACTCGGACTAGGACTGGTGGCGGAGATGAATCTGATGGAACTCGGACTGGTAGCGGAGATGATTCTGGTGGAACTCGGACTGGTGGCGGATATATGTTGCAGGTGGAATCAGATTGTCATGATGGCGGTGGATATGTGGTGGCGTATATGGACTCGGTTTGGCGGTGAATATGTGGTGGTGGTATATGGCAGCGACGATGAAGTTGGTGCGGTGGTGGTATATGGCAGCGGCGACGTGACTACCTGTGAACAGAACTCGAAACTCTAAAGGACTAGACACTAAGACCAGCAACTTGACACGACGATGCAACCGCAAATTCAACAAAGCAAAACACTAAAAAGATTGGTTCGGATATGAGGAACTAACCCTAATTTTTTTGGCTTTTTCGTGGACTGTAGGTATGAAGAACAGACTTGATCTAAACTATGAAAAACTATAAAATCTCACCGAGCAACCTGGAAATACCACTTGATAGAGGCAAAGGTGTCCCGTCTTTCGATAAGATGGTGGATATCTCTTTGGTGGAAGTCGACTTTGACGATCCGACTACGAACGTGCGAGGACGTCGCGCCTTAGCAATTGCTAAACCAACTCTGAGAGGTTATTGACCACGCTGGAGCACGATCAATCTGACCACGAGGGTCTGTTTCCTGCGAGCAATCGAAGAACAAGCAAGAAACTGAGATTGCAATCTGGATATCGCGAATATAAGATGAACGCTTTATTGATCAAGGTGGGGTTTTGTGACACCTTTGTCTGGTCGTTGAACACAAACGAAGTACACGAAGTTGCAGCTATGGTGAACTTTTATTCTAAACAAAACCCAAAGTCTAAACGACGCCCTAAGGGCTGTATATATGGAGGAAGAGGGGGGAATTTCGTGGCCCTTGAGGGAGGGGTCCGAAACCAACCCTAACTCTTGTTTCCCCGCACATACGGACTCTAAAAATAGCCTATAATCAAGTATTTCGAAATTACATGGGCCTGGCCCAATAATAAGGTGACACATCATCTAGAATAGCCTCTGGACGAAAGTTACGAAGTATCATATTGTATATTTCTTCCAAGGCTTCATGCACGCATTATGGTGGCTTCAACGTCCTAAAATCGTCACTTGTAACTCCATTCTTGTTCCCCTTGCGCATGCCATCATCTCCATGCTTGCTCTTGCACCAATGTTCATCCTTCTCCAAGCTAGGCCCTTCTTTTGTAAGCAAAACAAATGTATCCAATTTAGGTAGCATCATATTCTCATGAACATTAGAATCATTAGCAAGAAACGAAAGTACCTGATAATTTAATTGGCGTGCGCGAGCTCTAGTAATTGGTCCAGTATGTATAGCAGCAGGGGCTATGGGTGTAACAATGGTATTGGTGTCCTCATCATCACCCCTCACATATCATATGTGATCTAGATCGCAACCTGCATCTACTCATAAGCCTGCTCTGATGCCGCTATTGGGAAATGTAGTAGAAAAAAATCGCCCTACGAACACAAAAAAACAATATGAAGATGCATAACAAGTTGTGATCAACGATCGTTACCGACTCTGGGAGTGCATCGGAAGTAGACGACTCAGTCTAGATCATACTTGAAGTCCCTCGAATGTTGATGATGATCCCACAAACCGCCCATGAACGATCGCTTAAACGGAAGAGCGAAAGCACGACCTCTCTACTTGGTTGCAAGCGTGTGGTTTTCACGATCCGGCAGCGCTTTGCCGTCCAAAGCTAATCGTCGCCGGAGAATTAGAGGGAGAAGATTAGAACCACATAGGGCTTCTAATTATGAGGATTATAGGTGGCTAGGTCTCGCTCTAATTAGTCAACTAGGATCAACTAGAATGTGCACTAGATCAACTAGAGGAGGCTCCAAAACTTGTGTGCCCATAGGGTGGAAATCCTCTAGTATATATAGGATGGGGGGGAGGGGCTGCCACCAAGGGGGGAAGAGCCCCCTTGGGGCGCCAGCCAAGGGAGGGGGAATAGGACTCCTCCTCCAAGTAGGATTCGCCCCCCCCCCCTTTAGGAAAGGGGGGCACCTCCCTTGTTGGGTGCTACGTCTTGAGCTTGTGTTGGTTTTCCTTGAAGAGGAAAGGGTGATGCAGCAATAGTAGCGTAAGTATTTCCTTAGTTTTTGAGAAACAAGGTATCAATCCAGTAGGAGGCTCCTCAAAAGTCCCATGCACCTACACAAACAAACAAGAACTCGCAACCAACACAATAAACGGGTTGTCAATCCCTTCATGGCCACTTGCGAAAGTGAGATCTGATAGAGATAATATGATAAGATAAATATATTTTTGGTATTTTATGATATAGATAGGAAAAATAAAAGTAGATTGAAAACTTATATGATAAGAGATAGACCCCGGGGCCGTAGGTTTCACTAGTGGCTTCTCTCAAGATAGCATAAGTATTACGGTGGGTGAACAAATTACTGTCGAGCAATTGATAGAAAAGCGAATAATTATGAGATTATCTAGGCATGATCATGTATATAGGCATCATGTCCGTGACAAGTAGACCGACTCCTGCCTGCATCTACTACTATTACTCCACACATCGACCGCTATCCAGCATGCATCTAGAGTATTATGTTCATAAAGAACAGAGTAACGCATTAAGAAAGATGACATGATGTAGTGGGATAAACTCATGCAATATGATATAAACCCATCTTTTTATCCTCGATGGCAACAATACAATGCATGCCTTGCTGCCCCTGCTATCACTGGGAAAGGACACCGCAAGATTGAACCCAAAGCTAAGCACTTCTCCCATTGCAAGAAAGATCAATCTAGTAGGCCAAACCAAACTGATAATTCGAAGAGACTTGCAAAGATAACTTAATCACACATAAAAGAATTCAGAGGAGATTCAAATATTTCTCATAGATAAACTTGATCATAAACCCACAATTCATCGGATCTCGACAAACACACCGCAAAAAGAGTTACATTGAATAGATCTCCAAGAAGATCAAGGAGAACATGGTATTGAGATTCAAAGAGAGAGAAGAAGCCATCTAGATAACAACTATGGACCCGAAGGTCTGTGGTAAACTACTCACAACTCATCGGAGAGGCCTTGGAGATGATGTAGAGGCCCTCCATGATCGATTCCCCCTCCGGCGGAGCACCGGCGAAGGCTCGAAGATGGGATCTCGCGGATACAGAAGGTTACGGCGGTGGAATTAGGTTTTCGTGGTTGCTTTTTATGTTTTCGGGGTACATGGGTATATATAGATGGAAGAAGTAGGTCGGTGGATGCCCGAGGGGCCCATGAGACAGGGGGGCCCAGTAGGGGGGGGGGGCGCCCTCCACCCTCGTGGCCACCTTGGTTCTTGCATGACTTCCACTCCAAGTCCTTTGGATCACGTTTGTTCCAAAAAGATCGCTCCCGAAGGTTTCATTCCGTTTGGATTCCGTTTGATATTCCTTTTCTTCGAAACACTGAAATAGGCAAAAAACAGCAATACGGGCTGGGCCTCCAGTTAGTAGGTTAGTCCCAAAAATGTTATAAAAGTGTAAAGTAAAGCCCATAAACATCCAAAACGGGTAATATAATAGCATGGAACAATCAAAAATTATAGATACGTTGGAGACGTATCATTGGGCCCTTGTGGCCCAACTCTTCTCCACCTCTTGGCCTTATTTGGCCCGTTCATATTAAATTAAATATATTTCTGTTCTAATCATTTTAAGAGCATAATATATAAAATTTAACTACTCCGAAAACATTTTCCATCTATATGTATTAATTGGTAATACCCGGTATTACCTGATATTCACCAAAACCCTTCTTGTGACCCCGAAACGCTTCTAGAACTTCTCGGAACTATTCCACTTATTAATGAAAAAAATCAACAAATATATTCTCATCACTCCCATCCTACTAAGACTCGGCAGATTGTGATTACCTTAAGCATGTGACCCCATAGATTCAGTAACCATAGACTTGAACAAAACCCCTTCGTTGAATGACCGAGAGTGGAACCGTGGACATCCATATTGGTCCCTATGATTACAGGAATGATATTCAAGTGAACTTTTGGTTATCATGTGATGTTACCTTTGCTTTGCTATGCTTTACAAAACCCGGTGTGCATCGGTATCCTCTTGAGTCATCACCATGCTCACTATATCATTGCTCCCGTTACTGGTTTTGTTCTTCTTTCTCGTTGACGTGTTCCGACATCCCCGCAACGTAGTCACCTGTGTTTGGCCAGACGATGATGGATGCTGTAAGTGCATCTAGTGCCACCCCTAGTTTGTTTTGGAGTATTGACGACAAAGTTGGTTGAGGGACTAATGCGTTTGTGAGAATTGCAGGATAACGCAGGTGGTGTCCCTCATTGATTCGGTTTACCTATCGGAGATGGACCCTAAAAATGTATGAAGACATTGAAGACAATGGTGGTATGAGAAGATATTCATCTTGAAGACTATGACATGAGAAGACATTGCGTGAAGACTATGGAGCGCGAAGACTGTGTGGTTTCGTTGTTTCCTTTTCTTCTTTGTTGAATCATAGGAACCACCGTACTGTTAAGTGGGGTCCAAGTGAACTAAGTCAGAGTGACTGAAGTGATGCTCAACCCAAATCCTATGTCTTCGAGCGAAGACAATGAGAGCAAATCTTATCCAGAGTTGGATGAGTCAGCTTTGCTTGTAGCCCAAGTAAAGTTGCCGCGTGTGTTTGAAATCTGACCGTTGGAACACATGTCAGTTCCTTAGTGACCCAGGGTCATTTCGGACAAATCAGGTCGGGTTGCCTTGTGGCTATAAATAGCCCACCCCCTACACCATAAATTGGTGGCCGCTCAGAGTTAGTTTACGGCTTTTGTCGTTTTGAGAGCAACCCACCTCGAAGCCTTTGAGAGAGAAATCCTTGCGAGGACAAAGCCCAAACACCCAGAGCCAAAGAGTGTTAGGCATCACTGAAGTCTTTCTGTCTGTGTGACCTGAAGACTTATTACACTTGAGGACTGTGTATCCTCCAGCCGGTTAGGCGTCGTGTTCTGAGCATCCAAGAGTCATTGTGGATTGTCGGGTGAACGAAGTCTGTGAAGGTTTGGAAGTCTACCTTGAAGACTTACCAGAGTGATTGGGCGAGGACTAAGTGTCCTTAGCTCAAGGGGAATAAGGTGAAGACACGGTCTTCTGAGTTGAATCTCAGCCTCCCTAACCAGACGTACAGTTGTCACAACAACTGGAACTGGTCCAACAAATCCTGTGTCTTCAGCAAGTGACTGGTTCTATCTCTTCCCTCCTTTACTTTGAGTTTGTCTTTGTGAAGTCATTACTTATCTGTCTTATCTGATTGACTTCATTGCTTGACTACTATTGTTGATTGGCTTCATACTATCTTCCATCCTGATCCTACTACCTAGCTACTATTAGTCTTCGTATGTTAACGCTATTGCATACTTTACTATGGCTTGCTTGTTGTAGTTTATCTTCTGCTGGATATCAATTAGGTCATTTCTATTGTTTGTCTTCGAAACTTCCACGTTTTGAAGACTTTGATAAAAATCGCCTATTCACCCCCCCTCTAGTCGATAACTAGCACTTTCAATTGGTATCAGAGCAAGGTACTCCCTTGTTCTGTGTGATTCGGTTTAACCACCTGGAGTTTAGCTATGTCGACTGCAGGGATAATCAAAGTCTCCGCTGCTTGCCCCGTGTTCGATGGAACAAAATATCCCTACTGGAAGAATAAGATGCGCATGCATCTTGAAGCCATTGATGTCGACCTCTGGTATGTCGTCAAGAATGGTGTTCCCAAAACTGGTGAAGGTGTCACCCCTACTGATGTCAAGAAGTTCATTCAACTGGACTCGACTGCAAAGAACATCATCTGTGGTCATCTGACCAAAGGACAGTATGGCCATGTGAGTGCTCTGGAAACGTCAAAGCTAGTATGGGACTGGCTGTCCAAGGTCAATGAAGGTGTATCTACACAGAGAGACCAGAGAATCAGCGTTCTTCGCAATCTCTTCAATCGCTTCAAGAGAAACGACAATGAAAATGTCCAGCTCACGTTTGATCACCTCACCGACATCACAAATGAGCTTCAGGCTCTCGGTGCCACTGAGATCACCAAGCATGAAATTGTCAAGACACTGCTGAGATCACTTGACACCTCCTTTGACACCCTTGCCCTCATCATACAAGAACGTCCTTACTTCAAGACACTCGATCCGTCTGATATACTTGAGAGACTCAATACACATGAGTTCCAGCTTTCTGAGAAAAGAGATATCTATGGCCCCAATTATGGCCGAACTCGTTCTTTGAAGGCAAAAGTTGTTTCCTCATCTGAAGAAGAAGAATCTGACTGCGGTTCTGAGATCCTGAAGACATTGGATGGGAGCTTGCTATGCTTGTGAAGAAGTTCCAGAAATTCACCAAGAAGAAGGGCTTCAGAAAGTCTTCATGATCCAGTTCAAGAAATGATGAAGCTTCCACTCAAGACAACAAGAAGAGAACATGTCACAAGTGTAAGAAGCCTGGGCACTACATCTCTGAGTGTCCTCAGTGGGACAACGAGAAGAAAAAGAAGAAGAGCAAGGAATATGACTCTGATGACAAGAAGAAGAAGAAATCATCAAAGTCTTCTTCCAAGTCCACATCAAAATCCTCATCTCATAAGAAGAGCTCATCTGGCAAGGCTCGTGCTTTTGTTGGCAAGGAAATGGATACAGAAGAGGAGTCTGCTTCTGAGGAGGCAGAGGTGGAATCTGAAGCTGAGTCCGACTCTGGCGTTGCAAGTCTCGCTCTGGCCACAGCCTACGTCGCAAAGTCCATCTTCAACTCTGAAGACAATGACTCCCACACCAACGCTGATGATGACAAGGACGATCCTGCTCCCACCTACTGCTTCATGGCACGCGGTGCCAAGGTAAAATCGCGTGATGCTTACTTTCAAACATCAAGTGAAGATGACTCTGATTGTGAATCTAAACCCAGCTACAAAACACTTGCTAAAATTGCTACTGAACAACAAAGGGCTATGGAACATACTCAAAAACTGTTAGACAAAAGCGATGACCTGTTGGACGCGGAAATGACACGTTCACAGTCCTTAGTTGAAGACATAAAAAATCTTCATGCTAAGTATCAAGAACTTGAAAGTCTTCATGAGACGCTCTCAACCACTTATGAAAAGCTCTCCTATGATTATCTTCAAAGGAAGCAAGAGCTTGAGAAACTGAAAGCGACTCATGAAGATCTTCAAAAAGAGAATGAGTCATTTCGCGCTCAACAGATCAGTCCCGCTCAGGATGAATTTGAACCATCGTGCTTAAAATGCATTGAGCGTGATAACGCTGCCTCTGTTGCTGAATGTTCCACTGCTGCTACTATTGCTCTGTCTTCAACTACTGATGTGGTAACTAACCCCTCATCTGAGGATACCACTACTATTGCTGATGAAAATGCTAGGTTGAAGACATTGCTTGAAACAGGAATGTATAAAAGTCTGAAAGGGCATCAGACACTTTGTGATGTCCTCAAAAAGCAGATTCTGAACCGAAACCCTAGGAAAGAGGGTGTTGGGTTCGAGAGGAAAATGAATGCTGATGGTTCCTACTGGAAGCCTGAGCAGTATCCCAAAACCACATGGGTTGCTGCAACGGAACCTTTAGTGGATCCATCCACTATATCTGGATTTACCTGTGCTAATCCTATTATCATTGATGAATCCTTTGATGCAAACTATAAACTGTTCAAAAATCAGAATGGTGAAGTGTTTGCCAGGTATATTGGTACTAACTACAGGAATGGACCTCCTATGAAGAAGATCTGGGTTCCCAAAAGCTGTCTTGAGAATCTTCCAGTGAATGCCATCATGACACCACCAGGGAAGAAGACAAACCCCAGACCAAAGGCATCATATGGTCCAACGGCTTCATACGAACACAGGACTCACTTGAGTCACCCTAACGCCAATGTTTTGCAGGTAAATCATACTCAGACTCATGAATATGAGCGTGTGTCTTCAAACCGCTATGTTCATAGAACTAAGAAATTTTCTGCTTATTCACATGAGTATCATTCATCTCCTGCAAGGCTATTTGCTAGGGCTTCTAAGCCGAAATTCTCAGATGCTGCACTTAGACTCATTGCTTCTAAGCCATCCCTGAAAATGTGGGTGGTGAAGAAGAATTAACACTCTTTTGCAGAATGTGGTCTCCAGCCAGCAATCAAAGGTGTCCGATATAATTGCTGGGGACCTAAAACACAAAGGGACGCATGATAAAATGACTTACTATGTATTCCACATATGAATCGCTTACCTGTCATACTGTGTGCTAACTTTCATCTATGCTGTGATAATCCAAGTGTGCATCAACTGCTTATGCTTCACAACATACCTTGTGAAGCCTATCCTCCTAAATGCACTGTAGGGCATGTCACCAAAAGCTTCAGAATGGATTATTGACAGCGGATGCACTAATCATATGACTGGTGATCGAAGTCTTCTCATGGACTCAACCTTACGTCCATCCGAGAAGAGTCAAATCACATTTGCTGACACTGGTAAAGGCAAGGTATTGGGTCTAGGTAGAGTTGCAATCTCAAAGGATCAACACATGGATAAAGTGATGCTTGTTGAATCCCTTGGGTTCAACTTAATGTCTGTCTCAATGCTTTGTGACTTAAACATGATTGTGCTATTTGGAAAATATCGTTGCCTTGTACTAATGGAATCTGACAAATCTCTAGTCTTTGAAGGATATAGGAAATATGATCTATACATGGTAGATTTCTCAGCAGGTCCACAGCTTGCCGTATGTCTTCTCACAAAAGCTTCAGAGTGCTGGCTCTGGCATCGAAGGCTAGGACATGCTGGCATGAAGAACTTACACTCACTTGTCAAGAAGAAGCATGTCATTGGCATCGAAGATGTCAAGTTCAAGAAGGATCATCTGTGTGGTGCCTGTGAAGCTGGAAAGATGACAAGGGCAAAGCACCCCTCGAAGACAATCATGGCAACATCTCAACCCTTCGAGCTGTTACACATGGACTTATTTGGACCTACTCACTACTCCACCCTCACAACAACTGCCTGTCTCTATGGCTTCGTCATTGTTGATGACTACTCAAGATACACATGGGTTCATATAATTCTTTACAAGACTGAAGTGCAAGATGTCTTCAGGCGCTTCGCAAATCGAGCAATGAACAATTATGGCGTCAAGATCAAGCATATCAGAAGTGATAACGGCATTGAATTTAAGAACACCGGCCTTGATCTGTATCTGGATACAATGGGAATCACTCATGAGTTCTCTGCCCCATACACACCTCAACAAAATGGCATTGTTGAGCGCAAGAATAGAACCCTCATTGAGATGGCTCGAACAATGCTCGACGAGTACAAGACACCAAGAAAGTTCTAGCCTGAAGCTATTGATACTGCATGTCACATCATCAACCGTGTGTACATTCACAAGCTTCTGGGCAAAACATCCTATGAGCTCCTTACTGGCAAGAAGCCAAATGTTAGCTACTTCAGAGTCTTTGGTGCTAGGTGCTGGATCAAGGATCCCCATCACAAGTCAAAATTTGAACCCAAAGCTCACGAAGGCTTCATGCTTGGCTATGGAAAGGATTCGCACTCCTACAGAGTATTCAACCTCTTCCACTACAAAATCATTGAAACAGTGAATGTGCGATTTGATGAAACCAATGGTTCACAAAGAGAAATTATGCCAAGTACACTAGATGAAGCTTCTTCAAGCGAATCTATCAAGCTGATGGGAACTGGTGAAATCATGCCTTCTGAAGCACAGCCTGAAGAGGAACTTATCATCTCTGCACCAAATCAACCTGAAGACACTGCTCAGACCGAAGACAATCCTCCCAATGATGACAATGATCAGCCAAAGCAAAATCTTCGTCCTGTTCATCCTCGTGTTGCAAATGAAGTACAAATCGAGAAGATAATTGACAGCATAAACGCGCCTGGTCCGCTTACTCGCTCAAGAGCAACACAGTTAGCAAACTTCTGTGGGCACTTTTCATTTGTGTCAATATCAAAACCCAAGAAAGTTGCTGAAGCTTTTATGGAACCCGAATGGATTCAAGCCATGCAAGAAGAACTTCAACAGTTCAAGCTGAATAATGTTTGGGAACTTGTCAAGCGACATGATCCTCATATGCATAACATTATTGGAACAAAATGGATATATCGAAACAAGCAAGATGAGCATGGTCAAGTCATCAGAAACAAAGCACGTCTTGTGGCACAAGGATATACTCAAGTTGAAGGAATTGATTTCGATGAAACATTTGCCCCTGTGGCTAGACTTGAAGCTATTCGCATACTGCTAGCCTACTCTAATCATCACAACATATTGCTATATCAAATGGATGTAAAGAGTGCATTTCTCAATGGCAAGATTGAAGAAGAAGTATATGTCGCTCAACCACCTGGCTTTGAAGATCCAAAACATCCTGATATGGTGTACAAGCTAAACAAAGCACTGTATGGCCTCAAACAAGCTCCTCGCGCATGGTATGATACAATCAAAGACTTCCTGAAGAGCAAAGGCTTCAAACCAGGATCCCTCGATCCCACACTCTTCACGAAGACATATGATGGCGAATTGTTTGTGTGCCAAATATATGTGGATGACATTATCTTCGGTTGCACCAACCAGAAGTGTAGTGATGAGTTTGGATACATGATGCAAGAGCAATATCAGATGTCCATGATGGGAGAACTGAAGTTCTTCCTTGGTCTTCAAATTCGTCAGCAACGAAATGGCATCTTCATATCTCAAGAAAAGTACCTCAAAGATTGTCTGAAGAAGTTTGGAATGGAAGACTACAAAGGTTATACGACGCCAATGCCAGCCAAACACCACCTTGGTCCCGACGACAATGGTAAAGAGTTCAATCAAAAGGTATACCACTCCATGATTGGTTCTTTACTTTATCTATGTGCATCTAGGCCAGATATTATGCTTAGTGTTTGCATGTGTGCTCGATTCCAAGCGGCACCAAAGGAATCGCATCACTTAGCTGTGAAGCGAATTCTTCAATATTTGGCTTACACCCCAACACTCGGATTATGGTATCCAAAGGGCTCAAGGTTTGACCTAGTTGGATTCTCGGATGCTGATTATGCTGGTGACAAGGTGGATCGCAAGTCTACATCAGGCACATGTCATTTTCTTGGTCGATCACTTGTCTGTTGGTCTTCAAAGAAGTAGAACTGTGTATCACTCTCAACTGCTGCTGAATACATTGCTGCTGGATCCTGTTGTGCTCAGCTTCTATGGATGAAGCAAACTCTCAAGGATTATGGCATCAACCTGAAACAAGTACCTCTCTTCTGCGACAACGAAAGTGCCATCAAGATAGCCAATAATCCAGTCCAGCACTCGAAGACAAAGCACATTGAAATACGTCATCACTTTCTCAGAGCTCATGTTATGAAGAAAGATATAGATATCATGCACGTCAACTCTGAAGAGCAACTGGCAGATATCTTCACAAAGCCCTTGGATGAGAGAAGGTTTTGCAAGTTACGGTGTGAGCTAAATATCTTGGAATCCTCGAATGTCCTGTGATCAGGCACACATCCTAACACTTATGCATGTTGATGACTTAGATGTGCAACACACAAAGTAATGTATATCTTCAATCAATGAAGATTTACACTCTGAGTGTGAATACATTAACATGGAATTTGACTTCGGAGCGCCACGATAATTGTGCGCCGTGTCTGGGTCTAATACTTCCTATATGGTGGGTAACGCCACCACCAACTTTCTCTGTTTGAAGTGTTTCACTCATGGCGTTATATTGCAATAACTTCGCATTTGGTTTGTCTTCAGTTTCAATTTATCTTCATGATCTTCTACACTATGATGATTTGATTGTTTTCTGATATATATATGTACTAGTGTTCTGTCCTCTACAGCATTCACTTATAGTTATGTCTTCAAGATTGGATCTTTTGAACTAAGTGAATGTGATCGGACCCTAACCTCTCTATGCTTCCTATCTCAAACTCTATCTGTCCAAATCATATGCATTCTATTGAAACTATCGAATGTTTTCTCTGCGTCCGAGTCAGCAGAAGGAAAAGAGACAAACATTAAATCTGTTTTAAATGACTTATCTTTATTGTTGAAATCCGGAGAAGCCGGAACAACTCTCCGACATGCCTGGCGGGCGTGGGAACGTGGGACAATTCTAAGTATGTTGCATGCTTGCCACGTACCCCTCAGATGTGAACCGTCAGGGGCACCAGCGTAATTGCGCTATGTCTCTCACCTACTTATAAATACTTGTCCCCTGCGGTACAAAAATCCTTCTTCCACCTCTCCACCTCCGTCAAAACCCTAGCGCCACCGCTAGCTCGCGACGACACCGGCGACGAAGCGCTTAGCTGTCGCGACTTCTCCGACACCGTCCTCACGCCAGCCGCGGACATCGTCCTCTCCGCCGTCGCCGTAGGTGTCCTCCGTCACCAAGTTAGGGCACGGTGGGCTGAATTGCTCAGTCTCCTATTCTTCCCATCTAGCAGTTCTTTGTGCGGTAATTATAACTCTATTTTTACCACCTTTTTGATCTTCAAGATTCATCCTATTTAGCAAAAGTAGTGTCTGCATCTCATACTGCCGAGTCAATTCACTTAGATTTCCTGTCTAGCTTGATTCCTCACTTGTACTCATTCACGGATTGGTACAAATCTGGAACCAACTCACCTATATAAGTGAATGTCTTCACATCATGAGGTCAATATCTTCAAACTGATTTATCTTCAAAATCTTCTGAGAATGCATATGACCTCTTCCCCTTCCCTCGCATCTCTAATGCTGTCACAGGTACATGTCCGTGGGAGAATCCCTTGGTTCTCATAGTCTGCATTTGTTTGCAGAATACTTACAGCATCATATCAATTCTCCTGAAGCCAGTTCCTGGTTGACGAGCAAGCGTAAATATCTGAAGCCTTTGAACGTATTGAAGCCATTTAGCTTGAAGTTCATGGCTGCAGAAAAATCAGCAAGGAAGGGTGGCAGACAGCGTCGTGGGGGAACATCAAGGGATCTGCCTGATGATCTGGAAGAAATGTATAAAACAGATCCTGAAGAAGATTACAATCAGCGCAAGACTCGAATCCAATGGATTCGACGCTATTGGGCTGAACAGTGGTACAAGTACAAGTTCGTCACCCAGGAGTACGAGGAGAAAAATGCTATCAAGAGCCCTTGGGGTGATATTCTCTATCGAGGCCTTCCCCCCAAGAACAAAGCTGAAGCCATTGTGCAAGAATTCTATCCTTGCATGGTCCGTGGACCACAGCCTGAAGAAGCCGACCCATCATCATTGCTCTGGTGTCGTGACGACAATATCTTCAAGCGCAACTTCCAGTTTGCTAAGGCCTCAGCAAAGGAAAACAAGAAATCACGGGGATTAGACTTCAATCCTGGTCCCTCTGCTCCCCGTGATGATGGCACATGTGAAGCTGAAGAAAACAGAATTGGCCCCTTTGCAAACCTTGATGGCCTCATCTCCTACATCTTGGTACAAGGTGCCAAAGGATCATTCTGACAATGAGGCTAATTCTAATGAAGCCCCAGCTCCTCCTCCAAGGCCGTAGAAGCCGAAGAAAATTAAGGCTTCATCATCAGCTGCACCTCAAAAAGCTTCTAGTGTGAAGCCACTGGCCACTGCACCTCCTGAAGCCAGTGTGCAGTCTGAAGATCAATCCCGCATCTCCAAGAAGACGGAGAAGAAAAAGCAACTTGTCAGGCATACTGATCAAGCCTTGACTCCTGCCGCCATTCTGCGTGAAGAACCCATTGATCTATCAAGTGATGAAGATCTTGCTGATGATGCCCTGGAGCAACTGATAAAGAGCAAGGAAGAAGCAAAAATCTTCAACAACTTGCCTCTCTTTGATGTGGCCATCATCCACAATTTCATTGATGAGTGGTTCGACACCCCCAATGTCAGCTTTGAAGATTTACAGCTTCCCATTGGCCTCAGTGTTTCCTTTAATGGTGCCATTGCTACTGAGCTGGCTCTCGCTCAGCGAATCGTTGAGCTCAAGAACAAGATTGATTATGAGAAGGCTCAATTCAAGAAGCATGTGGCCAAGCTAAGTGTTCAAGATGTCCGAAACTTCAAAGTCATGCTGCATGAGCTTAAAGAAGCTTTTCTGAAGAAGCGCCAAGAAGCTCAAGGCTCTCATGAGCGCATGAAGCGTTTGGCTGATAAGTGTGTGCTTGCCTACAATGAGGCTGAGAAGCGCAAGTCACTTGGCCGTCCTGGCATTGACCCCAGGATGGCTGTAAAGAAAAAGAAGAAGCTTTCTGCTGACCAGCTTGCACCTTCAAGCCAAGAAGCCCCACGCATTATCTTCCCGAGCAACATGACTGGCTCGAAGCCAAAGGTCACAACAACCGCTTCAGAACAGAAGAAGACGAGGGCTGCCGAGGTGAAGCCAGAAAGAGGAAGAACACCGAAGCCTCTGATGCCGCTCCCTCCAAGAAGAAGTGCAAGACCAAGAAGAGTCGGGTTGCTCCCACAGAGCCCCTTGTTGTTGAACCCATCTCAGTGGTTCGTCCTGCATCTGCATCCCAAGAACTTCGCATGACTGTTCATGAGCCTGCTTCCATAGAGGCTCCTGAAGCTGAAGATATACCAGCAGTTGAACCCACCGCTGCTGAAGACATTGGTCATCATGACAATGTTGAAGATGATGAAGTTCTTCCTCAGATCGAATATAATGTGGTATCATTACCGGTTCGTACGAACAGCGAAAACATCAGCATTGGTCGTCCTCTGACGCCAATTGCTCAGGATGCATCGTGGGCTGATCACTCACAGCAACAAGACTCCCCCAGTACTCCCCAACATCAACAAACCACACCATCCGATCAAGTTGAAGAGGATGAGGACCTGCCCACTCCATCTCCAAAGGCGTTGCCTGTACTACAAAGGCTTCGCAAAGGACCAAGGCCTCAAGTCCCTCTTCCGAGCGTTCCAGAAGGAGAAGTGCACCGTCAACCTGTTGCACGTCAAGTGTTCTCTGAAGCCAATCCAACTGTGAATGTCTCTGTGTCAGAAGGACAAGCTGCTGAAGACAATCCGGCTGCATCAGCCGATGAGGAACGTCAAGAAGAATGTGTCCAAACTCCCCCCATGCCTAAATAAACAGTTCATGAAGTGAACGTGTCTGTGCCTGACCCTCCAACTCCTCAAGTGGAGGTTGAAACTCCTGAAGCTGCCACAACCAACACAAGTGAAGCCAATGACGAGCTTGAACCAACCAGTGTGCCTGAAGCTAATGAGGCCACTGCACCTGAAGCTAATGAAGCAACTACTCCTGAAGCACCTGTTGTGCAGCCTAAAGCCTCAGCTGCTGCCGCTGCTCCTGTTTCGCCCCCAAGGCCCTATACAATCGAGCAAGCATACAAACATGGCGAGCTAATCACAGTAAGATGTCCCGTTCTGGTCCCTCCACCTATTGTCTCTGGTCCTCAATTTGACTATCACATAGAGCATAGGCCTCAGGTCCAGAAGCCCAAGCCAAGACTACCAAGGTTTCCTGGTACTGCCACCACTATCGGGTCTTTCAATGCAAATGGCTTCAAGAGCCACAACACATTCTTTGACAGCTCGAAGAACCCCTACACGAAGCCAAGAATATCATCAGATCGGTTCTGGAGTCATCTGCAGCGAAGCTATTACTCCTGTGTTCTGTATGATCAAGGGTGCATTTTCCCTCATATGCGCCTCGACACTGAAGCCATTACTGGACTGCCCTGCTTAGAAGAAGCACTTGACTGCTTTCGTGATGCTGGGCTGCTTAGTTTTGTCACAGATAAAGAACACTGGAATGAAGAGCTATTGCTTCAATTCTATGCTACTCTGCACATTCGTGGCTACAACAGAGATATCAAGACATGGATTCTAGAGTGGTGACAGGAAATGTTCATCATGAAGCCAAAGCTCTCGACATCATTGAGCTTACAGGCCTATCCACTCCAGGAGAACCCTATGAACCTGGTTGTCAAAATCACTGCAATGCTTTGGAAAGCATCTTCCATAAGCCTGAACCCAATATGAGTCAGATGCTGAGCATGATGAAGCCTTTGCCACGTGATGCTGAATATCCAACAGAGTTCTTTGTTGAAGACCTTGAGTATCTGCCACGCACCATATATCACATCATTAGGCGGACTCTATGGCCTATCAAAGGACATTCATCAGCGGCAAAGCTTGAAGGAGCTATGAAGACTTTGGTCTTCTACATTCTCAATAGCATCAACTTCAATGCGCAAGACTTCTTCATCAGGAAACTTGCTGCTTCCGGCTCTGACCTATTTGGTTTGAAGTTTTATGCTCCATGGGTCATGTGCCTCATCAAGCGACACTCATCTGTCAACTATCAACCATCTGCTCGCAATCATGTGATTTTTCTACCAGAGGTTGATATGTCAGTTGAAGCTATATACCCTGAACCTGCCAAGAAGCCTCTTTGTCTTCAGAATGCCGAGCACCAAAGCTTCACTCAACCCATTGAAGGTGTTCAAGCAGCAACACGAATCTATCCATTGGCTGGAAATACTCGTCTGCCTCATCGAGCACCTATTGAAGCCACTGAAAGCACCATTGCCCAAAGGCCTCGGAAGCATTCTCGCATTCTCAATGACCGAGAACTTCTTGTGGCCCTTCCAGAAACAGGATAAGCATCATTTCTGGCTCAAGAGACAGATGCAAAGCCTCTTGGTGGATGTCAATCGCATTCGCAACCTTGCCACCAAGAATGCCTTTGTTGCTCATGAAACTTGCCGGCGATCATGGAAGAGCTTGACCCTGCTTAGTGCTGAAGCAGATCTTCAAGATGATGGCTTCAATGAATGATTCCAGTTTGACTCCACTCCTCCACGGACTGCTGTCCTACGTCGTACTCCATCTCTTGAAGATTCTGAATATTCTTCCTTCGCGGCAACTGTCAATCCAGAGTGATCGATGACGAAGATGATACTACTTCACCACCTCCTACTTCTGCACGCATCAACGCTACACCAAGTTCACCTGCACCGCCAAACGACAACGACAACCCTGCTGCTTCAACTACTCCTCACGAGGACGAGTAGATGCTCTATGTCTTCAAACCTTTTTGGTCATTACTGACAAAAGGGGGAGAAGCATATGAGTTTGATAGTCTTCAAGCGGCTTCATATGGGCGGTTGCATTATATTTTTGCCTCGTGCTTACAACTCTTGCTTTTTAAAAACATTTGGTTCTTTGAGTTGTAACACCTAAACTTGATGGTCGTCTGCTACTTGTTTGCTTTACTGTGATACGATGATAAATTCCGCATGTGCGATGATAACTTCCGCACTTAGATCATCCTGCAGACGTCCATTTTTCATTATGCATGTCATCCTATAAGCTATATCATTTCATGCATGATGAATTATCTTCATAAGTTGAAGTGGATCTCCACAAGTACAACCTGCCATGTGCATTTGCATTCCAAAAGCAAAATTACTTATATGCACATCTTCAGGGGGAGCCCTTGCTACTTATGAAGACAATTCCTATCCTTTACAATTTCACATACTTTATCCCCGTTGGAAACTTCAACCAGTTTGTCATCAATCACCAAAAAGGGGGAGATTGTAAGTGCATCTAGTGCCACCCCTAGTTGGTTTTGGAGTATTGACGACAAAGTTGGTTGAGGGACTAATGCGTTTGTGAGAATTGCAGGATAACACAGGTGGTGTCCCTCATTGATTTGGTTTACCTACCGGAGATGACCCCTAAAAATGTATGAAGACAGTGAAGACAATGATGGTATGAGAAGATATTCATCTTGAAGACTATGACATGAGAAGACATTGCATGAAGACTATGGAGCGCGAAGACTGTGTGGTTTCGTTGTTTCCTTTTCTTCTTTGTTGAATCATAGGAACCACCGTACTATTAAGTGGGGTCCAAGTGAACTAAGTCAGAGTGACTGAAGTGATGCTCAACCCAAATCCTATGTCTTCGAGTGAAGACAATGAGAGCAAATCTTATCCAGAGTTGGATGAGTCAGCTTTGCTTGTAGCCCAAGTAAACTTGACGCGTGTGTTTGAAATCTGACCATTGGAACACGTGTCAGTTCCTTAGTGACCCAGGGTCATTTTGGACAAATCAGGTCTAGTTGCCTTGTGGCTATAAATAGCCCACCCCCTACACCATAAATTGGTGGCTGCTCAGAGTTAGTTTACGGCTTTTGTCGCTTTGAGAGCAACCCACCTCGAAGCCTTTGAGAGAGAAATCCTTGCAAGGACAAAGCCCAAACACCCAGAGCCAAAGAGTGTTAGGCATCACTGAAGTCTTTCTGTCTGTGTGACCTGAAGACTTATTACACTTGAGGACTGTGTATCCTCCAGCCGGTTAGGCATCGCGTTCTGAGCATCCAAGAGTCATTGTGGATTGTCGGGTGAACGAAGTCTGTGAAGGTTTGGAAGTCTACCTTGAAGACTTACCAGAGTGATTGGGCGAGGACTAAGTGTCCTTAGCTCAAGGGGAATAAGGTGAAGACACGGTCTTCTGAGTTGAATCTTAGCCTCCCTAACCAGACGTACAGTTGTCACAGCAACTGGAACTGGTCCAACAAATCCTGTGTCTTCAACAAGTGACTGGTTCTATCCTCTCCCTCCCTTTACTTTGAGTTTGTCTTCGTGAAGTCATTGCCTATTTGTCATACCTGTTTGACTTCATTGCTTGACTACTATCGTTGGTTGGCTTCATACACTAGTAGAAAAGGGGTCAAACGTGAAGCACATTAGTGCCGGTTTGTATTTGAGCCGGCACAAATGTATACATTAGTGCCGGTTCCAATGGCTAGCCGGGCCGCTCTCATTAGTACCAGTTCTTGGCTAACCATTAGCACCGGTTCGTGCCACGAACCAGTACTAATGAGAGTGGTGGCAGGATGTTGTCAGTCTGGGCCCCCTCCAGCACCTTTAGTACCGGTTCTTGGCACGAACCGGTACTAAAGGTCGTCCTACATAAACCCTTCGTCCACCCGAGCTCGCTCTGTTCTTCCCCTTTCCCCTCTCCTCTCTGTTCTTCCCCTCTTCCTCTCGAGCTCATCACACATTTTGCCCAAAATTTGTCAAGATTTGAAGGCCCCCATCCATTCAAATGATCACAAAGGTTAGCAACTTTGTCCTTTCATCTCTCATTGCTAGATTAGCTCTTGCAATGCTTTATATAGTTATTAATTTGTGAGTTTAGTAATTTGGGAGGAAATATATATATGTGCTAGTATTTGATTTATATGCAATTTGAGGTTAAAATAACACTTAGTTTGCATATGTAGGTGTGGTTTACTTAGTGCCTTCTAAATCTCCGTCGTAACCACCGTCGATCGCCCGCACCGTCCCGTCGCCGGCACCACCTTGTGGTGAGCCTCTTGTTCATGAAATTTTATATAAAAAATTGATGTTTGTGTGATTTGGATATATAGTTACTCGTATAATAATTATCTTACCCGTACGTTCTTTGTTATACATAGTGCCATGGTTTTGATATCCGTCCCCGTCGGCCCTCGTCCTTGTTATGATTCGGATGTGGTATATTCTCTTTTAAAACTATTTGTTGCATTTCGTGTTTATGACAAATTATGCCCATCAAGTTGACATAGATATTTTTATCTAGGAGGTATGTGAACCGAAAATTCCAACCGTCCCTATTGTAGAGAGGTTAAATTTAGTTGAAAGACAAAACGAGTACTTGAAAGAAAAATTGAAAAGAATTGAGGGGGAGAAGATGGAATTGGAGTTGCATGTTGCCGATGTCGTCGATGACAAGATCAAGAAGGAGAAAATGCGCTTGAAGATTAGAAAGATTAGAAAATATGCCATCGATAGTGAGGCTTGGTATCATTATGCTGTTGGATCAATTGTTACCTTAGTTGTGATCTTGATCGCATTTGTTGTTGCATTTAAATGCTTTAGCTACAGAGTTATTTGTTTGTTGCATTTAAGTGTTGTATGAACTTTATGTATGAACTTGTATTAATTTGGTCTATTCGGTGTTGTGTAATGAAGATGAGCCGGCAATGGATGTACGATGACTGATGCTCTCCCCAGTTCGTTGAGGGTGTGCATACTTTTCTGCTTGCGGCTGAGGCAAACAAGCGGGCGGATGGTTTTATGCCTTGTCCATGTGCTGGCTGTAAGAATGGTCGCAATTACTCTACGTCAAGAACCATTCACGTCCACCTGTTTGAGTCCGGTTTCATGCCCCACTATAATGTTTGGACCAAGCACGGAGAAAGAGGGGTTATGATGGAAGACAATGAAGAAGAAGAGGACGACGACAACTATCCTGGCCATGGGTTCCCTGAATACGATGATACAACAATGGGGGAAGAAGCTGAGCCGGTAATGCGAGAAGAAGCTGAGCCGGCAATGCGGGAAGAAGCTGAAGAAGAGGCATCAGATGAGCCCGTTGATGATCTAGGTCGGGCCATTGCCGATGCAAAGAGAAACTGCGCAAGTGATTTGGAGAAGAAGAAGTTGCAGCGCATGTTAGAGGATCACAAAAAATTGTTGTACCCGAATTGCGTAGGTGACAAGAAAAAGCTGGGCACCACACTGGAATTGCTGCAATGGAAGGCAGAGAATGGTGTATCTGACAAGGGATTTGGTGAAAGTTGCTAGTAATGATAAAGGATATGCTTCCAAAGGACAACGAATTGCCCGAGAGTACGTACGAAGCAAAGAAGGTTGTCTGCCCTCTAGGGTTAGAGGTGCAGAAGATACATGCATGCCCTAATGATTGCATCCTCTACCGCGGTGAGTACGAGGATTTGAACGCTTGCCCGGTATGTGGTGCATTGCGCTATAAGATCAGCCGCGATGAGCATGGTGATGTCGAGGGCGAGTGCCCCAGGAAGAAGATTCCTGCCAAGGTGATGTGGTATTCTCCTATAATACCACGGTTGAAACGTTTGTTCCAAAACAAAGAGCATTCCAAGGCGATGCGATGGCACAGAGAAGACCGTAAGAAAGACGGAAAGTTGAGAGTACCCGCTGATGGGTCGCAGTGGAGAAAAATCGAAAGAAAGTACGGGAAGGAGTTTGCAGATGACGCAAGGAGCGTATGGTTTGGTCTAAGCGCAGATGGCATTAATCCTTTTGGGGAGCAGAGCAGCAACCATAGCACCTGGCCTGTGACTCTATGTTTGTATAACCTTCCTCCTTGGTTGTGCATGAAGCGGAAGTTCATTATGATGCCAGTGCTCATCCAAGGCCCTAAACAACCCGGCAACGACATTGATGTGTACCTAAGGCCATTAGTTGAAGAACTCTTACAACAGTGGAATGGAACAGGTGTACATGCATGGGATGAGCACAAACAGGAAGAATTTGACCTAAAGGCATTGCTGTTCGTGACCATCAATGATTGGCCTGCTCTCGGTAACCTTTTAGGACAGACAAACAAGGGATACCACGGATGCACGCACTGTTTGGATGATACCGACAGTATATATTTGAATAGTTGTAAGAAGAATGTGTACCTGGGACATCATCGATTTCTTCCGAGCAGGCATCCCATAAGAAAGAAAGGCAAGCATTTCAAAGGTGAGGCGGATCACCGGACGAATTCTCGCCACCGTATTGGTGCTGATGTACATGATATGGTCAAGGATTTGAAGGTGATATTTGGAAAGGGTCCTGGCGGATAACCTGCTCCAAAGGACGCTGACGGACGCGCACCCATGTGGAAGAAGAAATCTATATTTTGGGACCTGCCATATTGGAAAGACCTAGAGGTCCGCTCCGCAATCGACGTGATGCACGTGACGAAGAATCTTTGCGTGACCCTGCTTGGCTTCTTGGGCGTGTATGGGAAGACAAAAGATACACCTGAGGCACAGGAGGACCAGCAACGTATGCACGGAGAAGACGACATACATCAGGGTCATGCAAGCTACGCTCTTACCAAAGAAGAGAAGGAAATCTTCTTTGAATGCCTGCTCAGTATTAAGGTACCGTCTGGCTTCTCGTCGAATATAAAGGGAATAATAAACATGGCAGAGAAAAAGTTCCAGAACCTAAAGTCTCATGACTGCCACGTGATTATGACGCAACTGCTTCTGGTTGCATTGAGGGGGCTTCTACCGGAAAACGTTCGATTAGCCATTGTGAAGCTATGTGCATTTTTCAATGCAATCTCTCAGAAGGTAATCGATCCAGAAATCATACCAAGGTTACAGAATGATTTGGTGCAATGTCTTGTCAGTTTCGAGTAGGTGTTCCCACCATCCTTCTTCAACATCATGACACACGTCCTAGTTCACATGTGCGAAGAGATTAACGTTTTGGGTCCTGTATTTCTACACAATATGTTCCCCTTTGAGAGGTTCATGGGAGTCTTAAAGAAATATGTTCATAACCGTGCTAGGCCAGAAGGAAGCATCTCCAAGGGCCATCAAAATGAGGAGGTCATTGAGTTTTGTATTGACTTTATTCCTGACCTTAAGCCGATTTGTGTTCCTGAATCGCGGCATAAGGGCAGACTGGATGGAAAAGGCACACTAGGAGGGGAACAAATAATATGTATGGACGGACATTCTCTCACTGAAGCACACTACACAGTTCTACAGAATTCCGCCTTGGTGGCTCCGTATATGGATGAACACAAGAATTTGCTACGCTCCAAACACCCGGAGCGGTCTGATGACTGGATTACACATGAACAAACCAGGAGTTTCGCCAGCTGGTTGCAGACACGTACCATGCATGACACCTCTATTGAAGATGACCTGTACTTGCTGTCCCAGTTACCATCTTCGAATATAATGACTTTCAAAGGGTACGAGATAAATGGTAATACATTTTACACGATCGCCCAAGATAAGAAGAGCACCAACCAAAACAGTGGTGTCCACTTTGATGCAGAAACCAAGACGGGAAAGGAAACATATTATGGTTATATACAGGACATATGGGAACTTGACTATCGACGTGGTTTAAAGGTCCCTTTGTTTCGGTGCAAATGGGTCAATATGACACAAGGTGGGGTAACGGAAGACCCGCAGTACGGAATGACAACAGTGGATCTCAACAATCTTGCGTATGCAACAAACCATTCGTCCTAGCCAATGATGTGGCACAGGTTTTCTATGTGAAGGACATGTCTACCAAGCCAAGAAAAAGAAAAGATAAGGAAGCGAATGTTTCGACGAGGGCAAGTCTGAAGGGAGACGACGATGCGATACTTGTTGCAATAGAAGAGGCACGATCGGGGGTGTTCCAGCCCAACAGAGAGAACGACGAGCTTACGCGTGCCCTGGGAAATCCTGAACACCCGGGAAGAACACGAGGCAAGTGCGCTATTCCGTGGTATGAGGGGTTCTCAGACTGGAACACCGACTACAGAACCCGTGCGAGAAAGAAGATTGCGGAGGAGAAGAAGAGGAAGATGGAGGAGGAGCAGAGGAAGCGGGACTATGAACGCCTTCAAGGCCTATAAGCAAGTCAAGCGGAATTGGTAGTCAAATTCCAGCGGCAGCAGGAGCAGATCGACTCACTTACCCAGCAAAGGGGGTCTCAGCAGCTGCAGCAGCTAGCGAATGATCCATCATTGGATAGCACCGCCCCATCCATGCCGAGAAGCAGCATGGGTTCTGCCCCGGACGACGCAATGCTGGGTAGATACCCCGTGGATGACATCACGGAGAACACTAGCTGCGAGCTACACGTCAAAATGAAGAACATATCCATGAAGGTGGCGGACGCCATTGCTTTTACAAATCCCCCCGAGGCAACCTTCCATTGCAACCCGATTCCAGCAGGCTATGCTCGTGTCTTGGTTGATGAGGTGGTGGACCCATATTCGGAGCTAGAGCTTGACTATCCTGGAGGTGACGACGAGCGCTTTCTCGGAGACGCCAAACATCGTATCATCCTATGGAAAAAGGATTGCATCATCATTCGAAGGCCACCGACACCGTGTCAGCCGACTCCTCATCGAAGTCCGCCACCGAGTCAGCAGTCTCCCGCTCCTGCAAGTCCACCAAGTCCGGCAAAGTGTCAGGCCACTCCTCCTCAAAGTCCGGCAAAGTGTCAGGCCACTCCTCCTCCTCCAAGTCCGCCACAGCGTCAGACATCCACTCCTCCT
The DNA here is from genome assembly GCF_002162155.2 of Triticum dicoccoides. Taxonomy (NCBI): domain Eukaryota; kingdom Viridiplantae; phylum Streptophyta; class Magnoliopsida; order Poales; family Poaceae; genus Triticum; species Triticum dicoccoides. Next base: position 385,594,406 of record NC_041387.1, read on the forward strand.
CCAAGTCCGGCACAACCTCAGGCCACTCCTCCTCCAAGTCCAGCACAGCTTCAGGCGGCCACTCCTCCTCGTCCAACTCAGCCCCGTTAGCCGTCTCCGCCGCCTCAGCAATCACAGAAGAGACACCCCGCAGCTATGGTGCGTAGTGGTACGAGTCGAGGTAGTACAGGAAGTACAGGCGGAGGCAAGCGATATAAATATGGTCCAAGCCTCACGCCTCTTCCGCAGAGGGCTTATGACAGGTCCGAGAAGGAAATCGCAGCCATATCAAAGTCCGAGGTGGAAGCCCATTTTGCACCGAAACCGCCAACGCCGCCAAGGGAGAAAGTGCCTGAGGAAACGATTGACCACTTCATTCGTATGGCTCAACCACCAGCTCCCAAGCCTGTTGACACAGACTATGAGCGCCACAAGTTAAATCGAGCACGTGTACGTAAGGAGGCGAGCTCGGGATCGAGCAAACAAGAAGCAGTTGTCAAAAAATGCGGGAAAACCATTCCCCAGCTGGGAGAACAGGCGGCGCAATCGATCCCCTCGCTTGTTGTGCCAACAACACGTGACAGTACGCGCGCCCAGTATTATTGTGGGCAAACAGTTTACGTTCCTGAGGTGGGCAATGTGGTAATAACGGAGGAGCATATAATGCAGGCTGAAGTTCTCAAAATCACTGTTGGACAACTCCTCGAGATCGATCCCATGCCTGTGCTTAGAGAGGATGAAATAAAACGGAAATATGTCCGGGGCCAACCTTTGGTCGAGCGAGACAAGGTCAAGAACCTCCCAACGAGAATGTATGAATTGCATCAATGGTACATGAACATTACCAAGATTTCCGATCGATTGTCCCTCATGGTGAATGTCAAGGAGGATCATTACTACCATGAGAAAGCTGTGTCCGTTGAGTATTCTGAACTGTTTCAGTTATACAATCAAGACGCACTCGACAAATCTATCATCAGTTGCTATTGTCTGTAAGTGATTTCTTTCTGTAATTTAAGTCTCAAGCTAGTTGTAGTGATCCTTTTGATCAATCATTACCTGTAATTATCCTCACTATATTCTTTTCTGTGGTATTATATGCAGGATGAAGATGTATGAAATGAGAAAAGGTGGACGCTATGGCATTGGGTTCATTGACCCAAACACCGTTAATGAATACACATGGAAAATAGATGAATGTCATCAAAAGGCCGTAGAGGACAGCATGCTAGAGTTCTTGAAGCGCCTCAAATACAATGAAGATATACTACTTCCTTACAACTTCCAGTGAGTCACACTGTCTTGTACTACAAATTCTCTGTTTTTGCCTACTAGCTAGCTACATGTTTTTGCTTACATATGCCCGCTTAATTAAGACATGCAAACGTGTGTGCATGCAGATATCACTGGGTCTTGTGTATCATTAAAGTTGACGCTGGAACAGTTGAAATACTGGACTCACTACTCAAAGAAAAAACTGACTATAACATCTTGTTTGGGATAGTCAACAGGTAATTTCAATCATTATTAACTATATATCTCGGCCTATTTAGTTCGTCATTTCATGATATGAACTATTTAATAATCCCTTTATTCATTTTCTTTGTCGGCGGGCAGGGCTTGGGCAAGGTTCATCAGGGTCACGGACGGCGAATGGAAAGAAAAGCTCAAATGGGGAAGACCCAAGGTAAGTAATTAAGTAGTACTAGCTAGCTAGCTAGCTGCCATCTCTTTAATTATCATGCTTGATTAATTATTATCTGATCAAATTCCATTCTCGTAAAGGCCCTGAAGCAGGCGCAGGGGACTGATCTGTGTGCATTCTGCGTTTGCGAGAACATTCGCATGATGGCGTCCGAAAGGAGCAGATCTCAAAGACAGGAATGGGTACGCTTGTCAAAACACTATTCACAATTTTTACACCATTATCGATATCTAGTCACACAACTAATACACATGCATATTGATCTCCTTCTTAACAGTTCAGAGAGGTGCGGGCGAAGCTCCTAGAAACGGAGCGCGTAGAAGCACTTCAAGAGGAAATAGCGGGATTTTTGCTAGACCATGTCATAAATCCGAAGGGAGAATACTATTACCCGCTACCGCCCCCATGAAAACCACTTCCAATTGTCATCGTGCTCCGAAGGCACCAATTAGGCTATAATGCCACTGGCTCCGAAGGCAACATGCATATGTAGGAGAAATTGTATATAGCTATACATGTGTGTATGTGTGAATTAATTAATATGATGGTTTGTGAGACATTGATGATATCTATATGCATGATTGGTTCTACTAGAAATTCTATTTATATATATATATATATATATATATATATATATATATGCATAACGTGTACAATGTGTAGTATCGTAAAATACCAGCAAACGAAAAAGAATTAAAATGGAAACACAAAATTAAATGAAAAAGAAATCATAAAACTAAAACCCCCCAAACCTTATAGTACCGGTTGGTCTTACCAACCGGTACTAAAGGGTTCCAGGCCCCTGGAGCTGGCTCGTGCCACGTGGTTTCCCTTTAGCACCGGTTCATGCTGAACCGGTACTAAAGGGGGGGGGGGCTTTAGTGCCCACACTTTAGTGCCGGTTATGGAACCGACACTAAAGGGCCTTACGAACCGGTGCTATTGCCCGGTTCTGCACTAGTGATACTATCTTCCATCCTGATCCTTACTACCAAGCTGCTATTAGTCTTTGTACTTTCACATTATTGCATACTTGACTATGGTTTGCTTGTTGTAGTTTATCTTCCACTGCATATCAATTAGGTCATTTCTATTGTTTGTCTTCGAAACTTCCACGTTTTGAAGACTTTGATAAAATCGCCTATTCACCCCCCTCTAGTCGATAACTAGCACTTTCAGATGCCTTCACACCGAGAGGGCCCTAAGAATATCTCTCCATCGTCGGAGGAGCAAACCCCACTCTCGAGCTATCCGGTCACTTGTCAAACTTTCCGGTGAGCCTAAAAGTTGTGGTTATGATCACCTTGTTACAAATGACCTTTGAGCAACCCCAAAGCGCACCTCCGGTAGGAAGTGACCGAAACACTCTCATGGTCTGAGGAACTAAAACACATGCTAACACTCCGTGTTATAATAGATGATTTCAGATGGTATGATCACATAGTATAACAGAAAAGTATTGCGACAATTCAATATGATTGTTCCTCTAACTTCATACCCTCAATGTTGTTTTTCGACTATTGTTGCACTTAACGATATCCTAAGATCCGAAAAACGTGATCACCAACAACACTTGAGCCGGTCTTAGAGGCGAGTCTAGGAACCTATTGTGTACCGTTTATCATTTCACACGTGCATATGAGTTTTCCACTGAATCGCATTGATAGAGGCGGGGTGTCCCGATCTTTTGATGAGATGATAACTATCGATTTGGTGAAGATGACTTTGACGATCCGACTACAAACATGCACGACGTTGCGCCTTCTAAACCAACTCCGAGAGGTTATTGACCACGCCGGAGCACGATCAACCTGACCACAAAGGTCTATTCCTGCAAGCAATCGAAGAACAAGCAAGAATATGATAAAGCAATCTGAATATTGCGAATATATATGAAGTACTGATAAAGGTGGAGATCCGTAAGCGGTCTTGGTCTGGTCGTTGGACACAAACGAAGTACACAAACTTGCAATGGCTAACTTTTAACTAAACAAATCCCAAGAAAAAAGCTACTAGATGGATCTACCTATATAGGAGCAAGGGGTGGCGGCCTAGGAGGTGGGAGGACGTCCCAAGGCAGCCTAAAACTAACCCTAGGTCGTACAAGGCCAATGGGCCCAAGTGGAGGTGATGCAACACCTTTGGACTTGTTGTTTGACTCGGATTCTGCTGCAGCGTCTGATTGTTTCGTCGATATCTGAATGCTCCTGATGAATTTGTAGGTCAATCTAATTGGGCTGGAAATAGCACAAAATCTAGAATCCAACAAAAAAAGAATCACCCAATTCGGAGTCCGTATGAAAAAGTTGTTGGCGTTTTGAGTCAGGTATCTCTGTGGAGTCCGAATCTGAATCCAGAACGTGAGAGATTTGGACTCTATCTTCTATTGGCCCAAAAGTGATGTGAGAGAACTTTTTGAACAACACTTAAACATATCTTTCTCCCTTATCTTCATATGTGAATTGTACAAATATCCCATACAACTGCAATTAGACAAAACACAAAAGTGTGTGAAGTATTTTTGTTCTGGATAACATAAATAGATTATTGAATAGTTTGCACTAGAAATCACCTGACAAATATGTATGTATGCAATATTTTTGGTCGTATCCAAGGTAGTCATGTCCTCATCATCCTCCCCTTTTTGAAAACAAAGCCATCCTCGGCGTTGCTTAATCTGAAATGTGGCTAACAAAAGAGACAAGGTATACATGTTGTATATGTATATGTCATCCATTTTTACTTCCCTTGATTTTTGCACATATGACACATGTATACATGAGTAACTTTCATAGATCATAAAATATAAAGCCAAAATATTATCATAAGTAGAAGGCATTAAAATATTGCAACTCAGTTTGCACATATAAGTGAAGCTCTTATTCCTATCAAAAGATTGACAATATTCATCATTAAACCATCCCAACATTGGTGAATAAACCTTACTTGCATCAAATTTACATGCTACAACATGCTTAAATAAGCAAACATGCAATAAGTCATTGGACACAGAATCATCACCAAGATTAGAGGTCATATTAAAATGATTAAACATTGGTTCTTTTGCATCAATACTTAATTCAATGGGTGCACTCAAAATTGTTGGTATTTCAGTTGTTTGATCACATGATGCATTCATGATAGTAACATGATTCTCTAAAATAGGTGGCGTGCTCAAATCAATAGGTAACTCAACACAAGATGTATTTAAGTTAATTAGGGATGCATCATTCTCATGTGAAGTTATATCATCAATACCTTTACTGTTACCTTGTCGCAAAGACGTAGCTGATGTCGGTATGGACAATGACAATGTACCATACACTTGAGATGATGCCGTACTCACAATCTAAGGTGTGGCTGCTCTAGTAGGTGCAACGGTGGAGGAATCAACCGATGATAGTGAGCATGAATTGGAATAGTAGTTGTTGTAGTCACCCAATGCATCCTCCTGTAACTGTCTCTCAAAGGTACAAGCACGAACATACATACTAGTAATGCAACGAGGAATATACCTAAATCTTGCCTGAATATCATGGTTCAAACCACCAAAAAATCTATTCATTCTATCATCCTCAGATTCTTCTATGTCACAATGATGCATATAAGATTTGAACTCTTGATAGTAAGCATGAACAGTGTTATTGCCTTGTTTAAATTGTTCAAATTTGCAAAGCAATTCACGACGATAGTAAGGAGGGAAAAATTGTTGTCTCACTACATGTTTCAAATCTTTCCAAGTTGTGGGTTGGTTATCAATTTTTTTCTTACAATGCACACTCCACCAAACAGAAGCAAAACTAGTAAATGCTCTAGTGGCAGCTCGTACTCGCTCAAGTTCAGAAAAGTCATGGTAACTAAAAACTTGCTCTACTTCAAGCTCCCAATCTAGATAAATAGCAGGATTAAATCTACCTTCAAATGATGGTAAAGAGATAACCTGACCATGTGCTTGTGTGTGTTGTCCCAACTCTCGTGATGGTGAAGATGTGTTCGTCGTCCAAGAACTTCTTTCTCTGGAACCTGTCATGATTAGTAGAAACAAGAAACAAAATTCGAGAATAATGTTCCTATGAACAACTAGGATGTGGTTGTAACGTGCTCACAGTAAAGCAAATATCAATATCTTACAAGTTCTTACCATGCGACAGGTGGTGACAGGCAACCAGTGGTGTCAAATAACTCTGAAGATTGTGTAAAGCGATTGCCAGGGGAACGTACATATACATGGTGTAGAAATATGTGGAGCTGGGTTGGCTATATATGGTAGCAAAAGATTAGCAATAATCAATTCAAAGATGCAATGTTGAATAAACGCTCAACGATGATACTGTGCTGGTCCTAGGCTAGACCGGACTAGAGACACGAGCCTAGAACACTAATGAGGTCACGGCATAGCACAACTAGCATCAATGAAGGATAAGTAGCTCTGAACAGCAAGATATAAGTGAAGATCACAACGGCAGTAAAGATAATGATAAATAACAACTGCCAAGCATGATATATAAGAACTCTCTCTCCAACTTTCCCCTTGAAAAGTTTGCTACTAACTCAAGCTTTCCAATGCAAAAAGAATCACTCAATTCCGAATTGATATGAGGAGTCAAAGAATTCTAAAACTGGCCTGAAAAACTAGAACAAACTGTATGGGCAAACTTCAGAGGGCAAAAAGACCTATTTAGAAGCTGATTTTGAGACGCCAAATATTGAACTAGCTTTTGCAACTATTCAGATGCGTCTAGTCGCTAGCTTTAATTTGAGTAATTGTGGAGCCAAAACAGAGTTCGTATGAGGAAATTATGCCTGTTTTACTGAACAGTGCACAAAACAGATTCCAATCCGAATTCAACTACGAGATTGAGTCTAGATAGATCCGAATTTTGTTTTTTTTTCTCTTCCTTTTTTTTCTCACACTTTTTTTCTTTTTCTTTCTCTTTTTTCTGACTTTTTTTTACTTTTTTTTCTCTCTCTTTTTCCGTCTTTTTTGTCTCTCTCTTTCCAAAACAAACTAGATAAGATGCAGATTGGATCAAGCGAAGATGTAAACGATCTCAACTATAATTATGACAATGAACGGTTGGTAGCACATGGTGGAATTTGATGGATGGGTGGTGGACAGTGGAAGGGATGACGATGCAGCGGCGGCGTGACTAATGTGAACAGAACTCGAAACTCTAAACGAACTAGACACTAAGACCAGCAACTCGACACGACGATGAAACCGATAATTCAATAATGCAAATAATGAAAAGAAAATTGCAAAGGCTCAGACTGGCTTGGACAAAGGATGAATAGATCTAACTTCTTTGTGGCTTTTTCTTGGACAATAGGTAAGAAAATAAATCTAATCTAGAAAAAACAGGAAATTCTCACCGAGCAACCTGAAAACTGATACCACTTGATAGAGGTGGGGTGTCCTGATCTTTCGATGAGATGATAACTATCGATTTGGTGAAGATGACTTTGACGATCCGACTACAAACATGCACGACATTGCGCCTTAGCAATCGCTAAACCAACTCCGAGAGGTTATTGACCACGCCGGAGCACGATCAACCTGACCACAAAGGTCTATTCCTGCAAGCAATCGAAGAACAAGCAAGAATATGATAAAGCAATCTGAATATTGCAAATATATATGAAGTACTGATAAAGGTGGAGATCCATAAGCGGTCTTGGTCTGGTCGTTGGACACAAAGAAGTACACAAACTTGCAATGGCTAACTTTTAACTAAACAAATCCCAAGGAAAAAGCTACTAGATGGATCTACTTATATAGGAGCAAGGGGTGGCGGCCTAGGAGGTGGGAGGACGTCCCAAGGCAGCCTAAAACTAACCCTAGGTCGTACAAGGCCAATGGGCCCAAGTGGAGGTGATGCAACACCTTTGAACTTGTTGTTTGACTCGGATTCTGCTGCAGCATCTGATTGTTTCGTCGATATCTCAACGCTCCAGACGAGTTTGAAGGTGAATCCAATTTAGCTGGAAAGAGCACAAAATCTAAAATCCAACAAAAAAAGAATCACCCAATTCGGAGTCCGTATGAAAAAGTCGTTGGCATTTTGAGTCAGGTATGTCTGTGCAGTCTGAATCTGAATCCAGAACGTGAGAGATTTGGACTCTATCTTCTCTTGGCCCAAAAGTGGCGTGAGAGAACTTTTTGAACAGCACGTAAACATCTATTTCTCCCTTATCTTCATATGTGAATTGTACAAATATCCCATACACCTGCAATTAGACAAAACACAAAAGTGTGTCAAGTATTTTTGTTCTGGATAACATAAATAGATTATTGAATAGTTTGCACTAGAAATCACCTGACAAATATGCATGTATGCAATATTTTTGGTCGTATCCAAGGTAGTCTAGTCTTCATCATGTCCTCATCACGCATATTCCAGGATCATAGTAGTTATAGCATGAAATATAAACTCTTAATTATGAATAACGGAAATATAATAATAGAATATTTTTGCCTCTAGGGCATATTTCCAACAACGAATTAGGTAGGGTTCGCTAGATGTGTTGGATGAATTTTAGATGGCCTTGCATATCCCTGAATGTGTGAATCGTAGGTATCTGTGAATATTAGATGATCAAGTGCAGTAGTTTTACAAGTTTTACTAATTTTGTTCATATATATGAACCCTATGTGTTCATATATATGAGCCCATTTCATCATGAGAATTGAGTAGGTTTTTTGAGTAGTTTTTGCTTAGTTGATGCTTAGGTTTGGATGTAGTTATTGCTTAGTGAATTTTGAGTTCAAAATTGAGTTAACAAAGACATGCATTGGACACTTGAATTTAACTACTTTTTTAGAGATTCAGCTTACTCTATTTTAGGACACTGTCAGTTAACTTAACTATATGATAGAATTAGTTTACTGAATTTTTTGTTAGTTTTAGTAGTTTGTAGCATTTTAATTGGTTTGACAAATGAAGGAGCTTGGAGATTTGTGTATAAAAGAAATTACTTCATTGATATAGAAAGATGATGTTTTTACCCCTTTAAAATGCAGCATATACCACAGACAAAATATCCTAGGCAGTTATGGTTTCCTCTTTGGTGCAAAGGGGGCAAGCGCAGGCGCGGAGTACCGAGGCATCAGGCAAAGGTTTCCATATCGGTGCAACGAGAGCAAGACCAACAGAGCAGTAGGACGGAGGTCACCGTGGAGCCCAAGACGGCGTCATCGCCAGTGCCTTTGGCAGTCGAAGACCACCTTTAGTCAGGATAGCTTGTACTCGCTGTCCCCTTTCGAAACGGCCGTTGTTGGCTCCCTTCCCGCTCAATATTTTGGAAGAGGACCTGGGCCTTTATAAATAAAGATAGCCACCACAGTAGAGAGGATCATCTCAGCTAGAGCCAACAGAGACGGATCAACTCCTCTCCGAGCACTCCACCACAAGAACACCCCTCGCGAGGTTGTTCTTCCTTAGCCCCAAAGGCAATCCACTACACCACACACATGAGTAGGGTATTATACCACCACGGTGGCCTGAACCTGTATAAACCTCGTGTCTCTTGTGTTGTTCATCGTGCTAGCTTAGAATCGCGGCGAGGTTGTGGGCGTGATTCAGTAGGAAGAAGATCTTCGTGCGCACCCCAGAGTTTGAACCTTAAGGGTTTTGCTGGAACCCAATATCCGACAACTTGTGAGTAGTTACTTTTGTTCTTGAGGTCATGGGAGAAATCATGTTGCAAGTAATCATGTGAACTTGATATGTGTTTGATATTTTGATAGTATGTATGTTGTGATTCCCTTAGTGGTGCCATGTGAACGTCGACTACATGACACTTCACCATATTTGGTTCTAAGGGAATGCATTGTGGAGTAGTAATTAGATGATGGGTTGCGAGAGTGACAAAAGCTTAAACCCTAGTTTATGCGCTATTCCATAAGGGACCGATTGGAGCCAAAAGTTTAATTCTATGGTTAGAATATATTCTTAATACTTTTCTCATAGTTGCGGATGCTTGTGAGGGGGTTAATCATGAGTATGAGGTTTGTCCAAGTAAGAACAACACCTAATCATCGGTCCACCCACATATCAAATTATCAAAGTAGCGAACACGAATCAAATCAACGTGATGAAAGTGACTAGATGAAATTTCTGTGTACCCTCAAGAACGCTTTGCTTATTATAAGAGACCATTTTGTCTTGTCCTTTGCCTCAAAAGGATTGGGCTACCTTGCTGCACTTTTGTTACTATTATTGTTACTTGATCGTTACAAATTATCTGGCTATCAAACTACTCTGTTACTTACAATTTTAGCACTTACAAACATTACCTTGCTGAAAACCACTTGTCTTTTCCTTCTGCTCCTTGTTGGGTTCGACACTCTTAGTTATCGAAAAGGCTACAATTGATCCCATATACTTGTAGGTCATCAAGGCTATTTTCTGGTGCCGTTGCCAAGGAGTGAAGCGCTCTTGGTAAGTGGAAATTGGTAAGGAAAAATTATTACTACGTGCTGAAATTTATTGTCACTTGTTACAATGGAAAACAATCCTTTGAGGGGTTTGTTCAGGGTATCTTCACCTCGACTGGAACCACAATTAGTTACCCCTCAACCTACTACACCTACTGAAAATATTGAATATGAAATTCCTTCGGGTATGTAGAACAACTACTAGCTAATCCTTATGCAGAAGATGGAACCGAACATCCTTATATGCACTTGATTTATGTGGAAGAAATTTGTGGATTGTTTAAGCTTGCAGGTTTACCCGAAGATGAATTTAAGAATAAGGTTTTCCCTTTATCTTTGAAGGGAAAAGAATTGTCATGGTATAGGCTATGCGATGATATTGGATCTTGGAATTCGAATCGACTGAAATTGGAGTTTCACCCAAAAAAAATATCCTGTGCATCTACACTACCAAAAAAATACACTTCTGTGATGATACGTGTTTGTCACAGTAGGTCATGTTTTCTGCCATGCATGTACATCCATGACGATTTTATGACAGAATCAAGATAGTCATACCTGTGTTATCGTAGAAGTGTTCCATGACATTACCAAAATTATCATCACGGAGGTGTCCACTTCCATGATGATAAATCGTGCGTCATAGAAGTGCTTTCGTCAAGGGTGACCGACACGTGGCATCCATCGTAACGGGTCGCCGTTAAGCTATCGGGTTCTGATTTGGATCTGATAACCTGTTAATAGCCCCGACCAACGGGGATTTTCCACGTGTAAAATCATCATTGGCTGGAGGAAACACATGTCGGCCCGGGGTTCGGACAGTTGTCATCCAGCGAATAGACGGAATGCGCCTATGATACATCAACACATGTCTCGGCCCAATAGTGGCCCATTCAGGTTAAAAGCCCGAGCCTGTCAAAATAAGCGGTCCGGCCCATTAGCAGCCTACTTGAGTCAGGCCCATTCACAAGCACGACCCATACAAGTTACACATAATCGGCCCATTAAATGCCCATTCTAGATTTGACAATTTCCATCACATCATTAGTTTCAGTCCATTAACGACCCGCTACGTCTTTGGGCCCAATTACGGCCCGAGCTTCTTTCGACCTGTTAGCAGCCCATCATCAGTTCCAGCCTGTTAACGGTCTGGAACGTCTTTCGACCTTTTCTCGGCCCATTCTGCAGTTGGGTCAATTTAGCCCGTTGTGACTTTAGGCCTGTCCTCAGCCCATTCGGTAAATGGGCCAATTCTTGGCCCATTTTGTCTTGGCATGTTAACAACCCGCACAACAGTTGGGCCTTTGACTTTGGGTCCATTAGGGGCCCACGTTCCACAGGGCAATTCAGCCTGCTAAAAGCCTACTTTGCAAATTGGGCCTCCTCTAGCCCATAACACTTTCGGCCTCTTACTGGCCCGTAAAGTAAAAGGGCCAATACAAAATTGACTTTTATTTAGGCCTGCTAGAGGCCCGCGGGCCATTTCCATTTATACGGCCCTATCGAGCTTTTGGCCTGTTAACGGCCTGCTAAGATCCATTGTTACGGTGGGCCATATTATTTGGGATGCACTAAATATTATTTTGACCAGCCCAATTAAGGCCCGCTTTGACTACACATGTTTGTTCATTTGTATGGCGTCCAGGAAATGTTTGGGCGTGTTGGCCCCCGTTTCAATGATATAGCATATTCAAGAATTATCCTACTCTATGTTATCGCCTCTAAAAAACATACACTATACAATGAAAGACTAAGGCATAGAAACGTAGAATAATCCTACACTATACAATAAAGAAATTATAGCCGAATATACCCACTGGGCATTATAGTTCGACGCCAGTGATAATAAAACGTACACAAATAGAAAATTACATACACAGGACAAATAAAGCTCATACATCATGGACACGCATCAACAGAACTTGCTATTTGAACTATAATCTCTTAAGAAAATATGATTGGACGAATTTAGATAGCACAAATTCCAGTCCGCAAAATCTCCAATTCCTTCATGGTTACCTCAGTGTCTCATTTCATTTTTTGACTCCTGCATCTAATACCTACAACTCCAGTCTCAACTTGTTGATTGTACGTTAAGAATCATGTACACGTTGTCTTGCCACCTCTAGTTGATGCTCGCGAACATCAACACATTCCAATTCCAATCCATAATTATTTGGTAACGGCCTTGCCGCACTGCTCGCAGATCTTTGTGTTGGTGTCACTTCATCCTAAAATGTTTCTGTAAGTACACATAACTAGGGCAAAAATATAGTTACAACAGTGAAGCGAGCAAGACAGACTATTTTGTACATGGCAAAACTGGACTAACAATATTGTTACAAGTCATGAAGCATAAGCAAGTGATATTTAAAAAATTATAAAAATGGTAGTCTGTGCAGCCCGCATACAATAATCTCTCTTTGCTCACCAGAGGAGCATGATGTTGGGGCCCAATCCAAAACACAGACATGTTACAAATTTACACAGCATGTTGCGTATAAGTAAGCAAGCAGTTGGCCATTCTGTAGCTCAATTAAAGTCTTCGGGAGCATAATGAACAACAGAGGGATTCATACAAACCTACTACAGCAAGCAAAACCATGCAATTATTAGCCTAGTATAAACTAGATTGTGAGCCTCATGCAGTAATAGTTGGTTAATAAACTTCAAAGCTTCAGGCACACTTTGCCAGAGTACTTAAATGTTAAGGCCTTTAATTATGTCAACTAATAGTTATAAAAGTACCCAACATTAGAATCATTGTTTGGGCATCTCATTAACTGAGGACAAATAAAGCAATTGAAAAGAGCAATTTAACTATGCCTGAAACAAACAACCAATTGAACTTTGAGTTGGATACAATGACTTACCTTAACTGGTTGAACAGGCTCAGTGCTGCTCCTCCTTCTCTTGCAAGGCTCCTTCCTAACATCTTGTACATGGAAATCCTCAATCGTATCTTCATTGCACCCCCTCTGCAAGGTGATACAAACTAGTTACTCGTCTCCTTGGAAGATAAATATGCATACATTTCAGTCTATGAACAACAGAAAAGGATGAGATTATAACAAAACACCACCACATAATGAAACATGCAAGAACTCTAGCACACAATGAAATGAACATTTACTATGTCTGCACTATGTAAAAACTAGGCATACCTTTGAACTGGATCTCCAGGTACTCTTGGAGAGCCTTGTTCAGTGTACAACCAAACCTTTATGTCACCTATGAGTTAGAAAAGCCCCCACTACAGCAGCCCTTAGTGTTTAAATCATTGACAGGCTCTGTTAGAGTGTTAGGTCAAGAATAACAAGTAATCAAAGCAAACAGTCCTAGTATGACTGGCTGATACAAACAAGAAATTGAATAGATATGTGAGCAAATCTTACATATCAAGAAAATAAGCAAAGAAGGAGGCTTAAAGACCATCACTTGACTGACCAGATTTAAGGGGCATTTAAACATCACGTGCAACGTATGAACTAACATAAACATTGCACATTCCAGATTCTACAATGGAATGCACATGTATTAGGTTATGCCATGTATGATGATGCCTAAATGTACAATATAGCAGAAAGTAGTGATTCATCATTGCACGCACAATTGAATTGCAGGTTAAGGGCCAGTTCTATTCTGCCTTTTCAGAGCTTATTGTCAAAATTAGCCATAAAAGATGTAAAGATGTCTTTTTAGTTATGGACTTGGGCTTAACTTATTTCACTTTGGAGGGGGGTGTTTTGGGTAGAATCTCACTAAATTGAAGGGAAGGGGAATAGTGAAAAGACTCTGATGTCTGCCTATATTACACTCAAAATGCCACTGCTCATGCCCGCGTCACACCTAACCCTCAAGTAAAAACAAACACACAAGCATTCATTGCCCTACCCGCTTGCATCTCCTCTCCCCTTTCCCTGTACCTCGATCCCCTCCTGTAGCGCTAGGGTTCCTCCAGCGAGCTGTCGCCACTGGTCCCATCTGGCCTGGTCCTCAACAATGCTCTATCCAGCTAGGCTACATGGCTGACGGGTAGGGCCAAATCTCCCCGGCTACTCCTCCCTCTGGCACCGCCCCTCATTCTCATGGTCTCTAGCAGCTGCTCCATTGTGGTCCATCCAACGCACTACTCCGGCGAGCGCTGCACAACTACGGCTGATGCCACACTGCGGCTGAAGGCACCTCATTCCCCCTCCCCTCCTCCCAGGTCGTGGCCTTGAGGTGCTGTTGAAGGATGAGCTCATCCAACAAGGTGAGGATCTCCTCTAATTTTTTTGCCAAATTTTCATTCTGATCCGCTATACGATGAATTGCTATGAGCTGCTTCTGCTGTTGCTATATCATGCATTCGTATGAGCTGCTCCTGCTGCTGCTATATGATGAATTTCTATGAGCTGCTGCTGCTATATGATGAATTGCTATGAGGTGCTGCTGCTGCTGCTATATGATGAGTTACTATAAGCTGCTCATGCTGCTCCTATACGATGAATTGCTATGAGCTACTCCTCCTGCTGCTATATGATCAATTGCTATGAGCTGCTCCTGCTGCTACGATATGATGAATTTCTATAAGCTGCTCATGCTGCTCCTATACGATGAATTGATATGAGCTACTCCCGCTGCTGCTATATGATCAATTGCTATGAGCTGCTCCTGCTGCTACGATATGATGAATTGCTATGAGCTGCTACTAGTATGTGATGAATTGCACACTGCTGCTGCTGTATAATGAGTTGCTATGAGCTGCTGCTGCTATATGATGCTTTTAGGTGGTGCTGCTATATGATAATAACCAGTCACTTGGATCATCGAATTTTGATAAATAATTGTTCTTCATTTAAATTTGGGTCATGCGTTCTTCGTTTAAATTAGGCAATGGGATCTCTATGGAAGACATTGACCAAAGTAGATTGTGCCAAATAGATGGTATCTTTGTATTTGCATTTTGAACAAATAGTGATGGTATGTTTTCCTATCATATTAATTACTGCACTGGGTTCAATTTGTGATGTTTGCAAGTCAAATTAATTTTCATATGGGCAGCAAAATGACAAAATGCAATCTAGACTTTTCACTCATCATACCAAAGAATTGGTTAGCTTATTACCTGGAGCGTATATTTATAGGTGCTTATTTTCTTAGGATAACTCATAATAACTGTCCCTAAGAAACTTGGCCAATAGAACTGACATGCAAATAACATGTCACGATGATTGCAATGGAGGCCCAGTTCTTTTGCCAGATTCTCCCAGAATCTGACAACTACCCAGATTCTCCTAGAATCTTTGAGCCCGGTTTGTTTTACAATCCTATCTAGTTAGGGTCTAATTAGGTAGGATTGTAAAACGAAAGGGGGTCAAAGATTCGAGGAGAAGCTAGAGAGGGGAAGATTCTAGGAGAATCCTGCAAAAGAACTGGGCCGGAGTGACCTACCATAGCACACTGTATAGGCTCACCACTGCCTCTCCTTTTTTTGTGATGTTCCATGAAATTGCCACATACATCTTGTACTTTTTCATTGTGTAACCCTATCTGCAAGTTGACACGGATAATTTCAGACATCTCTACATGATAATACATTGCATATCCCTTGCGCATATTTAAACCACCAATTAACGATTGTGTGCATAGCATAAACTAGCCATGACTCTGTGTGCTTGACTAGCAGGCACTCTAAGGGAGCCTAATGTAGTGCACTAGAATTCCTACATGCCACCTACGATTTTGTGTAATGTACTACATCTGTTCCTAAATATATATCTTTGTAGAGATTCGAGTATGGACCACATACAGATGTATATAGATGCATTTTCGAGTGTAGATTCACTAATTTGGCTCTGTATGTATCCTATAGTGGAATCTCTAGAAAGACTTATATTTAGGAACAGAGGTATGAGGTAGTATCATGTATGACATCTACATATCTAATTTAGCAGCCAGTAGTAGAAATCATTGTCTGCACAAAGGGATTACTGGTCAAAAATCCTAGTAAAGGACGCTGGCAGGCACACAACAATAGAAGAGAAAGAGACGTACTTACAAGATCATAGCAATGCTCAGTCCAGGATCTTGGTTGGCCAAGCTGTTAGATATAGAAGAAACATCGTCCTTGTAGTGTTTGCCAACATCATAACATGTAACAGCGACCTGTTAGTATATTTGAAGTAAATTGGGCAGGTGATGCTGGACGGGTTTAAAGGTGACAAGTACCTAGGTCATGGCAGGTGCTTGGCATCTTGGTAGACGGTGGGAATCGGGTTAGACACGTCAAGGGTGATGATGCTGCACTGGCTGTCGTGGTTCGGTAAGGACATCTAGAACCGTCGAGTAGGGTGTTTGTGGAGCAGTTCCGGTAGGGTGGACTACGGTGTGGGCGAAGCGGATCTGAGGCCGTGGACGAGCACGTCGGTGAAGCTGCTCCGGTGGTTGGGTTCAGGATGGTGTCGATGATGCGGATCTGCGACCGTGGACGGGGCGTCAGAAGCTGCTCCGGTAGGTTGGATGAGGGTGCGACTAAGCGGATCTGAGGCCGTGGACTTGTGAGTTGGCAAAGCGGCCTCGGTAGGGTTGAGAATGGTATAGGCAAAGCTACCCCGGTAGGGTTGACGATCACTACTGGAATCATGAACTTTGCCGTCAGTCGTTTCGTTGCCGTCTGCTAACTAATGTCAAAGACGGTCTTTGCCATCAGCTTGATGAAAACGGACGACAAAGAAGCAGCTGGGAGCAAAGAAATTGTTTGCCATTTGCAATATCTTTAGAACCTTTGCCGTCCGCTAGCAGACGGCAAAGAGGCAGGGTGGACCACTGGCGAGAGCCACCTAACGGCCACTTTCTTTGCCGCCCGCTAGCTGATGGCAAAGAATCTTTGCCGTCCACTAGCAGACGGCAAAGAAAGTGGCCAAACTAAGGTCCATTAGCTAGGCTCTTTGACGGCTGCTAGCGGACGGCAAAGAGCCGTGCCCTATCTAACAAAACACCCAGCCCTGCCCCTCTCTCCCCATGTCTCTCTCGCTCCCCGTCCCAACCCCACGCCGCCGCGCCCCCTCATCCCAACCCGTGCCGCTGCCCCGCCCCGCCTCACCGCTTCGGCCACCCCGGCCCGCCTCGCCGCCCCACCCCGCCCTGGACGCCCCGCTGGCCTGCCCTGTCGACCCCCCTCGCCGCCCCGGCCGCTCCAAGGTGAGATTTTTTTAATGTTTTTTTAGATTAAGTTTAATTAGGTTTATTATAGTTTAGTTTAGGTTTGTTTAGTTTACTTACTTTAGTTTTGGTTTAGTTTAGTTTAATTTAGGTTAAGTTTTTGGTTTAGTTTAGGTTTAGTTTAGTTAGTTTGGTTTAGTTTTAGTTTAGTTAGTTTAGTTTAGTTAGTTTAGTTTAGGTTTAGATTAGTTCAGTTTACGTTAAGTTTCTGGTTAATTTTGAACATGTGAAATTTGTTGTTATTGTTTTAGTTAAAGCATTTATTCCCTCATTGACGTCGACGATGCCTATCCCGCATCCTCGTCTTCGACTCGGTGGAGGAGGCCTGCTCGATCAGAGGGCCCATGTCCGAGACTGGGCTCCGCCGGGCTGGTACTGGGAGGTTCTACCTTTTGGGGGGCGCAACTTGGTGAGGAGCCAGCCCGTCGTTGACCCGAACCTTGTTTGGTAGCGGTCGCGTGGGACAGTGACGGTGCCGAGGCTTTCGGACACCACGGAGGTGGTACGTCACCGTGTCAGCGAGGAGGACGAGCAAGTCCGTCGCTACATGGTTGGCGTTGGAGGGCAGGTTCGACAATACCTGGCAGGTTCTTCAGGGACCTCACTGGAGCTATGATCCTGTGATGGTTCCTTCTCTTTGGGTGTCCACCGCCCGCGCCGATACCCGTCATTTGCTATGGCTCTAGTTGTATAAGCGATGCTATATGTATGATACTATTCGAGATGTATTAGTGATAATATTTTGATGATGTACGGACGCAATAGATGATGTAGTTTTGCTTAATGAATGCATGCTAAGTTAGTTTGCTCGGGAACGAGCGGGTTAGGGGGTTCCTCGGTGTCGATGGTACCCTAAATAGCAAGTATCGTCAGTGCGAGATACATGTGGCCATCGGTGTCGAATACTACATCCACGTCCCACAAGTGGCCAAACATGTCCTGCATCCGCAGCAACAGTTCTCGGTGTCGATGGCAGTCGAACACCATCGCGGATTTGTTTGGCAGCCTCTGAGATGACGATTGAAATCTAAGTTTTGAAACTTGAAACACCCAAACTGACTCAAGTCGGTTTGGTTGTTTGAACTTTCAAAACTTGGCTTTAACCCTCATTGCCAAGGCTGCCAGACAAATTTGCTAAGGTGTTCGACCGTCATTGGCCACCAGAACTATTGTTGCAGGACACTGGGCGCCGGGGTCACTTGTGGGAGGTGGATTTAGTGTTCAATGCCAAGTGCCCCATTTATCTTGCACCAATGATACTTGCTATTTAGGGTTCTATCGACGCCGAGAAACCCATAACCCGCTCTTTGCTACCTCTTGAAGAGGAAAGGGTTATGCAGCAAAGTAGCGTAAGTATTTCCATCAGTTTTTGAGAACCAAGGTATAATTCCAGTAGGAGGCTACACACAAATCCCTCGTACCTACACAAATAGTTAAGAACATAGCAACCAACGCGATAAAGGGGTTGTCAATACGGCCACTTGCAAAAGTGAGATCTGATAGAGATAATAATAAGATAAATATTTTTGGCATTTTTATGATATAGATTGAAAAGTAAAGATTGCAAAATAAAGTAGATCGGAAACTTATATGATGGAAAATAGACCCAGGGGGCATAGGTTTCACTAGTGGCTTCTCTCAAGATAGCATAAGTATTACGGTGGGTGAACAAATTACTGTCGAGCAATTGATAGAAAAGTGCATAGTTATGAGAATATCTAGGCATGATCATGTATATAGGTATCACATCCGTGACAAGTAGACTGGAACGATTGTGCATCTACTACTATTACTCCACACATCGACCGCTATCCAGCATGCATCTAGAGTATTAAGTTCATAAGAACAGAGTAACACATTAGGCAAGATGACATGATGTAGAGGGATAAACTCAAGCAATATGATATAAACCCCATCTTTTTATCCTTGATGGCTACAATACAATACGTGCCTTGCTGCCCCTGCTGTCACTGGGAGAGGACACCGCAAGATTGAACCCAAAGCTAAGCACTTCTCCCATTGCAATAAAGATCAATCTAGTAGGCCAAACCAAACTGATAATTCGAATAGACTTGCAAATATAACAAATCATACATAAAAGAATTCAGAGGAGATTCAAAGATTGTTCATAGATAATCTTGATCATAAACCCACAATTCATTGGATCTCGACAAACACACCGCAAAAATAATTACATCGAATAGATCTCCAAGAAGATCAAGGAGAACTTTGTATTGAGATCCAAAGAGAGAGAAGAAGCCATCTAGCTAATAACTATGGACCCGAAGGTCTGTGGTAAACTACTCACACTTTGTCGGAGAGGCTATGGTGTTGATGTAGAAGCCCTCCATGATCGGTTCCCCCTCCGGCGGAGCGCCGGAAAAGGTCCCAAGATGAGATCTCACGGGTACAGAAGGTTGCGGCGGTGGAAATAGGGTTTCGTGGTGCTCCTGGATGTTTTTGGGGTATATGAGTATATATAGGCGAAAGAAGCCGGTCAAGGGAGCCACGAGAGGCCCAAGAGGGTGGGGGGCGCGCCTACCCCCTGGGCATGCCCTCCTACCTCGTGGCCGCCTCGTCTCTTTCTTGACGTCTGTCAGGACCTCGATCCTAAGTCACACCGATCTAGCATGTAACACATCATATCCCTTTGCGGCCTCACGCACGGTATTCCCAGGGGTGCCACCTTACCTGGCCCGGGACCGTTTGCGCCTTTTGGCTCACGTATATGATAGTGCCGCTAGCATCCATATGACAAAGAACCCGGGCTGACATGGCTAGTCGTGAACCCAAAGTGGCACTAACTTACAGGGACAGGCATACATGACCCAGCAACGAACGTCGGTCATTAGCGAGTGAATCCGGGCTGTAGCAACTGGGCTAGCAGGACTCTGGTAAACCGGGCTGTAGCAGGCTAACAGGGACTCCGGTAGACACCACGTGACATTTCCCCAAAGGGACAGACACAGGAACGAAGAAGGACACATGCCGGCCAGCCTAAGTGTTCCGGAGTAGTAGCAAGCTACCAGGGCTCAGTGGAAGCACTAGGAGACATTTCCCGGTAAGAGAGTCTACCAAGGATAAACAACTAGATAGTGAGATCCCACACATACCAAGCATTTCAATAACATACACACAATATGCTCGATATATGCAAATACAACATGTCATCACAACATGACTCTACGACTCAAGTATTTATTCAGTAGGCTCCGAGGAGCGAGATATTACAAAGATGGGTCTCATGACCCAACACTCAGAGCATATAAGTCAAAGCACAAGCGGAAGCTTAACATGTCTGAGTACAGACATCTACAAATGAAAAAGGCTGAGAAGCCTGACTATCTACCAGATCCTGCCGAGGGCACAAGATCGTAGCTGAGGTAACAAGCTAAATGTCGAAGTTCACGCGGTACTACTAGCGAGACTGAAGTCTCTCTGCAAAAACATAAATTAAGCAACGTGAGTACAAATGTACCCAGCAAGACTTACATCAGATCTAACTACATATGCATCATTATCAACAAGGGGATGGTGGGGTTTATCTGCAGCAAGCCAGCTTTGACTCGGTGGCTATCCTGAACTACGACTGCAAGTAACTCTTTTGAGGTGGCGCACACGAGTCCACATATTCACCATATCAATACACCACTATGGATCCGCTCCCGTCTCCCTACGAGAGCGCCATCCATAGCACTCATGCTTATCTTGCGTATTTTAGAGTATCCACTTTCACTTGTCTATGAACTGTACAGGCAACCCAGAAGTCCTTTACCGCGGACACGGCTATTCGAATAGATCATATTAACCCTGCAGGGGTGTACTTCTTCACACACGCTCTCACCACTTACCGCCCTTTACACGACATGTACTCGGCAACCTTCAAGCGGAAGCCCAGCGAGGGTGTCGGCCACGACCTGACTAACCACACAAGTCTCTCGTCCAGGTTTATCGCCTATTCGGGTTCCATCCGCAAGGAGATCCGGCCGGGGTGTCGCTCACGACCCCAAACAATGTGTGCAGGGTTACCAAGCCCACCATCCGGGTGCTACTTGGTACACTGGGCCACTATGCCTAGTTTGTCCCAAGCCCACCTGTACCGGGTGCCACTTGGTAAACTACTAACACTACCTACAAACACCAGAAACTAGTTGCAACTCCTGGACAGAGATCAGGTTGATTAATAAGTCGAGAGGGGCACTTAAGCATTCCAATGCGTGGTAGTAGCTGTTCATGGAACACAAACACAGAACTCAGTTTCTGAGGACGGTTTCAATGAGACAACCCACCATGTACTCCTACATGGCCTCTCACCGCTACCTTTACCAAATCATGTTCACACACTTAGCTCACACACAGTAGGACATGTTCACACACCTCCAATTCATCCCCGATGAATCAGACCTGACTCAACTCTAAGCAGTAGCAGGCATGACAAACAAGCATGAATGAGTAGGCACATCAGGGCTCAAACAACTCCTACTCATGCTAGTGGGTTTCATCTATTTACTGTGGCAATGACAGGTCATGCAGAGGAAAGGGGTTCAACTACCGCAACAAGTAGCAGATGAATCATTGTTTTCCTAATGCAGTAAAAGAGAGCAGGAGCGAGAGAGTGGGATTGTATCGGAATGAACAAGGGGGTTTTGCTTGCCTGGCACTTCTGAAGATAACATTGAGTCTTCATCAGTGTCAACGATCACAACGTCGGAACATCGTCTACCGAGATGGGACAAATACCGGCAACAGAGAATAAATACAATCAATGCAATGCACAATATGATGCATGATCATGACATGGCAACATGCTAGTGTTTTGAGCTAATGCAGCTAGCAACAAAGTTAAATGAAGTTAGTTTGAACCCTAAGTTCAAATCCAAACTCCATATGTGAAATTCAAATGCCATTTATATGATTTGTCCTAAACAGCAGCCATAAGTTATCCCAACATGCATGAGAATGGTACAGATGGATAGATTGGATTTTTCTGATCATTTTTCATATATAATTTATTTCATTCTGAGTTATGGTTGATTTTATATGATTTTTAGAAATTTATAACATTTTCTAGAATTTCCTGGCTATTTTAGAATTAAACTAATTCCAGAAAGAGTTTACTGCGTCAGCATGACATCATGATGACGTCAGCAGGTCAACTGACCCGGTCCAGGTCAAACCTGACGCGTGGGTCCTGCATGCCAGTGACTCAGGCTGGTTAGTGTCGCTGACAGGTGGGGTCGGGTCAATAGCCACGTCAGCAAGTCAGCACTGACGTGTGGGGCCGGTCAACAGGTGACGTGGCCAGGTCAAACTAACCTATGGGGCCCATGCGGTTAGTTTAGTCTAATCAGGAGCTTAAGCGGGGTTAATTAGGCCGTGGGGCCCAGTGGTCAGTGACAGAGGAGGGTGGTTACCTCATCATTAGAGCTAATGATGGTGCCATGTCGGCTGCGCCGGCGGTTAGACGACGGCGACGACCCAGGGCGGTGGTGGCTCGCCGGAGTGGCGCTAGGGGCAGCGGCTGGGTGCGCTGGGGGTACCAGGAGGAAGCTCATGCTCCCGCGCATCCAGCGGTGGCAGCAGAAGGTCGCGGGGCGGTCCGTAGCGGCGGCGGCGGCGAGTTGGGCGGCGGCCGGAGCTCGGGCTCGAGCGGGACGAGGCTAGGGTGCACGGAGGATGGCTTGGGTGGTGGCGTTGGGTTTCTTGGGAGGTCCTGAGCATGTTCCAGTGCTTGGACGCAAGCGGCGGTGGCTGTGGCCATGACGGCATCGAGGCCAGCGGCGAGGAGCTCGCGGCTCCGGCGGTTGTCCCGGTTAGAGGAAGAAAAATATGGCGGGGTTAGGGGGAGATGAGTCAGGAGCTCACAGGGAGGCGGTGTAGTAGGTCAGCAGGCTCGGGGACGTCCTTGACGGTGCGAATCAACAGCGAGGGGCTCGGGTGCCCGAGGTTGAAGATGACCGCAATGGCGATGAAGCAGGGCCTCCTGGCGTCTCGTAACTCGATTGGGAGGACGGGGAGGTTTCGGCGGTGCTTTGGGACTCGGCGGAAGGGTGAGGGGTGCACGATGGCCGCGGTGGTGCTCGTCGGCGCGACGACGGTGTTCTTGAGCAGCTGCGGGGAGAGAACCAGAGAGGGAGAGAGAACCAGGGAGTGAGGGGAAAGGTCGAGGGGGTCCAGGGGGTGTCGTGGCGCTCGGGCCCGTCTCCAGCAGCGAGCAAGCAGGCAGGAGGTGGCGTGCGGTGGCCGGCGCGTGCCGGCGCGTGTCGGGCACACGCCCTCCTGCCCACTGGCAGGAGGTGGAAGACGACAGGGGGAGCCCCTGGTGGGCTGGGCCAGAACAGGAGCTGGGCCAGTGCGGCTGCAGGTAGGTGGCCCACGTAGTTTCCTTTCCCTCTCTCCTTTTTATCTCTTTCTGTTTTCTATTTTTCTGTAGTTGTTTGGGCTTTATTAAAAAATACCAAAGCACTTCTAAAAATCCTGAAAATAATTGTGGGCACCTTCTGAAATATATATGCAACAGCCCACATTTAGTTTCAGAATTATTTGAGCATTTAAATTATTTATAGCATTCAAATGCCCAAATTGAAATACTTTATGAGTTAATTCAAAAATCCATAAATGGCCAAGAAATATGCTCATCATTTTTGGCAGAGGTTTTCACCTTTATCAAAAATCATGAACATTTCCAAAGGCATTTTGGGTTCATTGAAGATTATTTTAGGTTGAACCTATTTGATTTGATTTGGTGCTAGGGTTTGAACAATCCCCATTTCAGGTTTAAGAGAAATTAAACATGATGCAACACATGACTAGCTAGCTCAGAGCATACCAGAACTAGGGATGTGACAACTCACCCCCACTAAACAAGAATCTCGTCCTGAGATTCAAGCGTAGGGTAAGATGAAGGGGAACGCAACTAACATAATCTTCACGATTTAGGTTGCACTTGATAAGAACATTGATTCGGTCACCATCTTTGGATGTCTTGCTCTAGGAACTTCAACTAACATGACAATGAGAGGATAGGGAAAACTCTAAAAGAATCGATCTTCTTGGAGATCAAGCAACTCAGGATCAGCTCACGGAGTAAGACGTAGCACAACTTTCAAGCTGGGACACGAAACATACATCTAGAGGGATGGAGTGAAACAGATGACGAAGGTTCACTAGATAGACAACAATTTCACACCTAAGAGGGTGGTGAACGGTTGTCCATGTAGCGAGGAGTTGGGTTTCCATGATACCACAACAAGACACCTTAGAGGAGGTGACTAGTGGAATTATTACCTTAAGTGGCAAAAAGAATTACCTTTGATATGGAGATCATTGGGATTCTCTATACCAGCCTAAGGCAAATCTCGAGCGATGGTTTCGAGGAGTTCGGTAGAATGGCATACTGGGACTAGTATGGATGATGTGGATTACCTTGTTGAAGACAACGCGATGGATGATTTTACTTATCACCGGGAATGGGTGGGACCCATGGTAGACTGGCACAACGATGGGTGCTAGCTGGGAACAAGATGCAGATGCTGGGAATGATTCTGGTAACTGGGGAGGAACCCCATCAGTAGAGAGTGAATCCACTGTTTGAAAGGGTTATAGCATAACCAAGGAAACTAAGGGCACTATGCAATTAATGTGACAATAAAACCTAGCACTTGCGCGTGCTCTCAAGAACTTGAGCATTTCCATATTCATCAAGGTTTTACCAATATCCGTGTTAAGGATCCTGGCAACACAACTTACTACCATGATGAATGGTGATGGAGGATGCAGATGCAGATGCAAAGGAAGATAACACCTTCTCAAATTTCACCTTAGTGAGGCCAAGGGATCAAAATCCGGATGATCGACCGAGAGACATTTAGCACTCCGCTTCTAATGTTCTCCTTGATGTGCTAGCACAACCCATTTATAGATATGGTTTGATAACTAGAACATCAAGTAAAAGGTCGGACTTCGGGAGCACAAGAAACCATAAGGAACAGTTAGGGAATAAATCCTATGAAGTCCTTATGGGGAGGTGGCCAACTTCCTCAATCAAGATACTACAACAATAGGTCTTCTGGCTGGGTGTGTTGGCCACGACATCCACCTTACCGGGTTACAGAGAGACCATTATTATAGTTCTTGGGAAACGTTCCAACCATCATATCTGCCTGAGATTCAGATCTGGTTGGTGTCAGAATAATCCAGACTCATCGAGTCTAGGAAGAAAAATGAAAGTTTGCAACACAAATCCATGAGATGACGTTGCGAGATTCTCGGGAAATGAACTACGATAGCAAGCTCCAAAACATGAGCTGGTTCTGCTACACGCGTGTGAACACGCTGTCCCAGACAAACATGATCACATGGTAGTCTTACAATAAAACACTACTGAGTTCTGGTAGGGAACCATCATCGGGGATATCGAAGTCTTGTGTGTTACCATGGATTAGAACTTAACTCCTTTTCCTTGAACAAGTCAATCAGTGGCTCGGTGTGCTAGGGACACATATAGAATGAAGGTTGCAAGTCTCCAAACCACAGAATACTTCGCACGTATGCATGACTAATTTGGGATGATTCCAAAGGAAGCCAAACTAACTTTCTCAAATTCACGGCGGCAACTTTCACCAAATGCACGTGTATAAGAGGAAGTCGCTCCTTTCATCAAACAAATATTTCATGAGCTAGCATGAAGAAAATGCTTTCAAAAGTTTCCAACACTAACTTAATGTCCACCAAGATCTTGGAGAAGATAAGATGATGTTGATGGGCTCAACAACAAATCATCGAGATTTCCATGAAGATGGAATTCCATAATTAGGTGAACAAGACGATAGCATTGGTTAGACCCAAAAGATATAATGGTGTATGCTCGAGGAAACAACCATGAGTAAGACAACATTACGAACATCGTTGGTTCTGATTTGATTTGAGGATAGCCCACACTCAAATCAAAGATGGGGTAAGACAATAGGCCCAACAACTGATCACAAGGACCAATTAATGAAGATATCATCTTTATTCAACACACACACACACATAGAAAGATATCCCTTAACATGAACTAAGTCAGACAAGCTTTTATCCTCCAATTCTCCAAGTTGTTGTTTAGCTTGACCAACTAGCTCAGGGGTATCCCACACAGACTCTTGGAGAAGGGGTGGTTTAAAATAAACCATCTTGATCACGAACTCAACATAGCGGTCAGGTGATGACCTGGTGATACTTCCGAGAAGATATATGAAAATCATGAACCACCATATGTTACTAAGCTCGAGAACAATCTTGCTTTTCAGGGCAAGACAATATGATCAAAGAGCGAGGGATTTGGAATAATCCTAACTCATCGATCGAAGAGTGCACCAGGAAAATGGACTAGGTAGCACGATCAACCTTAGGGTGATGATTCAATAACCATCACACTAAAAATGAAAATATTGTCCTTTAACTACCAAGCAATGGGGTTGCTAGGAGTATATATTTCACACATCACGGTTCACTTGTCGGCATTCCGGTTGCAACAATACGGGAACCGAGGAATGAACAACGATGGCGAGAAGTATCACTACATCAAGAATCCATAAGAGAAGGTGCAACCCTCATGACATGCCTGACATAAAGTGGATAATACTTCGGGGTAGAACAGAACAAGAGCTGGGTTAGTATTTGATCTGCGGAGTATGACTACTTTGACCCAATCCTAGATATGGATGAGGTACTGGAGTTCATTTCTCCTAGTCATTCTAGGATAGAATGGCTTGACGGAACACAAGAATAATAGGCGTCGATGAATGATTGCACGCATACTCTTGACTATCAATTGGTAGACGAGGGTTGGAAGACAACTAAAGCGGGACAACTCAAAGGAACATACGGTTTTCTAAGTAGTGGATGCATAGGTTAGTATGTCGAAACAAGTTCAACAAGTTTCTTCCGGATAACCCATGCAGAAAAGTAGAACTGGCAGAGTCGCAATATAGGATGGAGAACTCATCGAGGGCACTCCTGTTGTGATCTTTTGATCCAACAAACTTCTGCCATAAAGTGGTTCATAGTATTTGGAAGAAGGAAATACCACGAACTTCGAGGACTATTGCAAAGGTTAGTAATTTCCTAAAGGAACTAGCAAACACTAACAACATGAAGTAGGTAGAGTGAATCTCGGGTGAGAAGCCCACGAATAGAAAAACTACCAACTAAATGGCATCACGGGATGCTTTCGAGAATGATGGCCAGGATCATCACACTAGAACACAAAACATGGCTAGATTACTAGGTGATACTCTAGACATCTAGGGTCATAATAATAGCTCCAACATATACGTCAAGGCAATAGAGTACCTCAACTCACCGTTTAGTGTGGTTAACTTGGCCAGAAAGGTCATCAAAAATAGAGGGAAAGGAGTTTGCAATCGCATCAGATTATTTAGAAACCTGGGATGACTCGGACAGCATAACAGCTGTAAATGCTCAAAAAGATTGGGGACATGCTACAAAAATGGTGGCATAACCACTCAGAAGCATAATATCAAGGTTTCGAGATCAACAGTTAACATACGGAGGTAGTCGGAACTGAACTGAGGCTCAAGTCCAACAATCTTATAAGTCTACGGATTAGTAACACGTGATCCTAATAGAAAGAAGAGAGAGCCTAGTTCCTTAACCCCATAGGAAAGATAGTATGACTCAGATCAGAAGGGCATAAGGTAAAGGAGTAAAAAGAGCCTTACGTTCCATCCCGCAATCAATTCCCTTATATAATTAAGAATTTCTAGACTCAACTTCAACCAGTTTGGCTTGGTAATCCTACAGGCAATCAGGCTCTGATACCAAAGCTGTCAGGACCCCGATCCTAAGTCACACCGATCTAGCATGTAACACATCATATCCCTTTGCGGCCTCACGCACGGTATTCCCACGGGTGCCACCTTACCTGGCCCGGGACCGTTTGCGCCTTTTGGCTCATGTATATGATAGTGCGGCTAGCATCCATATGACAAAGAACCCGGGCTGACATGGCTAGTCGTGAACCCAAAGTGGCACTAACTTACAGGGACATGCATACATGACCCAGCAACGAACGTGTCGGTCATCAGCGAGTGAATCTGGCCTGTAGCAACTGGGCTAGCAGGACTCCGGTAAACCGGGCTGTAGCAGGCTAACAAGACTCCGGTAGACACCGTGTGACATTTCCCCGAAGGGACAGACACAGGAACGAAGAAGGACACATGCCGGCCAGCCTAAGTGTTCCGGAGTAGTAGCAAGCTACCAGGGCTCAGTGGAAGCACTCGGAGACATTTCCCGGTAAGAGAGGCTACCAAGGATAAACAACTAGATAGTCAGATCCCACACATACCAAGCATTTCAATAACATACACACAATATGCTCGATATATGCAAATACAACATGGCATCACAACATGACTCTATGACTCAAGTATTTATTCAGTAGGCTCCGAGGAGCGAGATATTACAAACATGGGTCTCATGACCCAACACTCAGAGCATACAAGTCAAAGCACAAGCGGAAGCTTAACATGTCTGAGTACAGACATCTACAAATGAAAAAGGCTGAGAAGCCTGACTATCTACCAGATCCTGCCGAGGGCACAAGATCATAGCTGAGGTAACAAGCTAAACGTCGAAGTTCACGCGGTACTACTAGCGAGACTCAAGTCTCTCTGCAAAAACATAAATTAAGCAATGTGAGTACAAATGTACCCAGCACGACTTACATCAGATCTAACTACATATGCATCACTATCAACAAGGGGATGGTGGGGTTTATCTGCAGCAAGCCAGCTTTGACTCGGTGGCTATCCTGAACTACGACTGCAAGTAACTCTTTTGAGGTGGCGCACACGAGTCCACATATTCACCATATCAATACACCACTATGGATCCGCTCCCGTCTCCCTACGAGAGCACCATCCATAGCACTCACGCTTATCTTGCATATTTTAGAGTATCCACTTTCACTTGTCTATGAACTGTACAGGCAACCCAGAAGTCCTTTACCGCGGACACGGCTATTCGAATAGATCATATTAACCCTGCAGGGGTGTACATCTTCACACACGCTCTCACCACTTACCGTCGTTTACACGACATGTACTCGGCAACCTTCAAGCGGAAGACGATCAAAGGTGTCGGCCACGACCTAACTAACCACACAAGTCTCTCGTCCAGGTTTATCGCCTATTCAGGTTCCATCCGCAAGGAGATTCGGCCGGGGTGTTGCTCACGGCCCCAAACAATGTGTGCAGGGTTCCCAAGCTCACCATACGGGTGCTACTTGGTAAATCGGGCCACTGTGCCTAGTCTGTCCCAAGCCCACCTGTACCGAGTGCCACTTGGTAAACTACTAACACTACCTACAAACACCAGAAACTAGTTGCAACTCCTGGACAGAGATCAGGTTGATTAATAAGTCGAGAGGGGCACTTAAGCATTCCAATGCATGGTAGTAGCTGTTCATGGATCACAAACACAGAACTCAGTTCCTGAGGACGGTTTCAATGAGACAACCCACCATGTACTCCTACATGGCCTCTCACCACTACCTTTACCAAATCGTGTTCACACACTTAGCTCACACACAGTAGGACATGTTCACACACCTCCAATTCATCCCCGATGAATCAGACCTGACTCAACTCTAAGAAGTAGCATGCATGACAAACAAGCATGAATGAGTAGGCACATCAGGGCTCAAACAACTCCTACTCATGCTAGTGGGTTTCATCTATTTACTGTGGCAATGACAGGTCATGCAGAGGAAAGGGGTTCAACTACCGCAGCAAGTAACAGATGAATCATTGTTGTCCTAATGCAGTAAAAGAGAGCAGGAGCGAGAGAGTGGGATTGTATCGGAATGAACAAGGGGGTTTTGCTTGCGTGGCACTTCTGAAGATAGCATTGAGTCTTCATCAGTGTCAACGATCACAACGTCGGAACATCGTCTACCAAGATGGGACAAATACTGGCAACAGAGAAGAAATACAATCAATGCAATGCACAATATGATGCATGATCATGACATAGCAACATGCTGGTGTTTTGAGCTAATGCAGCTAGCAACAAAGTTAAATGAAGTTGGTTTGAACCCTAAGTTCAAATCCAAACTCCATATGTGAAATTCAAATGCCATTTATATGATTTGTCCTAAACAGTAGCCATAAGTTGTTCTAACATGCATGAGAATGGTACAGATGGATAGATTGGATTTTTCTGATCATTTTTCATATATAATTTATTTCTTTCTGAGTTATGGTTGATTTTATATGATTTTTAGAAGTTTATAACATTCTCTGGAATTTCCTGGCTATTTTAGAATTAAACTAATTCCAAAAAGAGTTTACTGCGTCAGCATGACATCATGATGATGTCAGCAGGTCAACTGACCCGGTCCAGGTCAAACCTGACACGTGGGTCCTGCATGCCAATGACTCAGGCTGGTTAGTGTCGCTAACAGGTGGGGTTGGGTCAACAGCCACATCAGCAAGTCAGCACTGACGTGTGGGGCCGGTCAACAGGTGACGTGGCCAGGTCAAACTGACCTATGGGGCCCATGCGGTTAGTTTAGTCTAATCAGGAGCTTAAGCAGGATTAATTAGGCCGTGGGGCCCAGTGGTCAGTGATAGAGGAGGGTGGTTAGCCCCGTCATTAGAGCTAATGACGGTGCCTTGTAGGCTGCGCCAGCGGTTAGACGACGACGACGACCCAGGGTGGCGGTGGCTCGCCGGAGTGGCGGTAGGGGCAGCGGCTGGGTGCACTGGGGGTACCAGGAGGAAGCTCATGCTCCCGCGCATCTAGCGGAGGCGGCAGAAGGTCGCGGGGCGGTCCGTAGCGGCAGCGGCGGCAAGTTGGGCGGCGGCCGGAGCTCGGGCTCGAGCGGGACGAGGCTAGGGTGCATGGAGGAAGGCTTGGGTGGTGGCATTGGGTTTCTTGGGAGGTCCTGAGCACGTTCCAGTGCTTGGACGCAAGCGGCAGCGGCTGTGGCCATGACGGCATCGAGGCCAGCGGCGAGGAGCTCACGGCTCCGGCGGTTGGCGCGGTTAGAGGAAGAAAAATACGACGGGGCTAGGGGGAGATGAGTCAGGAGCTCACAGGGAGGCGACGCAGTAGGTCAGCGGGCTCGGGGACGTCCTTGACGGCGCGAATCGACGGCGAGGGGCTCGGGTGCCCGAGGTTGAAGATGACCGCGATGGCGATGAAGCAGGGCCTCCTGGCGTCTCGTAGCTTGATTGGGAGGACGGGGAGGTTTCGGCGGTGCTTCAGGACTCGGCGGAAGGGTGAGGGGTGCACGATTGCCGCGGTGGTGCTCGTCGGCGCTACGATGGCGTTCTCGGGCGGCTGCGGGGAGAGAACTAGAGAGGGAGAGAGAACCAGGGAGTGAGGGGAAAGGTCGAGGGGGTCCAGGGGGTGTCGTGGCGCTCGGGCCCGTCTCAAGCAGCGAGCAAGCAGGCAGGAGGTGGCGTGCGGTGGCCGGCGCGTGCCGGTGTGTGTCGGGCACACGCCCTCCTGCCCACTGGCAGGAGGTGGAAGACGACAGGGGGAGCCCCTGGTGGGCTGGGCCAGAACAGGAGCTGGGCCGGTGCGGCTGCAGGTATGTGGCCCAGGTAGTTCCCTTTCCCTCTGTCCTTTTTATCTCTTTCTATTTTCTATTTTTCTGTAGTTGTTTGGGCTTTATTAAAAATACCAGAGCACTTCTAAAAATCCTGAAAATAATTGTGGGCACCTTCTGAAATTTATGCAACGGCCCACATTTAGTTTCAGAATTATTTGAGCATTTAAATTATTTATAGCATTCAAATTCCCAAATTGAAATACTTTATGAGTTAATTCAAAAATCCATAAATGGCCAGGAAATATGCTCATCATTTTTGGCAGAGGTTTTCACCTTTATCAAAAATCATGAACATTTTCAAAGGCATTTTGGGTTCATTGAAGATTATTTTAGGTTGAACCTATTTGATTTGATTTGGTGCTATGGTTTGAACAATCCCCATTTCAGGTTTAAGAGAAATTAAACATGATGCAACACATGACTAGCTAGCTCAGAGCATACCAGAACTAGGGATGTGACAACGTCCACTCCAACTCTCCTGGATTGTGTTTGTTCCAAAAATAAGTCTCCCGAATGTTTCATTCCATTTGGACTCCGTTTGATATTCCTTTTCTGCGAAACACTGAAATAGGCAAAAAAACAGCAATTTGGGTTGGGCCTCCGGTTAATAGGTTAGTCCCAAAAATAATATAAAAGTGTATTGTAAAGCCCATTAAACATCCAAAACAGATAATATAATAGCATGGAACAATAAAAAATTATAGATACGTTGGAGACGTATCAAGCATCCCCAAGCTTAACTCCTGCTCATCCTCAAGTAGGTAAATGATAAAAATAGAATTTTTGATGTGGAATGCTACCTAGCATATTTCTCAATGTAATTTTCTTTATTGTGGCATGAATGTTCAGATCCATAAGTTTCAAGACAAAAGTTCATATTTACATGAAAACAATAATACATCAAGCATACTAATAAAGCAACCATGTCTTCTCAAAATAAAATGGCTAAAGAAAGCTATCCCTACAAAATCATATAGTCTGACTATGCTCTATCTTCATCACTCAAAATATTTAAATCATGCACAACCCCGATGACAAGCCAAGCAATTGTTTCATACTTTGATGTTCTCAAACCTTTTCAATTTCCACGCAATACATGAGCGTGAGCCATGGACATAGCACTATATGTGGAATAGAATGGTGATTGTGGAGAAGACAAAAAAGGAGAAGATAGTCTCACATAACCTAGGCGTATCAATGGGCTATGGAGATGCCCATCAATAGATATCAATGTGAGTGAGTAGGGATTGCCATGCAACGGATGCACTAGAGCTATAAGTGTATAAAAGCTCATCAAAAGAAACTAAGTGGGTGTGCATCCAACTTGCTTGCTACCGAAGGCCTAGGGCATTTTGAGGAAGCCCATCATTGGAATATACAAGCCAAGTTCTATAATGTAAAATTCCCACTAGTATATGAAAGTGACAAGATAGGAGACTCTCTATCATGAAGATTATGGTGCTACTTTGGAGCAAAAGTGTGGTAAAAGGATAGTAACATTGTCCCTTCTCTCTTTTTCTCTCATTTTTTTTCTATTTTTTATTTGGGATTCTTTGGCCTCTTTTTTGGGCTTCTTTCGCCCCTTTTATTTTTCATAAAGTCCGGAGTCTCATCCCGACTTGTGGGGGAATCATAGTCTCCATCATCCTTTCCTCACATGGGACAATGCTCTAATAATGAAGATCATCACACTTTTATTTACTTACAACTCAAGAATTACAACTCAATACTTAGACCAAAATATGAATCTATGTGGATGCCTCCGGTGGTGTACCGGGATATGCAATGAATCAAGAGCGACATGTATGAAAGAATTATAAAGGTGGCTTTGTCACAAATACGATGTCAACTACATGATCATGCAAAAGCAATATGACAATGATGGAGCGTGTCATAATAGATGGAACGATGGAAAGTTGCGTGGCAATATATCTCGAAATGGCTATGGAAATGCCATAATAGGTAGGTATGGTGGCTGTTTTGAGGAAGGTATATGGTGGGTGTATGGTACCGGCGAAAGTTGCACGGCAGAAGAGAGGCTAGCAATGGTGGAAGGGTGAGAGTGCGTATAATCCATGGACTCAACATTAGTCATAAAGAACTCATATACTTATTGCAAAAATCTATTAGTCATCGAAACAAAGTACTACGCGCATGATCCTAGGGGGATAGATTGGTAGGAAAATACCATCGCTCGTCCCCGACCGCCACTCATAAGGAAGACAATCAAGAAATAAATAATGCTCCGACTTCATCACATAACGGTTCACCATACGTGCATGCTACGGGAATCACAAACTTTAACACAAGTATCTATCAAATTTACAACTACTCCACTAGCATGACTCTAATATCACCATCTTCATATCTCAAAACAATCGTAAGGAATCAACCTTCTCATAGTATTCAATGCACTTTATATCATAGTTTTTATTATACCCATCTTGAATGCCTTACATATTAGGACTAATTTTATAACCAAAGCAAATTACCATGCTGTTCTAAAGAACTCTCAAAATAATATAAGTGAAGCATGAGAGAAGAATAATTTCTATAAAATAAAACCACCGCCGTGCTCTAAAAAGATATAAGTGAAGCATTAGAGCAAAATTATCTAGCTCAAAAGATATAAGTGAAGCACATAGAGTATTCTAATAAATTCCGATTCATGTGTGTCTCTCCAAAAAGTGTGTACAGCAAGGATGACTGTGGTAAACTAAAAAGCAAAGACTCATATCATACAAGACGCTCCAGGCAAAACACATATCATGTGGTGAATAAAAATATAGCATCAAGTAAAGTTACGGATGGACGAAGACGAAAGAGGGGATGTCTTCCGGGGCATACCCAAGCTTAGGCTTTTGTTTGTCCTTGAATTTTTACCTTGGGGTGCCTTGGGCATCCCCAATCTTGGGCTCTTTCCACTCCTTATTCCATAATTCATCAAATCTTTACCCAAAACTTGAAAACTTCACAACACAAAACTCAAGAGAAAATCTCATGAGCTCCGTTAGTGCAAGAAACCAAACCACCACTTTAAGGTACTGTAATGAACTCATTCTTTATTTATATTGGTGTTAAACCTACTGTATTCCAACTTCTCTATGGTTCATACCCCCCGATACTAGCCATAGGTTCATCAAAATAAGCAAACAACACACAAAAAACAGAATCTGTCAAAAACAGAACAGCCTGTGGTAATCTGTAACTTTCGAATACTTCTGGAACCCTAAAAATCCTACCAAAATAGGAAGTGCTAGGAAATTTGTCTATTAATATTATTAAAAATTAATTAACTAAAAATCACGTTTATGTTATTTATTAAAATTATTCTCATGCGCGCAAAAGTTTCTGTTTTTCAGCAAGATCAAATTAACTATCACCGAAGATGATCCTTTAGGTTCTACTTGGCACAAACACTAATTAAAACATAAAACTACATCTAACCAGAAGCTAGATGAATTATTTATTACTAAACAGGAACAAAAAGCAAAGAACAAAAATAAAATTGGGTTGCCTCCCAACATGCGCTATCGTTTAACGCCCCTAGCTAGGCATAAAAGCGAGAATAGATCTAATTATTGCCATCTTTGCTATTCAATTCATATGTGGCTCTCATAATGGATTCATAAGGTAATTTGATTTTCTTCCTAGGAAAGTGTTCCATGCCTTTCCTTAATGGAAATTGGAATCTAATATTTCCTTCATCCATATCAATAATTGCACCAATCATTTTAAGGAAAGGTCTACCAAGAATAATAGGACATGAAAGATTGCAATCTATATCAAGAACAATAAATCTACGGGCATATAATTCCTATTTGCGACAATAAGAACATCATTAATCCTTCCCATAGGGTTCTTAATGGTGGACTCCGCAAGGTGCAAGTTTAAAGAGCAATCATCAAATTCACGGAAACCTAACACATCACACAAAGTTTTTGGAATCATGGAAACACTAGCACCCAAATCACACAAAGCATAGCATTCATGATCTTTAATTTCAATTTTAATAGTAGGTTCCCACTCATCATAAAGTTTTCTAGGGATAGAAACTTCTAATTCAAGTTTTTCTTCATAAGATTGCATTAAAGCATCAACGATATGTTTGGTAAAAGTTTTATTTTGGCTATAAGCATGAGGAGAATTTAACATGGATTACAACAAGAAATACAATATATTAAAGAACAATTATCATAATTAAATTCCTTGAAATCCAAAATAGTGGGTTCATTGCTATGTAAAGTTTTGACCTCTCCAATCCCATTTTTACCAATTTTTGCATCAAGATCTAAAAACTCTGAATCATTGGGACGCCTTTTAACTAAAGCTGACTCATCTCCAGTCCCATCATTATCAAGATTCATATTGCAAAACAAAGATTTAATAGGGGACACATCAATCAATTTTAGATTTCATCATTATTATCATGAAAACTATAAGAACACGCTTTTACAAAGTAATGCTTTTTAGCACGCATCCTAGCGGTTCTTTCTTTGCACTCATCAATGGAAATTATCATGGCTTTGAGATACTCATTGATATAATGCTTAGGTGGAATAGATCTAAGTTTCAAAGAATCAACATCAAGAGAAATTCTATCCAGCTTCCTAGCCAACTCATCAATCTTAGGGCAATGTTCCTTCAAGCAAAGCATTGAAATTCTTTTGAGAAACCATAAATTCTTTAACACTAATCTCAAAATCAGAGGGCATCTTATTAAAATTTCCATAAGAGTTGTTGTATGAATTACCATAATTATTAGAGGAATTACTAGGAAACAGCCTAGGATTAAAGTTTCCTCTATATGCGTTGTTACCAAAATTATTCCTACCAACAAAATTCACATCCATAGATTCATTATTATTCTCAATCAAAGTAGACAAAGGCATATCATTAGGATCAATAGGAGCACTCTTATTAGCAAATAATTTCATAAGTTCATCCATCTTTCCACTCAAAACATTAATCTCTCTATTGCATGAACCTTTTTACTAGTAGATCTTTCGGCGTGCCATTGAGAATAATTAACCATAATATTATCTAGGAGTTTAGTAGCTTCTCCTAAAGTGATTTCCATAAAAGTGCCTCCCACGGTCGAATCTAAAAGATTTCTAGAAGCAAAATTCAATCCGGCATAAAGTTTTTGTATGATCATCCATAAATTTAATCCATGTGTAGGGCAACTGCGAATCATTAATTTCATCCTCTCCCAAGATTGTGCAACATGCTCATGATCAAGTTGCTTAAAATTCATAATATCGTTTCTAAGAGAGATGATTTTAGCGGGAGGAAAATACTTAGAGATAAAACATCTTTGCACTTATTCCATGAATCAATACTATTTTTAGGCAAAGACGAAAACCAAGTTTTAGCATGATCTCTAAGCGAAAACGGAAATAACATCAATTTAACAATATCATTATCCACGTCTTTCTTCTTTTGCATATCACACAAATCAACAAAGTTGTTTAGATGAGTAGCGGCATCTTCACTAGGAAGGCCAGAGAATTGATCTTTCATGACAAGATTCAACAAAGCAGCATTAATTTCACAAGATTCAGCATCAGTAAGAGGAGCAATCAGAGTGCTAAGAAAATAATTTTTCTTGGTATTGGGGAAATCACACAATTTAGTATTATCCTGAGCCATCGTGACAAGCAATCCAACACGTAAGCACACAAGAGGCAAGCGAAAAAGAGGCGAACGGGAAAGAGAGGGCGAATAAAATGGCAAGGATGAAGTGGGGGAGAGGAAAACGAGAGGCAAATGGCAAATAATGTAATGCGCGGGATAAGAGTTTGTGATGGGTACTTGGTATGTCTTGACTTGAGCGTAGACCTCCCCGGCAATGGCGCCAGAAATCCTTCTTCCTACCTCTTGAGCACTGCATTGGTTTTCCCTTGAAGAGGAAAGGGCGATGCAGCAAAGTAGCGTAAGTATTTCCCTAAGTTTTTGAGAACCAAGGTATCAATCCAGTAGGAGGCTACACACAAATCCCTCGTACCTACACAAACAATTAAGAATCTTGCAACCAACGTGATAAAGGGGTTGTCAATCCCTTCACGACCACTTGCAAAAGTGAGATCTGATAGAGATAATAATAAGATAAATATTTTTGGTATTTTTATGATATAGATTGAAAAGTAAAGATTGCAAAATAAAGTAGATCATAAACTTATATGATGGAAAATAGACCCGGGGGCCATAGGTTTCACTAGTGACTTCTCTCAAGATAGCATAAGTATTATGGTGGGTGAACAGATTACTGTCGAGCAATTGATAGAAAAGTGCATAGTTATGAGAATATCTAGGCATGATCATGTATATAGGCATCACATCGCGACAAGTAGACCGAAACGATTCTGCATCTACTACTATTACTCCACACATCGACCATTATCCAGCATGCATCTAGAGTATTAAGTTCATAAGAACAGAGTAACGCATTAAGAAAGATGACATGATGTAGAGGGATAAACTCAAGCAATATGATATAAACCCCATCTTTTTATCCTTGATGGCAACAATACAATATGTGCCTTGTTGCCCTTGCTGTCACCGGGAAAGGACACCGCAAGATTGAACCCAAAGCTAAGCACTTCTCCCATTGCAAGAAAGATCAATCTAGTAGGCCAAACCAAACTGATAATTCAAAGAGACTTGCAAATATAACAAATCATACATAAAAGAATTCAGAGGAGATTCAAATATTGTTCATAGATAATCTTGATCATAAACCCACAATTCATCGGATCTCGACAAACACACTGCAAAAAGAATTACATCGAACAGATCTCCAAGAAGATCAAGGAGAACTTTGTATTGAGATCCAAAGAGAGAGAATAAGCCATCTAGCTAATAACTATGGACCCGAAGGTCTGTGGTAAACTACTCACACTTCATCGGAGAGGCTATGGTGTTGATGTAAAAGCCCTCCATGATCGATTCCCCCTCTGTCGGAGCACCGGAAAAGGCCCCAAGATGGTATCACACAGGTACAGAAGGTTGCGGTGGTGGAAATAGGGTTTCGTGGTGCTCCTAGATGTTTTCGGGTTATATGAGTATATATAGGCGAAAGAAGTCGGTCAGGGGAGCCACGAGGATTGGGGGCGCGCCCTCCTACCTCGTGGCCGCCTCGTCTCTTTCTTGGCGTCCACTCCAAGTCTCCTGGATTGTGTTTGTTCCAAAAATAACTCTCCCAAAGGATTCATTCTGTTTGGACTCTGTTTGATATTCCTTTTCTACGAAACACTAAAATAGGCAAAAAAACAGCAATTTGGGTTGGGCCTCCGGTTAATAGGTTAGTCCCAAAAATAATATAAAAGTGTATAGTAAAGCCCATTAAACGTCCAAAAAAATAATATAATAGCACGGAACAATAAAAAATTTATAGATACGTTGGAGATGTATCACTCGTCCTGTTGTAAATATGTAGTTAGGTTGACAGAAAAAACAATATTGCTATGAAATCTTCTTTCGATTTAAATGTGCAATTTTTTCGTCGCTGCGAGGGTCTAGTGTTCGACGAGCTCCGCCCCTGCTTTCGTGGGTTAGCACAAATGACATATCCTCCCTCCCCCCTTGATTTGCTCTGTTCCGGTCTTCGTGCCGAAGAAACTTGGTAGCTATAGGTGTCTTCAATCATCAGTATGCGTGACCTCTATGCATATCCCGTTCAAAAGGGTTACATCTATAAATATGCATGCATTTGCATATTTATAAGTATGATTCTTTCGAATTGTCCAATGTTATCCATGGACAGCCCGAGTATGTGTAGATTGGGTTCGTTTTCCCATATGCTCTGCTCCGGATCCGATGCAGAATTTTGTTAGTGCCTCCCTATTGTTCTCCGGGTACACATCCTCTCTGCTTATTACCGAGACATGTATCAAGAGAACAGCGGGGAGGTGCTACCGAAATTTTACGTTGGATCCGGAGTAGAGCATGGGAAAACAAACCCAATCTACGCATACTCGGGTGGGATTAGGACCTATCTTTACCTATTAGAGTCTAGATTGCATGGACGTAATAAAAGTGACAAACTCCATTAACTGATGAATATATACATGCTGATTAATTTATATACATATTTCTTATGTTCCAGTAGCTAGGCAAGATGAGTGATCGTGCGTGGATGTACACCGGTCACACTAGTGAGAAAAACATGACAACTGAATGGTTAACAAAAACCAAGGGGTTCCTGAGAACCGCATTTGCAAATGGCGAGAGGACAACCTGGTGCCCCTGTGCAGGGTGCAACAATTGGCACAAGAGGATAGAGGATGAAATGGGCAAACACTTGTAGAAGAGGGGTTTTACGCCAGATTATATGGTGTGGACATTTCATGGCGAGTTTGACCAACGCGCCAGAGCTGAGGTGCTTCATCGTCGCACCGACGAGCATGGTACCGGGATCCAAGACATGGTGCAAGACTTTGATGATGCTCGGGACTCGTACGATGAGATGGAGGAATCTGTAAAGGCCTTCAATGAAATGTTGGAGTATTCAAAACGTCCTCTCCACTATCACACTGAGCTTTGTCAGCTGGATGCCATCTCACAAATAATGGCTCTGAAGGCTCAATCCAACTTGGGCAGAGAATGCTACGACGCCATGATGACAGTATTTGGATGTTTTCTACCCAAAGGCCACGTACTACCTGCAAACCTGTACTAGCCAGACAAAATCCTCCATGCTCTTAAGATGCCCTATGAGAAGATACATTCATGTGAGAATGGATGTGCCTTATTTAGGCTTAAGTATGCGGACTTGAACAATTGTCCCATTTGCAAGTCATTTAGGTATGTTGTGGTAGATAACAGAATGGGTGACAAGACGCAAACCAAAATCCCCGTTAATTTTCTTTGGTATATGCCAATCGTACCAAGACTTCAACGTCTTTTGATGGTCGAAGAGATGGCAAGACAGATGAAATGGCACAAAACGGGCAAAAGAACCCAACTAGATGCAGATGGGAAGCTGATGATGGTGCACATGTCAGACGGTGAAGCGCAGAAGCACTTCGATGCATTACATGACGACAAAGCGGTAGATCCGAGGCATCCTCGAGTCGCCATCAGCATGTATGGGTTCAGTGTGTTTGGTATGACGGCAACCCAATACAGTTGTTGGCTCGTATTTGTCATTCCACTCAATCTCCCCCCGGACAGAGTATGCAAAGAAAGAACATTTTCCTGACGTTGATAATTCTAGGGCCGAACTATCCGGGGAAGAATATGAATGTGTACATGCAGCCGATGAAGGACGAATTGCAAGAAGCCTGGGATAATGGGTTCAAGACATACGACGCCTTTAGCAAAAAGAACTTCATAATGCGTGTGTGGTACATGTACTCGACGCATGACTTGCCGGTGTATGCGCTATTCGTTGGCTGGTGTGTGCATGGAAGGTTCTCATGGCCCACATGCAAGGGAGCTCTTCAGTTTTGTTGGCTTGAGGCCAATCGCAAGTTTTCTTGCTTCGACATGCATAGACCGTTCCTGCATCCTCGCCATAAGTTCAGGAAAGACAATCAAAACTTCATCAAAGGTAGATTTGTGAAAGACTCTGCACCACCACCATTGACAGCCCAAGAGATCCTAGATTAGTTAAACACTCTGGAGCCAGATCCAGAGCGCCCAGGGTATTTCAAGGGGTATAATTCGCAACACGCATGGACTCACAAGACATGCTTGTGGGATCTGCCTTACTTCAAAGACCTCCTTTGCCCACACAACATTGGTGTGATGCACACTGAGAAGAATATCGCTGATGCACTTTTTGGTACATTGTTTGGCATAGATGGGAAGTCAAAGGATAATCCTAATGCAAGATTCGATCAGGAGGCGCTATGTCATAGACCATTACAGAACATGCAACCACCGAAAGGAAAGAAGAACTAGACAAAGCCAAAGGCATGGTTCAATCTTGGAAGGCCAGCTATGAGGGAAATTATCTTGTGGGTGAAAATGCAGTTGATGTTCCCCGATGGGTATGGAGCAAATCTAAAGAGGGGAGCGAGTCTTGATAAATTGAAGATATTTGGTCTCAAGAGTCATGACTGGCACATATGGATTGAGCGGGTAATGCTGGTGATGTTGCGTGGATTCATCCTTGAGGATGAATGGCTAATATTAGCAGAGCTGAGCTATTTATTCTGTGTTCTTTGTGTTAAAGAACTATCGCCTGACCTGGTAGAAGAAATGGAAGAGTTGGCACCGGAGTTGATCTGCAAGTTAGAGAAGATATTTCCGTCGGCCTTCTTTAATCCAATGCAACACTTGATTTTGCATCTCCCAACCGAGGCAAGATTGGGGGGGGGCGGTGTGCAGAATCGTTGGTGCTACGCAACTGAGAGGATGCAGAAGATGCTTCGAGCAAAATGTAAAAATAAATGTAGAATTGAAGCATCGATGGCCGAGGCATTCATTACTAATGAGGCGGCAAACTTCGTGGCAGCACAATACGAAGCCAAAAATCGTCATTTGCATAATTCGAAGCTTCGGTACAATGTCGGCGACCCTAAAAAGGGTCGATCCAACCTCGGCCTATTCAAAGGGGATCTGGCACCAGCCGGTGCTTCTAATTCCTTAATGTTGGATTTCGAAGGATGGCAGACCATTTCATTTTATATCTTCAACAACCTAACAGAAGTGCGGCCGTACATCGAGTAAGTTCTCGGTACATTGTTTTGCAACTTCTAATTCCTTTGAACTACTCTTATTCCCCAATAAATTTGATACAATCGATACGTCGCCAAATTCTCGTATGGAGCGCTGATCCAAAAGGATTCCGTCGAAGAGTATGAGCTTTTGGCAAAGCATGGAGGCGGCTATCCCGGTTTCATCTCTTGGTTCAAACAAACGGTAATTTCCATTACACCATTTCATTTCTTCGTCTAATTTGTGTCTAATGCAACAATCCCTTTCGTATTAAACTTCTAGGCTAATTCAAAGCTTATTGACGCCGAATTTAGACAAGTCGCTAATGTTTTTGACTATAAGGTCCGTTCATTTGAAAAATACGACATCAATGGGTATCGCTTTTGTACCTATGGCAAAGAGCTATCTATGGCCGACCGAAAGTCTACAAATTATTGTGTCTCTACTATCGGCGAAGGAGATACCGAGTATTATGGAGTTGAAGCAATTTATGAACTTCAATTCTATGGTGCAAACCCAGCAAACGTCGTAGTCTTCAAATGTTATTGGTTCCAGGCAAAGGAGACTAGGACTCATGAACATATAGGGCTAGTGGAAATTAATTAAAGCACCCATTTGGATATTCCCGATGTCTATATTCTGTCTCAACAGGCAACCCAAATTTTCTATCTACCATGGGCCTGTCAAAGTGAT
This sequence comes from Triticum dicoccoides, assembly GCF_002162155.2. Classification (NCBI taxonomy): domain Eukaryota; kingdom Viridiplantae; phylum Streptophyta; class Magnoliopsida; order Poales; family Poaceae; genus Triticum; species Triticum dicoccoides. Next base: position 385,637,714 of record NC_041387.1, read on the forward strand.
CCTAATCTCAAAGGTTGGGATGTCATTTATGAAGTGCCGCCACGTGTTAGACCACCTCCCCCAATGAAGATGATTATGAACCTCACATTAACCCCGACACATATGAAGGAGAATTCTTCTAGGAAACACGTCTTTCCAAAAAACGTTTCAAGAACTGCTCTACTTCACCCCAGAACATTGAAGTAGATAGCGATAGTGAACCCGAATTCACCCCTCAGCCGGAACAAGAAGAGCCTGAACTAGAAGAGGTTACTGCTGCGGATGACCTATCAATGGTTGACAATTACTGATAGTGATGATGATGATGCATTTATTGATCCCGAAGCATTTATTGAACCAGATTATTACTAGGTATTAATTATTTTTTATGTTGTACTTGATTTGTATAGTTACTTGTAAGATTTATATAGTTACTTGTATAATTTTCTTACTTTCTATGATTGTTTGTTATACATAGTGCCATGGTCTTGATATCCGTCCCCGTCTGTCCTTGCCCGCTTTATGATTATGATGTGGTAAATTCTCTTTTATAACTATTTGTTGCATTTCGCATTTATGACAATTATGGTCGTCAAGTTGGCATAGAGATATTTTAAACTAGGAGGTATGTGAACCGGAATTTCCAACGACCCTCTTGTCAAGAAGTTAAATTTAGTTGAAAAAGAAAATGACTATTTGAAAGAAAAAATTAAAAGAATTGAAGAAGAGAAGAAGATATTGGATTTGTATGTTGCCGATGTGGTCGATGATCACAAGATGAAGATGAATGCAATGCGCTTGAAGATGGATTAGAAAATATGCCATTGATAATGAGGCTTGGTATCATTATGCACTTGAAGACTAAGAAGGGTAGAAGAAGAAGATAAAAAAGAGAGGAGAAAAAGAAAGAGAAGAAAAAAACCATGTTAGTTTCCTCATTTTCATGATGTAGAAACATGCATCACACTGTTGGTTTAATCTAACCATACATTAGGGATGTAAATGTGCATATGGAGAACTCTATATTTGGAAGTAGTGAAATCCTGTAATGCTTACCATGTGTACATACCTATATTCGCCCTTTAGTAATCAATGGCTAGAATAATATCCTCACAAAAAATTTGCCCACACAACATGAGTATATAACAATGCATCTGTTAGTTTCCTTGAAGAATTTGTTTGTGAGGACAGAACATGATTACATAACATGCATGACATGGTAGTTTCCTGTGAATAATCGATTGCGAGATAACATGAGTATAACCATGCATGTCACTTCTATATTTTCAAACCTAGTATACATTTCCCTGTATTTTCTTCCCAGTTCCAACAGGGACATATCAATGTTGTTTCTTGCATTATCCTATTCATACTCTGAACAATGTTGATCTTACATTAACAATGCCTGTCCTTTTTGGTATGATGCAGTGTCCCTACAGTTACTGCCCTTTGTAATCACACCACCTTTGCCAAAAACAGGAAAGCACAACTGGTTCCTTGCTCGATCAGGCGACAACAAAAAGACTAATGATCATTCAGACACATGAGCCAGAAAAGTTTTATTGCAAAAACCCCACTACCATGAAATACGTGAGTATCCGAACAGTGGTTGTTACGTCTATGAGCAGGATACCAGCTTGTTGGGGCCTTTAGGATTTTTCAGTTGGAGGCGGGTAAACAGCCTTGGTTCACACTCTCTGTTTCTCGGACTCAATTGTCTGATTAACCAGGAGATCACCGTTGGCAAGGACCTTGATGGCAGAGAGGCTCTATTTGCTATGGAAAATTGTGTCTACACAGCGAGCCCTAGGACTTCGGGAGCAAACTCCCCTGATTGTTAACGATATAGCCTGCAGCCAAAAGAAGGTGAGAATGACAAAGGCATCTAGATTAACTTTGATCCTTAGATGTCTCAAGTCTGACAGGCAGTGATGTGGTTCAAGCCTTCAGGTTGATAGGTAATTGGGCTGTTGTGTCGAAAGGGTGGAGTACCGGTGTCTCTAGATCACTATTCGCTGAAGCGGGGCTGCAAATTATGATGGTGTTGGATCATCCCTCTTCGAATGACTTGTTGTCTTTGCTGCTTGTTTTGGATGGGTAGTTCTCTCTTTTGTTATGCATATTCCTTGTCATTTGGTCATCCTCGTCTATTCACTCTTACTATGTAATAGTTGCCTCTATTTAGAATGTCATTCTCGTCTGGATCACGAGAGTCTGAGTGTTGCAGATGGGTGCATTTTGGTGGTGTGGCGAGACTTCTTATGAACTATCATGTCTTGCTGTTTATGTCAGTAGTAGTCACTAGTCAGTGTTTGAATGTTGTATATACATCGTTGTTTCAAACTATTTATTGTCTAGAACTGCTGGTGGGCTAAATCAGGGCATCACCATTCTCAAGTGTTCAGAGTATATCTCCTTTTTTCAAGTTTTAATTTGAGCTCAGTGTCTTTTCGATGATGTACAATTGTTTGGGCCAGTGAGGTGTCGTTGAATATGGGCCGAGTAGAAACGCAATGCCAAACAGGTCAATTATGACTCTCAGGCCGGGCTCTCAAAAGATCCTCAAAAAAAGGCCAGGCTCTCAAAAAAAGAAAGAATAAGGACTCTTAGGCCGATATGTGGGCGCCACCAGTGTTTTTGTGCACTTGCACGCCGAGAGCATATTTGGCGCGTGTTCGAAATTCATGCTACCTTTTCATCCCAAATATCCCGCCCCTCCCCCACCTCTGGAATCTCGATTCCTACTCCAGTTCCCCCAAATCCCCACCTGTACTCCATGTACTCAAGCGCACTATCATGTCGCCGGTCAACGCGGATCTCCAAGCCGGAGATCCCGAGGTCCGTCCTGCCTTTGGGCGCTGCGTGTTGTCTCTCAATAGTGGCATGGCGGCGCTTTACGACCAGTTTGCCGGCAAAGTGCTGATGGTAACCATGAACGGCGACCAGCCTCCTGTCTCGCCAGACGACCTTGTAAAGCTCTTGGCATTGCGCACAACATCCAAATAAGTGACTTACTCGTCAAAGTCTGTCCGCCACCGGCTGAATTCTTCGTCAGGTTCCAGACTACTTTCGGCTGCAGTCGTGTGTTCAAATCCTCCCGGCGTTTGTTCTGCGATGGCGCACTGGTGAGGTTTGATCGGTGGCACCCAGGATAGGGCTCGGTGAGCTCTGAGCTTGAGTTTTTAACAAAGCTTACCTTCCACGGCATGCATCGACGTGCTTGGAACAGCGAGTCCATGAATGAGCTTATCAATGACCTTGGAGGTGAGCCCGTAAGTATGTTTGTTCCTCCAGATAGCTGGGCTCTGACGGTTATGGCATGGATGAAGAAGCCGTCCACCATACCAAAGGTGATTGGTGTTGAGATACCGGTGCAGGAACCAGGTATGTACTATTCGTCGCCACCAAGGCCGTCGCGGACCACGTCAGGGATGTACCTGTATCGAGTGTTCGTGCATGTCGAAGAAGTGGCCAATCCATCAATCAAAGTCCTGCCGCCGCCCCTGGTGCCAGGCTCCATCGACGATGTCCATTACAAGAGTAAACATCGGACTTTCCCCGTGTTCGTTGGAACGATGGATGGCATAGGGCCTACTCCATCACGCAGCGGAGGCCACTGCTTCTTTGGGAGTAGTGGCAGGGTTGGCTGCCTAGATGTGCTCTAATTTAAGGTAACAACTGAATCTTGTCAGATACTAGTTAAATCATAGATATGGGTGTGAAGCACTGATGTGCCAGCACATTTGATTGTGACCTATTCTAGTACCTGAACTTTTTTTAGAAGGGGTTGTACGTCAACTTAATGTGCTAGCAGAACTTATTGTGTTGTTTGTCTATTTTCTTTGCACATCATTCAAGATATTTCCCCGTCATTGATAAAGACGATGAACCATTATGAACGAGTTCGTTGGTTTCAACATAGCCCTACCCATAGCAATCCACTGCTTCCACCCTGATTGTACCGCCTATGTGAAATTTTTGTATGCAAGTTCGGTGTGCTATGATGTTCTATATGATTGTGTCAACTATATAAGTTTTTACTGAGCATCAGCAATGCATGTGGCTGAAAGATGTATTTACGAGCATCGACTGATGGGTATCTCTCTCTCTCTCACACACACACACATACGCACACACACACACGCGCACAAAAGGGACCCATTGAATTATTTCTTCGCTCGTGACAGCTTTTAATTAGGTTCCACTGTACTCTAACTTTATTCTTAAGTTATTAATTGAGCTCAATGACTTCAAAAAGTTGTACAAAAGCCTTGTTTGGGCCTTTCCGGCGTTGCTGAATGTGGGCTAAGTAGCCATGTAAAGTTGTACCGTACTACACATGCCTTTTTTTGAACATCAGCAATGCAACTGGGCCGACAGTTGTACACAATATCCGGGTCAACTTGTTATTCTCTGCCCCGCTGGGCTGCAAATCTTTCCTAGGAGGGACGCATTAGGCTAAAAAATGGCCTTTAAGAAATAATAAATGGGATGTAATTATAAAAACTGGGTAGTACTATAAAAAAATGAACCAAACACGTCATTAGTTTTAAAACAAGTATTACTTTTGGATTTGAAATTTTTAATTTCATTACTTGTTGCGCGCACACTATTTTGTTGGATTTTAACGTAATACAAATTTATTTTGAAATTATATTTAATCTCACTAGAAATTTCGGGATAAAAATATTTCGGATGCCATCAAAATGTCAGAAATTTTATTGAATTCTGTTATGAGCGGTTGGTTGAAATTACTAATCGTTGTCCTAGCTAGAAAATGGGTTGTACTTCTAACAAACTGTAAATGGGCTATAGTAAATTCCATTGGAATTCAAAAATGGGTTGTACATTCTTACAAATCGCAAATGGGCTATATGTTCTATGCCACACACTTGTGTGCCTACTAAGTTGACGCGTCCCCTAAAAAAAAGTTAGTTGACGCATATGCAAGGCTTTGTCAACTTATAGTCAACACACGATTCTAGCAGCAGTGGCCGTTGGATGTCCATCCAAAGTATGTCATGCTTCCCTTGCTTCAGCCGCCCAAAAAATGATTCCTCCCCCTCGCATCTGGGGCACACCGTTTCGTAGGATGACCTGTGGGCCTACTAAGTTGATGCGTACCAAGGGCTTTGTCAACTTAGTCAATATAAACGATTCTAGCTACAGTGACCGTACGATGTCCATCCAACGGTCGTCGTGCTTCTTCAACCTCTAGTCTTCTTGCTCCAGCCACCCAAACCAGCGCCGGCCGTGCCGCCTGCTCCTGCCTCCTGTGTCCGGCTGTGCTACCACCACTGGCCATGCCATACCTCTATACTCACCCACACCTCCTGCTATTCTTCGGTGACGGCAGCTCACGCCGCAGTCGAAGCAGTCAACCCACGTACTCCCCTCCGCATGGGCCCACTATCGCATCTTCCCCGGCTCCGCATTGTTCCCTTCCTAGGCCTCGCTGCCGTACACCGCCTTGGTGCTCTCGGTGTGGCGTGGTCAACATGGTCAACGAAGGACAACCATAGGAAGAGGACTTTAGGCGGTGAGGCTGACAGCTGGACCAACCAGCTACATCTTCGAACACAAGGAAGTGCCTCCTTATTACTCGCAAAATAAAAATGATTCCTCCCCCTAACAGCTGGGACCCACCAGCTATATCTTCGCACGCAGGGAAGTTCCTCCTTATCCTCCCTGACAGTCGGGACACACCTGGTCGAAGCGTACGTAGCGTTGTCATTTTGGTCGCGAACGTGTACGTACATACTGGTCGATCGGTCTGTCTGCAGGCTGCAACGATGAACCGTGGCCGAGTAAGGAAGGGCATGTGTCGTAGGAGAGGTGCGGACGTAGCATGTACACATACGTACAACCAGGGTGCAAGAAAGTAAATACGGCCATGTATGTACATACGGGCGGGGTCTCGAATGCCTACTAGCGCATACGTACGGCCAGGGCTCGTGTACATGGCTGGGTCGAAACAGAGAAACTGGGTCATCGTGTTCATCAGGAGGCAACAAAATGCGTTGTGTTCATCGGGAGACAACCGTCTTCGACGGAACAGTCGATCGAAACGAGGCCTGGCATACCGCAGAACGGAGGAAATGGCCTTGTGTTCGACCGCCTATGGTCAAAACGGGATCCTGTTCACCAAAAGGGGTGTGGCATACCACAAAATAGAGGAAACAGACTTCTCTTCATCCTCCTACGGTCGAAACGGGGTCCTGTTGATTGAGAGGGGTGTGGCGTACCGCAAAACAAAGGAAATGGACTTGTGTTGGAGCTCTACGATCGAAACGAGGGTCCTGTTCATTGGGAGGGGTGTGGCGTACCACAAAATAGGACTCCACGAGCTACTATTCATCTCCACCATCGACCTCCTCCAGCCTCCACCTAAGACTGTTCATCCACCATCGACCTCCTCCCGCCTCCACCTATGACTGTTCATCCACGGGGTTCCTGTTCATCCAGCCTCCACCGCTCCTCCACCGGCTACTGTTCAACTAGCCCTCTCCACGGGGTCTTGTTCAACCACCCCTCCACGGGCTACTGTTCATCCAGCCCTCCACCCGCTACTATTCAACCAGCCCTCCACGGGGTCGTCCTATTCATCCAGCCCTCCACGGGGTCCTAGTCATCCACCCCCAACCGGCTTGATCGATCGGGATCCTGTTCATCTAGTGACAACGACCTCTACTACCACAGGGTCTTGTTCATCCAACCCCCACCAGGAACTGTTCATCCACAGCCAACCAACCGGCTCGAGTCACCACATCTCGACTCATTCTACATACAGCGCGCACGGTAGCAACGGTCACTGTTCATCGAGAGGCAACCCAACACCTGCTCGATCGGCTTTAGTAAGAAGTAGCAGTGATCGATCACTTCGGTTCAGTTAGCAGTAACAGCGAAAGAATTGCTCGGGTTCAGTCAGAAGTGAGTGAATCGCCCGGGTTCAGTTAACAGCCAAGGGATCAATCGCTCGGGTTCAGTAACGTGTGATTGCTCCGGGTTCAGTTAGCCAACGCCTCGCACACACGTGCATACATGAGAGGAACGCGCAAACCACAATGCATCGCTCAGCCCCAACCACCCACCGCAGCTGGGAACTCCGCGGTATTTTCCTTGCCCTGGCTTCTACCATGATTCTTTCCATCATGGACGACACAAAGAATGTCATGCAACTGCGTCTCTGGCCCGCCCAGGATGAAAAGCCCTTTTTCTGTCATGATTTTTTTTCATAGAAGTAGGAGCCCACGACATCTATGATGATACCATTCTTTGTCACAATTTTCGTCATAGAAGTGTCATAAGCATGACAGAAAAATTTGTTTGGACCAAAATGTCACGTATGTGTCTTTTTTTTGTAGTGCTAGTTCATCGTGATCAGAATTACATATATAATTTTTGGCCTCGTAAAGGAGAAAGTATCGCTATATTCATGCCCCAATCATGAGCTCTCAAGAGAAATTATTATCCAGAATTTTTATGCTCGGATTTCTCATAATGACCTATCCATTCTTGATACTTCTTGTGTTGGTTCTTTTATGAAGAAGACTATTGAATTACGGTGGGATCTATTGGAACGAATTAAACGCAACTATGAAGATTGGGAACTCGACGAAGGTAAAGAGTCTGGTATTAAGCTCAAGTTTGATTGTGTTAAATCTTTTATGAATACCGATGCTTTTAAAAAGTTTAACACTAAATATGGACTTGACTCTGAGATAGTAGCCTCCTTTTGTGAATCATTTGCTACTCATGCTGATCTGCCTAAGGAGAAATGGTTTAAATATCACCCACCTATTGAAGGAGAAATTAAAGAACCGATACTAGCTAAAGAGGAAACTATTATTTATAATGTTGATCCAGTTGTCCCTACTGCTTATATTGAGAAACAACCTTTCCCTATTAGGATCAAGGAACATGCTAAAGTTTCAACTATTTTCAACAAAAGTTATATTAGAACACCTAAACCTGATGAACAAATCAAAGTAGAACCTAGTGTTGCTATGGTTAAGGATCTCCTGGAAGAAAATACAGATGGGCATGTTATTTACTTCTATGAAGAAGCTGCTAGAATTGCCAAACCCGATAAAAAGGATAAACATAGACCTATTGCTGGCATGCCCATTGTCTCAGTTAAAATAGGAGATCACTGTTATCATGGTTTATACGACATAGGTGCTAGCGTGAGTGCTATCCCCTTTACCTTATATCAAGAAATTATGGATGACATAGCACCTGCGGAGATAGAAGACATAGATGTTACTATTAAACTTGCTAATAGAGATACTATATCACCAATTGGGATTGTTAGAGATGTTGAAGTCGTGTGTGGGAAAATAAAATATCCTACTGATTTTCTTGTTCTTGGTTCCCCACAAGATGATTTTTGTCCCATTATCTGTGCTAGACCATTCTTGAACACCGTTAATGCTAAAATAGATTGTGAGAAACAAACTGTCGGTGTTAGCTTTGGTGATGAGTCTCATGAGTTTAATTTTTCCAAGTTTATTAGAAAACCTCATAAAAAAGAATTTCCTAGTAAAAATGAAATAATGGGTCTTTCTTCTATTGTTGTGCCTCCTACTGATCCTCTAGAATAATATCTGCTAGACCATGAAAATGATTTACATGTGCATGAAAGAAACGAAATAGATAAGATTTTCTTTGAACAACGTCCTCTGCTTAAACACAGTTTGCCTATTGAAACTCTAGGAGGTCTTCCTCCACCTAAAGGTGATCATGTGTTTGGATTAAAACCATTGCTAGACACTTTGAAATATGCTTATCTTGATGAGAAGAAGATATATCCTATTATTATTAGTGCTAACCTTTCAGAACAAGAAGAAGAGAGATTATTGAAAGTTCTAAGGAAGCACCAAGCTGCTATTGGATAGACTCTTGATGATTTAAAGGGCATTAGTCCCACTCTATGCCCGCACAAGATTAATATGGAACCCGATGCTCAACCTGTTGTTGATCACCAATGTCGGTTAAATCCAAACATGAAGGAAGTGGTAAGGACAGAAATATTAAAACTTCTGGAAGCAGGTATAATCTATCCTATAGCTGATAGTAGATGGGTAAGTCTTGTTCATTGTGTCGCTATGAAAGGAGGTATTACTGTTGTACCTAATGATAAGAATGAACTTATTCCACAGAGAAATTTTACAGGCAATGAATGGTAATTGATTTTACAAAATTAAACAAAGAAACTAGAAAAGATCATTACCCTCTGTCTTTTATTGATGAAATGCTAGTAAGATTATCTTAGTACACACATTTTTGCTTCCTTGATCGATACTCTGGATTTTCACAAATACCTGTTTCTCAACCTAATCAAGAAAAGACCACTTTCACTTGTCCCTTTGGAACTTATGCTTATAGACGTATGCCTTTTGGTTTATGCAATGCACCTTCTACCTTTCAAAGATGTATGACTGCTATATTCTCTGACTTTTGTGAAAATATTGTTGAAGTTTTCATGGATGTTTTTTCTGTTTATGGGAAGTATTTTGATGATTGCTTAAGCAATCTTGATCGAGTTCTGCAGAGATATTTCTGAAAGAGGTATTGAAGTGGACAAAGCTAAGGTTGATGCAGTTGAGAAAATGCCATGTCCTAAAGATATCAAAGGTATTCATAGTTTCTTAGGTCATGCTGGTTTCTATAGGAGGTTTATCAAAGACTTTTCTAAAATTTCTATGCCCATTACAAATATTTTGCAAAAGGATGTTCCTTTTGTTTTTGATGATGATTGTTTTGAAGCCTTTGAAACACTCAAGAAAGCCTTAATTTCTGCACCTATTGTTCAACCACCTGACTGGAACTTGCCTTTTGAAATTATGTGTGATGTTAGTGATTATGCTGTTGGTGCTATTCTAGGACAAAGAGTTGACAAGAAACTAAATGTTATTCATCATGCTAGTAAAACTCTAGACAATGCTCCAAGAAATTATGCTACTACTTAAAAAGGATTTTTCACAGTGGTGTTTGCTTGTGATAAATTTAGATCTTACATTGTTGATTCAAAAGTAATTGTTCACCCCGACCATGCTGCTCTTATATATCTTATGGAAAAGAAAGATGCTAAACCTAGGCTTATGCGATGGGTTCTCTTGCGACAAGAATTTGATTTGCATATCACTGATAGAAAGGGAGCAGAGAACCCCGTAGCTAATAACTTGTCTAGGCTTGAAAATGTGATTGATGACCCACTACCTATTGATGATAGTTTTCTAGATGAGCAGTTAGCTGCAATAAATGTTTCTGATAACACACCTTCGTATGCTGACTATGCTAATTACATTGTTGCTAAATATTTACCACCTAGCTTTACATACCAACAAAAGAATTCTTCTATGATTTAAGAGATTACTTTTTGGATGATCCACATCTTTATAAAGAAGGAATAGATGGTATTATTAGATGTTGTGTACCTGAGCATGAACAGGGATAAATCCTACGGAAATGTCACTCCGAAGCTTATGGAGGGCATCATGTAGGATATAGAACTGCTCACAAGGTATTGCAGTCTGGGTTTTATTGGCCTACTCTTTTCAAGGATGCTTGTAAGTTCGTCCTATCTTGTGATGAATGTCAAAGAACAAGTAATATAGGTAAGCGTCAATAAATGCCTATGAATTATTCACTTGTTGTTGAACCATTTGACGTTTGGGGATTTGATTACATGGGGCCTTTTCATTCATCTAACAGGTATACACATATCTCGGTAGCTATTGATTATGTTACTAAGTGGGTAGAAGCTATTCCAACAAGTAGTGTTGATCACAACACCTCTAATGCTTAAGGAATTTATTTTCCCAAGGATTGGAGTCCCTATATATTTAATGACAGATGGCGGTTCACACTTTATTCATGGTGCTTTCCGTAAAATGCCTGCTAAGTATGATGTTAACCATAGAATTGCTTCACCCTATCATCCTCAGTCTAGTGGTCAAGTTGAACTTAGCAATAGAGAAATAAAATTAATTCTACAAAAGACTGTCAATAGGTCCCAGAAGAATTGGTCTAAGAAATTATATTATGCACTTTGGGCTTATAGAACAACATATAAAAATCCTATGTGTATGTCTCCTTATAAAATGGTTTCTGGAAAGGCTTGTCATTTGCCTCTTGAGTTAGAACATAAAGCTTATTGGGCAATCAAAGAACTCAACTATGATTTTAACTTGCCGGTGAATAGAGGTTATTTGATATTAGCTCCTTAGATGAACGGCGAACCCAATCTTATGAAAATGCCAAGTTATTTAAAGAAAAAGTTAAAAGATGGCATGATAAAAGAATCCAAAAGCGTGAGTTCAAAGTTGGAGAATATGTTCTTTTGTACAACTCATGTTTTAGATTCTTTGCAGGAAAACTCCTCTCTAAGTGGGAAGGACCCTATGTTATCGATGAGGTTTATCGGTCTGGAGCTATTAACATAAATAATGCCGAAGGTACTAACCCGAAGGTTGTTAATGGGCAACGAATAAAACATTATATCTCACGTATGCCCATTAATGTTGGAAGTAATATTATCCAAACTATGACACCGAAAGAGCACATAAAAGAGACCTTCCAGAACACTCCAAAATTGTCAAAAAGAGGAGGTACTTGATATGGTAAGTAAGCCGACTCCAAAAAATCTGCAAAAATATTTTATGTCGGTTTTGGAAAATGACAAAAATTAGGAAAATAAGAAACAATCAGGAAGGTCACCCTGGTGGGCACAAGACACCAGGGCGCGTCTGGCTTGCCAGGCGCGCCCAGGTGGGTTGTGCCCACCTCAGGTACCTTCCGGACTCCATTTTTTTCCCATTTGCTTGTTTCCCAAGATAAAAAATCTTTATATACCCCCCAAACCTATTGACCACCATATCACGGAGAAATCTTCTGTTCTCTTTTCTTGCTATCTTCGGTCAGATCTATTGAGCCAGGCATCATTTCTTCTTCTTCCTCTAACAATGCGGAAGAGGATACTTGAGTGATGAAGATCGAGCTGAAGAGAGAAGAGCCCGTAGAAGTTGTCAAAGGGGACAAGAGCAAGGAGGCTACCAGAGATCAAGCGTCGGTGGTTGAGCAGGCCTGGCCTGCTGAGGAAGGAGAAGAAGATATCCTTAAACCTTAATATGCTCATATTACCCCGACTTAGATTGAAGCCTTTCAAATCATTGAAATGGTTCGTGTGCAAAATAAATATCTCACTCATAAAAATATTCTGCATCAAGAACACATCATCTTCCTCCAGAGCGTCATCCATATATTGGAGAATCTCTTTTACTGAAAGAAAACTGAGTATCGGGTATGGGCACTCCCCTTGGCTTCCGCCAAGCTTGGGGAGGTGCCCTGATATCGTATCACCCCTACTATCTTTGGCTTTACTTATCTTAGTTCAATCCATAGTTATCTTCTGCTTTAGATGAATAAAAGTTTAGTTCGATCCTTTCTTTTTGAGAGTTTGCTTAGTGATCTATCCTTATAATCGTGTGCGAGATATATAATAAAGTTTAGTTTGAGTTTTTGCTTTCTTTACTTTCATGTTCCATTAAAAATAAAGGAAATAAATGGAAAAAATCATATGATAATCCTATGGTAGGTAATGACACCGGATAAGGAAAAGTATAAGTAGAAAATTTTATTAGAGATTGACAAACATAGCATTGGTCAATGATGCAACTCATGAAAGAATTAATAAGGGAAGAGAAGATTCACATACAAATACATTATCCTGGAAATCTTTTGTGATTGTGAGCCCCCATCAAAATATTATATGCCAAAATTGCTAAAGTTAGACAAGGAAGACAACATAATGATTTATGTTTGTCATATTCACATAGAAGTTATATTGTCATAGATCCTTCAACATGTGGTGCTTGCCCCCCGTCTTTGCTAGCCAAAAACTCTGCACTAAGTAGAGATACTACTTGTGCATCCAGAAACCCTTAAACCCAAATCTTATTTTCAAGAGTCCACCATACCTACCTAAGGATTGAATAAGATCCTTCAAGTAAGTTTTCATTGGTGCAATAAGGCAATAAAAATTGCTTCTAAAAGTGTTAGATCATTTAGTGTAAGAGAAAATTGAGCGTTGTATGAACTTGTGATAGCAAAGAATAAAAACGACAGACTACATAATAAAGGTTGCTATCATAAGGGGCAATATAACCTGACGTTCTTTTGCACTAAGGGGTTGAGAATACAAACAAATAAGCGCATGACAACCTCTGCTTCCCTCTGCGAAGGGCCTATCTTTTATTTTTATGTATTTACTTTTATGCCAGAGTCAAAGTTTTCTCTCTATATTCCTTTTTATTTTTCTCCTTTGGCAAGCATCATGTGGTGAGGAAAGATCAAGGCACATATGTCCAGTTGAATATGGGTAGCATGAGTTATTATTGTTGACATCACCTTTGAGGTGAATAAATTGGGAGGCGAAACTATAAGCCCCTATCTTTCTATGTGTCCGGTTACAACGTTTTGCTCATGTGTATGGGGTGAGTGTTAGCAATCATAGAAGACTATATGATGGTTGAGTATGTGGACTTGCCTAAAGGCTCTGATATGTGACCCTTCCTGAAAAGATGATGAATTGTAGTTGCAAAGTTGACTGAGAACATAGTTTGTTGGTTTCTAATAGAGATTATGCTTTATACTTCGTAGTGTGATGAATTATTACTTATTCATGAGAAGTCTATGATAAAAGTTTTATGATAAAGGTTTTATGTTAAAGTTTGTTGCTGTTATAATAATTCACATGACGCTTCTATGTCTATATTTTGTTTTTATCGACACCTCTCTCTCTAAGCACGTGGACATGTTTTTCGATTTTGGTTTTCGCTTGAGGACAAGTGAGGTCTAAGCTTGGGGAGTTGATACGTCCATTTTGCATCATGTTTACCTACTATTATTTATGACGTTTTAATGCACAATAATGCTTTTTGGAGTAATTCCAATGCCTTTTTCTCTCATAATATGCAAGGTACAAAGAAAGAGGAAGAATTTCGGCAGCTGGAAATGTGGACATGGAAAAGCTACGTCAGGCCACCTATTCTGCACAACTCCAAATGGGCTGAAACTTCAAGAGGATTTTTATGGAATAAATAAGAAATACTAGAGCAAATAACCACCAGAGGGGGGCCACCTGGTGAGCACAAGACACCAGGGAGCGCCTGCCCCCCCCCCCCACAGGCGCGCCCTGGTGGGTTGTGCTCAGCCCAGCCCACCTATGGTGCCCATCTTATGGTACATAAGTCATTTTTACCTAGAAAAAAATAAGGAGGGGACTTTCGGGATGAAGCGCCGCCGTCTCGAGGCGGAACTTGGGCAGGAGCACTTTTGCCCTCCGGTGGAGCGATTCCCGCCGGGGGAACTTCCCTCCCGGAGGTTGCAATCATCGTCAGCATCATCACCAACAACTCTCCCATCTCGGGGAGGGAAATCTCCATCAACATCTCCATCAACACCATCTCCTCTCAAACCCTAGTTCATCTCTTATGTTCAATCTTTGTACCGGAACTTTAGATTGGTGCTTGTGGGTGACTAGTAGTGTTGTTTACATCTTGTAATTGATCACTATATGGTTTCTTTGGTGGAAGATTATATGTTCGGATCCATTATGCTATTTAATACCCATCTCATCTTGAGCATGTTCATCACTTATGAGTAGTTACTTTTTTGTTGAGGTCATGGAAGAAATCATGTTGCAAGTAATCATGCGAACTTGATATGTGTTCGATATTTTGATAGTATGTATATTGTGATTCCCTTAGTGGTGTCATGTGAACGTTGACTACATGACACTTCACCATATTTGGGCCTAAGGGAATGCATTGTGGAGTAGTAATTAGATGATGGGTTGCGAGAGTGACAGAATCTTAAACCCTAGTTTATGCGCTATTCCGTAAGGGACCGATTGGATCCAAAAGTTTAATGCTATGGTTAGAATTTATTCTTAATACTTTTCTCGTAGTTGTGGATGCTTGAGAGGGTATTAATCATAAGTAGGAGGTTTGTTCAAGTAAGTACATCACCTAAGCACTAGTCCACCCACATATCAAATTATCAAAGTAGCGAACATGAATCGAATCAACATGATGGAAGTGACTAGATGAAATTCCTGTGTACCCTCAAGAATGCTTTGCTTATTATAAGAGACCGTTTTGGCCTGTCCTTTGCCTAAAAAGGATTGGACTACCTCGCTGCACTTCTGTTACTATTATCATTACTTGCTCGTTACAAGTTATCTTCCTATCAAACTACTATGTTACTTACAATTTTAGCACTTGCAGACATTACCTTGCTGAAAACTACTTGTCATTTCCTTCTGCTCCTCGTTGGGTTCGACATTCTTACTTACCGAAAAGGATACTTGTGGGTCATTAGACCCTTCCTGAAAATAAGATGAATTGCAATTGTTTGATGACTGAGGAACATAGTTTGTTTGTCGGTGGGAACGACATCTATGGGATCACAAGAATCCCTAATGTGGTCGGCGAGCGAGGGGTCATGAGAAGAGCGGGTCCAAGAGCTAGCACAAAGGTCGTTTACCCAGGTTCGGTCCGCGGAAATGCGTAATACCCTAGTCCTGCTTTGGTGTGTATATTTGTGTTCTTGAACTAGCTACCGAGCGTGACTTGCTCCAGGAGCCGAATCCCCCTTCTGTACGCCCCGGGCCTCCTTTTATAGTCGAAGGAGGCGCTACAGTGGTACACAGGAGGTGGAAAAAGGGTACAGTGTACAAGCTTATCACTTGCTATTATGGGACAAAACGCATTAAATGTGCCCCTGAGGTGCCCCCCTCGCTTTATCGCCACCTCGCCCTGCTTCGACGCGTGCCTGGGCCAGCGAGGCGGTTAGCGCCATGTAGGCTGGCAGGCTGCTGAGGTGGCGCAGTGGCGGCGTCTTCATGAAGATCTGCATGCCACCACGCAGGTGCTTGCTGAGTTGGCCCCGGGACCGCGCATCGCCACGCAGGTGCCTGCCTGACTGGCTGGGCTGGCAGCTGCATGGGAACGGCGGTGGGGTCTTGATGCGCGTGGGCCTGGCCGCGGTCCCGTTGATGTCCTCGGCAAGGGTCTTGCCGGGGGCCCCAGCAAGGGTCTTGCCGTGGCACCGCGGTCGTCCCCGACAAGGTTGTTGCCGGGGGTCTCGTCCTGTGGTCCTCATCTGATATTGTGTGTTGATGATCTTCACAAAGATCTGCATGCCACCATGGAGGCGCCTATCGAGCCTTGGTTCCAATGTGGGTGTTGGAAGCCTCGGGCTCGAGGGTGGCGCACTCCGTTGGGGTTGGGCAAGCTGCCCCGCCATGGTCCTTGCCAGGGTCGTGGAGGCCGCCCCGGCAAGGGTCTTTTCGGGGGAACCCACCTCGCCCTCTTGCTCTTCGTGTCTCTGTCTTGGCATTGCTCGGACTGTATGATGGCTTCGGCCTCCTTCCCTTGCCTTGCCAAGTGTGACCATGGGCGTGGCTCTGGCTGCCCGTGCATGGGTAGAGGGGTGCAAAGTAGAACCCCTACTTCTGTACACCAACAGGAGCCCCTGGGCCGGGGCCACACATAAGCGCGACGCGTCATAGGGCTAGGCCCACAACGGTGCGCGGGTAGGCGGGGCTGGTTTTGACCGTGGTAATCCTTCGTCCGCTGCGCTTCCCCAAGATTCGTGTTGAATGCGTGATGTGGGGATCACGCATGGGGTGAATGAAGCGCGCTTGCGTCATCCTGCAGTGAATAGTAAAGATGCGGCTTGCGTGTCCCTTTAAGACTGCGGGGCCGCTGCTCATTTACGCTTTCTGCCCTGGAACCATCGTTCCACGCGTCCCACTACGCCCGCCCCTTGCGCCACGTACGCCACATGCACAGTGCAGGGCGGGTGATAGGCGCGCGGAATATGGGAAGACGTGCGCGCGTGGGTTGATACCCACGCGCCTTCAATTGGGCGGGGAGGGCGGTCGATGGCCTCGCCCGCTGTCATCTTAATTAGCTGGGTTAGCTGAGAGGGGCGGCTGAGCCCTGACCCCGCCCCTTTATAAGGAGGGGAGCAAGAGGGATGGCACCCTTCAGCCTTTCGCCATCCGCCTCCTCCCATCTTTGCTTCTTCCTCCCTTCTGCCATGGCGAGAGTGCACGCTGATGCTTCGAAGGTGGCGGCGAGGGTCTCTGCTCGACAATGCGCCGCTCCTCCCCAAGAGCCTGTGGCGGCGGAGCTGGCTGTGAGGGGAAGGGGGAGGGGGCGAGGCCGAGGCTGCCATGGCGCTTGGGGAAGAGGAGGACGGGGCGGCGCATCGGCCTTGCCTCCGCCGGCGGTCCTTCCCCCAATGGAGGGCCACGTCTGGGACTAGGACCACGAGTTCTTCATCATGCTGCGCCGGCCGGCGCGGCATCATCTTCGGCTCCCTACTCCAATCGCTCGGGAGATGGAGCTTGACCCACCGCAGGCGCTGAGATTGCATATGAGGGGCTGTGGGAATAGTGGCACATGGGCCGATGTTGATTTCCCAGCCCCTCATGTCATGTATCTCCGTCACGGATGGAAAACCTTCACTCGCATCCACAGCCTGATGGTGGGGCTCATTCTCTATTTCAAATTAATGAAGAACGGCCTCCTCTCTGTCAAGGTCTTCGGAGACTTCGGGACTCGCCTGAAGTGCTGCGTGGAGAGCTCCTCTGACGACGAAGACTCTTCCTCGAGCGAGAGTGACGAGGAGGACAGCGGCAACGACAACGAGGGTAGCAGGCAAGAGGATGATGGGTCCGACTAGGTGTCGGACCCGCCGCCCCAGGGCGGTGCTGGAAGCAGCAACATCTGCACCGGGCCCCTTCTCCCTGTGGGGCCGACTCCTTGAACATCTCGGGGTCTCCTCCTTGGGCGGCTGACGTGGGGCGGCCGGAGAGGGCGGGTGGCGGGCCGTCAAGTCGTAGTACGATGGCACCGACGCCTTCATAGCGTATTGACGGACCGCTGCCTCATCTTCCAGCTCTTCTCCCGGCACCATCATCACCAACCCTCCCTCAGGCGGCCGCCAACATGTTCTCTTGGCGCCTTCTGCTGCTCGTACCTCGCCTAGGCACTCCTTCTGCCCTCTTGCCTTCTTGTTCTGTTTCCTGAGGAGAGGGGAAAGAAAGGGATTACAGGCACCTTATCTCTTTTTAGCTTGTAAGCCTGCGGGCCTTAGTTAGATTTAAAACATGTAATCCCCTTGCTCATGTTTACATTCCGTACGAACTGTACTTGTATGGGGCGTATTGATGAAAAAGGGTGCTTGCTGGGTCCTTTGTGTGTGAGCGAAGCCCATACTAGGGGACAAACCCTTGTTATTTTCAACATAAACATCGGCACCCGGCAACGAGCCTTGTTGCTCCCTCACTTCATTCGACCAAAATCACGCTCTCAGTGGAGGCGGGGGTGAAGTAGGGTTAGGCCCTACGCTTGCTTCCTTGCCGCCGCGGCTACAACCAGATTCTGAACCAAGAAAAGTTCTCGGGTGGCAGGAAAAAGGGAGCACGACACCCTTGGAATAAAACAAGGTTTCGTACGTCCCAATTCCATACGGAAATGCATAACAGGGGATAAGAGACTTATCTGAATCCGCAACCCTTGGCAACCTTGGCTTGCCGCGGGTGGATCCTTGTGTCTTCAGCCCCCGGCAGCCTTGGCTTGCTGGGGCCGAAGCACTGACTCATTCTCTTTCTTTCACTTAGCTTGGCAGAAACATTCATGTACCCTACGAACCAAAGAGGACAGAAAGGAACAGAGAGACACAGACTCAACCTCTATGCTAGGGGTTAGTCACCGCTTAAGCACTATCAACCCTAACCGAGGGAGAGACTCAACCTAGCATGCATGCTATGACTTAGGGCGCCAGCGCTTCGTTTATTTATGCTCAGGGTCTGCGCCTGGCTTTGTATAGAGGGTTACATGCCTTGCCGGCAAGGCTTGTACCAAAGGTGGCTTGCCGGGGGGCTCGGCAACCGCGCCTTATGGGCAAAACTTATGAAGATGCTTGATGTTCCAGGAGTTGCTCACTGGAATGACATCTTCGGTCTCCAGGTAGACTGCACTGGGCCTGGTGACTCGTATTACCCGCTTTGGCGTCAACTTGTTGGAATTCTTGGCCGACTGAACGTGCCAAAGAACAAGGTCGCCTTCCTCAAAGCTTCGGGCATGAACCTTGCGGCTATGGTAGCGGCGCAAGGCTTGATGGTAGCGTGCTGCTCTCACAGCCACCCAAATACGATCTTCCTCGAGGAGCATTGCTTCATCTTGCCGCAATCGCTCTTGCTGAAGATCATCATAAGCGAGCACTCGAGGTGACCCGTACATGAGTTCCGTGGGGAGAACTGCTTCTGCCCCGTATACCAGGGCAAAGGGTGTCTGGCCGGTGGCTCGATTTGGCATCGTTCTGATCGACGAAAGAACCACCGGCAACTCATCAATCCAGCGCCTTCCGCTCTTGTGCAGCCTGTCGAAGGTCTTCGTCCTCAGGCCACGCAGCACTTCAGCATTTGCCCTCACCGCTTAGCCGTTGCTCCGTGGGTGTGCCACGGAAGTGAAACAGACCTTGCTGCCGAGGTCTCCAATGTATTGCATGAAGGTGTGGCTTGTGAACTGTGTGCCATTGTTAGTGATGACTCTGTTCAGCACATCAAAGCGGCAAACTAGCCCCTTAAAGAATTTGATGGCTGACTGTGTGGTCACCTTCCTCATTGATTCCACCTCCGGCCACTTTGTGAACTTGTCGATTGCAACGTACAAGTACTCAAAGCCCCCGATGGTGCGGGGAAAGGGGCCCAGTATGTCGAGCCCCCATACTGAGAATGGCCAGGAGAGAGGGATTGTCTGCAGGACTTGAGCTGGTTGATGAAGCTTCTTTGAATGGAACTGGCACTTCTCACACTTGGTTACTGATACGTCTCCAACGTATCTATAATTTTTTATTGTTCCATGCTATTATATTACCCCTTTTGGATGTTTATGGGCTTTATTTTACACATTTATATCATTTTTGGGACTAACCTACTAACTGGAGGCCCAGCCCGTATTGCTATTTTTTTTGCCTATTTCAGTATTTCGATGAAAAGGAATATCAAACAGAGTCCAAACGGAATGAAACCTTTGGGAGCGTGATTTTTGGAACAAACGTGATCCAGAGGACTTGGAGTGCAAGTCAAGAAGCAGCCAAGGCGGCCACGAGGGTGGAGGGCGCACCCACCCCTACAGGGCGCGCCCCCCAGTCTTGTGGGCCCCTCGGGCGGCCACCGACGTACTTCTTCCTCCTATATATACCCATGTACCCCGAAAACATCCAGGGAGCCAACGAAAAACAATTTCCACCGCCGTAACCTTCTGTATCCGTGAGATCCCATCTTGGAGCCTTCGCCGGCGCTCCGCCGGAGGGGGAATCGACCATGGAGGGCTTCTACATCAACACCATAGCCCCTCCAATGAGTTGTGAGTAGTTTACCACAGTCCTTCGGGTCCATAGTTATTAGCTAGATGGCTTCTTCTCTCTTTTTGGATCTCAATACCATGTTCTCCCCCTCTCTTTTGGAGATCTATTCTATGTAACTCCTTTTGCGGTGTGTTTGTCGAGATCCGATGAGTTGTGGGTTTATGATCAAGTTTATCTATGAGAAATATTTGAATCTCCTCTGAATTCTTTTATGTATGATTGAGTTATCTTTTCAAGTCTCTTCGAATTTTCAGTTTGGTTTGGCCTACTAGATTGATCTTTCTTGCCATGGGAGAAGTGCTTAGCTTTGGGCTCAATCATGCGGTGTCCTTACCTAGTGACAATAGGGGTTGCAAGTCACGTATTGTATTGTTGCTATCGGGGATAAAAAGATGGGGTTCATATCATATTGC
Organism: Triticum dicoccoides; assembly: GCF_002162155.2. Lineage (NCBI taxonomy): Eukaryota > Viridiplantae > Streptophyta > Magnoliopsida > Poales > Poaceae > Triticum > Triticum dicoccoides. The sequence goes on from NC_041387.1 coordinate 385,658,554, forward strand.
TTGAGTTTATCCCTCTACATCATGTCATCTTTCTTAATGTGTTACTCTGTTCTTATGAACTTAATACTCTAGATGCATGCTGGATAGCGGTCGATGTGTGGAGTAATAGTAGTAGATGCAGGCAGGAGTCAGTTTACTTGTCATGGACGTGATGCCTATATACATGATCATGCCTAGATAATCTCATAATTATTTGCTTTTCTATCAATTGCTCGACAGTAATTTGTTCACCCACCGTAATACTTATACTATCTTGAGAGAATCCACTAGTGAAACCTATAGCCCCTGGGTCTATCTTTTATCATATAAGCTTTCCATCTACTTTTATTTGCATCTTTACTTTTCCTATCTATATTATAAAATACCAAAAATATATTTATCTTATCATACTATCTATATCAGATCTCACTTTCGCAAGTGGCCATGAAGGGATTGACAACCCCTTTATTGTGTTGGTTGCGAGTTCTTTGTTTGTTTGTGTAGGTGCGTGGGACTTTTGAGGATCCTCCTACTGGATTGATACCTTGGTTCTCAAAAACTGAGGGAAATACTTACGCTACTATTGCTGCATCACCCTTTCCTCTTCAAGGAAAACTAACGCAAGCTCAAGATGTAGCAAGAAGGATTTCTGGCGCCGTTGCCGGGGAGGTCTTCGCTCAAGTCAAGACATACCAAGTACCCATCACAAACTCATCTCCCTCGCATTTACATTATTTGCCATTCGCCTCTCGTTTTCCTCTCCCCCACTTCACCCTTTGCCTTTTCTTTGCCCCTCTTCCGTTCGATCTTGTGTCTCCATGTGCCTTCCTTTTGCTTGCATCTTTGCTTGCTAGAAGTTTATAGATCCTCATCCACTTGCTAATCTTTTTAAGAGATCCAATTATGTTGAACTAATTGCTAGTGAGTTGTGTGCACTGGATTATCTTTATGAGGTTTTGCTTGAAATTCATGAATCTGAAAATTGTGAGGAAGAAATTTATGAAGAGATTCATGATAGCTCCTTGAATAAAAAGCATGATTGCAATGATTTTACTATAAATTCTCTTGGTGCCAATTGTGCAAATAATATGCAAAACCCTAAGCTTGGTGATGCTAGTTTTGCTATGTCTACTACTTGTTGCTATGATCATGATTGGGGTGATTCTTCTTATGATCTTGAAAATTTATTTGAGCCCCTTCATGAATATGAGATTGATAATAATGTCAACTTTAGATCCCACATATTTGGAGAATGTTCAATCTTATGAAGTTTTTGATAAAAGTGGGTTTGGAGAGGTCATGACTTTAGTTAATGTTAATCCCACTATTTTGGAAGAGTGTCAACTTTGCATATATGTGGATCGTGTTAAGAATATGTTTTGTGATAGCTATATTGTTGAATTTTCTTATGATCCTACATGTAATTATTATGAGAGAGGAAAATATGGTTGTAGAAATTTTCATGTTACTAAATTATCTCTTGTCATGTTGAGATTGCTATCGTCTCTTTTTTCTTCCTTGCATATGCTAGTTTTTGCTTGCCTTGAAAATTTGTTTGCTTATAATATGCCTATGAATAGGAAGTATGTTAGACTTAGATGTGTTTGTCACCTATTCCATGATGCTCTCTTTGTCCTTCAATTCTTGTCTTTCATGTGAGCATCATTAAAATTATCTATGCCTAGCTAGGGGCGTTAAACAATAGCGCTAGTTGGGAAGCAACCCAATTTTATTTGTGTTTTTTATTTTTTGCTTCTGTTTAGTAATAGGTTTTGCATCTAACTTCTGTTTAGATGTGTTTTTATGTTTTAATTAGTGTTTGTGCCAAATAGAACCTATAGGATAACCTATGGTGATAGTTAATTTGATTCTGCTGAAAAACAGAAACTTTGCGCGCACAAAATTAGTTTTGTTAAATCACAGAAATGTGATTTTGCGTTGATTATTTTTGCTGCTGATCAAAAGATAAATTTCCCGGGACTTCCTATTTTTGTAGGATTCTTAAAGTTCCAGAAGTATTTGTGGGTTACAGATTGCTACAGACTGTTCTGTTTTTGACAGATTCTATTTTTCGTGTGTTGTTTGCTTATTTTGATGCATCTATGGCTAGTATTAAGTGGTATGAACCATAGAGAACTTGGAATACAGTAGGTTTAACACCAAAGTAAATAAATAATGAGTTCATTACAGTACCTTATGTGGTGATTTTGCTTTCTTTCACTAACGGAGCTTACGAGATTTCCTGTTGAGTTTTGTGTTGTGAAGTTTTCATGTTTTGGGTAAAGATTTGATGGACTATGGAATAAGGAGTGGCAAGAGACTAAGATTGGGGATGCCCATGGCACCCCAATATATTCAAGAGTAGCCAAAAGCCTAAGCTTGGGGATGCCCCCGGAAGGCATCCCCTCTTTCGTCTTCGTTCATTCTTGGAGCTATATTTTTATTCGCCACATGATATGTGTTTTGCTTAGAGCGTCGTGTATGATATTAGTATTTGCTTTTTTAGTTTTGCACAATCATACTTGCTGAACACACCTTTTGGGAGAAGCCCACTTGATTGGAATTTATTAGAATACTCTATGTGCTTCACTTATATCTTTTGAGCTAGATAGTTTTTGCTCTAGTGCTTCACTTATATCTTTTAGAGTACGGCGGTGGCTTAATTTTTTAGAAATTTCTAGTCTCTCATGCTTCACTTATATTATTTTGAGAGTCTCTTAGAACAACATGGTATTTGCTATGGTTATAAAGTTGGTCCTAGAATGGTAGGCATCCAAGTTGGGTATAATAAAAACTATCATAGGAAGTGAATTGGATGCTACGATCAATTCGATACTTGATAATTGTTTTGAGATATGGAGGTAGTGATATTAAAGTCATGCTAGTTGGGTGATTATGAATTTAAAGAATGCTTGTGTTAAAGTTAGCAAGTCCCGTAGCATGCACGTATGGTTAAAGTTGTGTAACAAATTTGAAACATGAAGTGTCCTTGGATTGTGCATCCTTATGAGTGGCGGTCGGGGACGAGCGATGGTCTTTTCCTACCAATCTATCCCTCTAGGAGAATGCGCGTAGTGCTTGGTTTTTAATGACTTCTAGATTTTTGCAATAAGTATATGAGTTCTTTTGACTAATGTTGAGTCCATGTATTATATGCACTTTTACCTTTCCACCATTGCTAGCCTCTTCGGTACTGTGCATTGCCCTTTCTCACCTTGAGAGTTGGTGCAAACTTCGCCGGTGCATCCAAACCCCGTGATATGATACGCTCTATCACACATAAACCTCCTTATATCTTCCTCAAAACAGCCACCATACCTACCTATTATGACATTTCCATAGCCATTCCGAGATATATTGCCATGCAAGTTTCCACCATTCCGTTTATCATCATGACACGCATTATTATTGTCATATTGCCATTGCATGATCATGTAGTTGACATCGTATTTGTGGCAAGGCCACTATGCATAAATTTTCATACATGTCACTCTTGATTCATTGCCCATCCCGGTACACCGCCGGAGGCATTCATATAGAGTCATATCTTATTCTAGTTTTGAGTTGTAATTCATGTGTTGTAAATCAATAAAAGTGTGATGATCATCTTTATTAGAGCATTGTCCCAAAGAAAAAAAGAGAAAAAAAGAAGTAAGGCCAAAAGAAAAAAAAGAAAGGCCAAAAAAGAAAAAAAGGAAGAAAAAAGAAAATAAATAAAAAAGGGGTAATGTTACTATCTCTTTTTCCACACTTGTGCTTCAAAGTAGCACCATGTTCTTCATATAGCGAATCTCATATATTGTGCTTCAAAGTAGCACCATGTTCTTCAGATAGTGAGTCTCATATGTTGTCACTTTCAAATACTAGTGGGAATTTTTTATTATAGAACTTGGCTTGTATATTCCTATGATGGGCTTCCTCAAATGCCCTAGGTCTTTGTGATCAAGCAAGTTGGATGCGAAACCCACTAGTTTTCTTTTGTTGAGCTTTCATACATTTATAGCTCTAGTGCATCTGGTGCATGGCAATCCCTACTCCTCATGTTGACATCAATTGATGGGCATCTTCATAGCCTGTTGATTATCCTCGTCAATGTGAGACTTTCTCCTTTTTTGTCTTCTCCACATAATCCCCATCATCATATTCTATTCCACCCACAGTGTTATATCCATGGCTCACGCTCATGTATTGCGTGAAAGTTGAAAAAGTTTGAGATTATTTAAGTACGAAACAATTTCTTGGCTTGTCATCAGGGGTGTAGAATTTGGGAGCATTTTTGTGTGACGAAAATGAAGCATAGCCTAACTATATGATTTTGTAGGGATGAACTTTCTTTAGCCATGTTATTTTGAGAAGACATGATTGCTTTGATTAGTATGCTTGAAGTATTACTATTTTTTATGTCAATATGAACTTTTATTTTGAATCATTTGGATCTGAAAATTCATGCCACAATAAAGAAAATTACATTGAGAATTATGCTAGGTAGCATTCCACATCAAAAATTCTATTTTTATCATTTACCTACTCAAGGACGAGCAGGAATTAAGCTTGGGGATGCTTGATACGTCTCCAACGTATCTATAATTTTTGTTGGTTCCATGCTATTATATTACCCCTTTTGGATGTTTATGGGCTTTATTTTACACATTTATATTATTTTTGGGACTAACCTACTAATCGGAGGCCCAGCCCGTATTGCTGTTTTTTTTGCCTATTTCAGTATTTCGAACAAAATGAATATCAAACGGAGTCCAAACGGAATGAAACCTTCGGGAGCGTGATTTTTGGAACGAACGTGATCCAGAGGACTTGGAGTGCAAGTCAAGAAGCAACCGAGGCGTCCACGAGGGTGGAGGGTGCGCCCACCCCTACAGGACGCGGCCCCTATCTCGTGGGCCCCTCGGGCGGCCACCGACGTACTTCTACCTCCTATATATACCCATGTACCCGGAAAACATCCAGGGAGCCAACAAAAAACAATATCCACCGCCGTAACCTTCTGTATCCGCGAGATCCCATCTTGGAGCCTTCGCCGACGCTCCGCCGGAGGGGGAATCGACCATGGAGGGCTTCTACATCAACACCGTAGCCCCTCCGATGAGTTGTGAGTAGTTTACCACAGACCTTTGGGTCCATAGTTATTAGCTAGATGGCTTCTTCTCTCTTTTTGGATCTCAATACCATGTTCTCCACCTCTCTTGTGGAGATCTATTCGATGTAACTCTTTTTGCGGTGTGTTTGTCGAGATCCAATGAATTGTGGGTTCATGATCAAGTTTATCTATGAGAAATATTTGAATCTCCTATGAATTCTTTTATGTATGATTGAGTTATCTTTGCAAGTCTCTTCGAGTTTTTAGTTTGGATTCGCCTACTAGATTGATCTTTCTTGCCATGGGAGAAGTGCTTAGCTTTGGGTTCAATCTTGCGGTGTCCTTACCCAGTGACAATAGGGGTTGCAAGGCACGTATTGTATTGTTGCCATCGAGGATAAAAAGATGGGGTTTATATCATATTGCATGAGTTTATCCCTCTACATCATGTCATCTTATGCGTTACTCTCTTCTTATGAACTTAATACTCTAGATGCTTGCTAGATAGCGGTCGATGTGTGGAGTAATAGTAGTAGATGCAGGCATGAGTCGGTCTACTTGTGATGGACGTGATGCCTATATACATGATCATGCCTAGATAATCTCATAATTATTCGCTTTTGTATCAATTGCTCGACAGTAATTTGTTCACCCACCGTAATACTTATGCTATCTTGAGAGAAGCCACTAGTGAAACCTATGGCCCCTGGGTCTATCTTTTATCATATAAGCTTTCCATCTACTTTTATTTGCATCTTTACTTTTCCTATCTATATTATAAAATACAAAAAATATATTTATCTTATCATACTATCTCTATCAGATCTCACTTTCACAAGTGGCCGTGAAGGGACTGATAACCCCTTTATTGTGTTGGTTGCGAGTTCTTTGTTTGTTTGTGTAGGTGCGTGGGACTTTTGAGGAGCCTCCTACTGGATTGATACCTTACTTCTCAAAAACTGAGGGAAATACTTACGCTACTATTGCTGCATCACCCTTTCCTCTTCAAGGAAAACCAAAGCAAGCTCAAGACGTAGCAGTTACTAGTGCCGTCGCATCCTGGAGGGCAGTGGGTGAGAAGAAACCTTGCTGGCAAGCCTTCCCGGCAAGGGCCCTCAACCCTATGTGGGAGCCACATATGCCTGCATGTATCTCCGCCAACAGCTCCAGTCCTTCCTCCCGAGGAATGCATTTCAACTTCACTCCATTTGGTCTTTTTCTATACAGAACGTTGTCAACCAACTGGTATAGGGCAAACCGGCGGGCTACTTTCTCTGCTTCTTCCTGCTCCTCAAGAAGCTCCCCTATTTGGAGGAATCTGACGGTATGTTGTGCCCGTGCTGGAGCCTGAGGCTCGACGGCAAGGACCAAAGGCATTTCCTCTACTGTGGGAACGGTTGCCTGCACGGCAAGGGCTTGGCGCCCCGCCGGAGTCGGTTGTCCCATGGCAGGCTCGGCGTCCACGGCAACATCTTCGCCAGCGGCTCCAGGGAGCTCAGTGGGGAAGTCCTTGCCGGGGCCTGACTTCCTCCGCTTGTTCTACTCTGTTGATGGTTCGACGGATGGTTGAGTTAACCGAAGCACAAAAGTACCTAGTTCCACAGGTAGCTTGAGGGAAGCGCGCTTCTATAGGTAGTCGGCGATGTCGTTCTCCACTCGGGGGACATGCTCTGCCTGTATACCGTCAAAGCGCTCCTCCAGTTTCCTCACTTCATCCACGTAGGCTTCCATCAACAGGCTTTGCCAATCCTTGTTGATCTGTCTGACGACAAGCTATGAATCGCCCCTGACGATGAGCTTCTTGACCCCGAGGTCTGCTGCGATCCTGAGACCGGCAAGCAATCCCTCGTATTCAGCAGTGTTGTTCGTCGACATCGCCGTGGGAAAGTGCATCTGGATCATGTACTTGAGGTGCTCTCCGGTGGGTGTGATGAGCAGCACACCAGCACCGGCGCCTTGTAGCAAAAAAGCCCCGTCAAAGTACATAATCTAGTTGCAACTTGTTTCCTTGCCAGGGAGAGTGGTCTCCTGGATTTCTTCATCGGAAGTCGAGGTCCATTCTGCAATGAACTCCGCCAAGACTCTGCTCTGAATCGTCGAGGTGCTTTCGAACTTCAAACCAAAACTCGATAGCTCCAAGGCCCATTCCACAATCCTCCCGGTTGCATCTGGGTTATGCAGACCCACTGCAACGGGAGGCGGGTGACAACGGTGATCTCATGCGCTTGGAAGTAATGACGATGCTTCCTCGAGGCCATAAGGAGGCCGAAGAGCAATTTCTGCCCACCGGAGTACCTTGACCTAGCCTCCTGCAAGAGGGAGCTGACGAAGTAAACCGGGTGCTGCATCATCTTCTTCTTCTGCGCCACTTTGCCGGGCTGCATGGGCCCTGTCGCGCTGGTGTCAAACCTTGCCGGGGACCATGCCTTGCCGAGACCAGGCCCTGCCGGGGGGAGTTCTGGCTTGCCATCCGTCAAATCTGCCGTTGTCACTGCCCCTTTCATCAACCTCCCTCTGTGCCACCAGTGCGGCGCTAACCACTTGATTCGTTGCCGCTGGATACAGCAGCAACGGCTCTTGTGGCCTGGGCGCAACCAATATTGGCATGGAGGAGAGGTACTTCTTTAATTCCTGCAGCGCTGCCTCGGCCTCTGGGGTCCACTCCATTGGGCCCGCCTTTTTCAAGATTTTGAAAAAGGGAAGGGCACGCTTGGCGGACTTGGAGATAAATCTGCTCATGGCGGCGACGCAGCCAATGAGCCGATGCACATCCTTGATCCACTTAGGTGCCTCAATCTGCTCAATGGCCTTGATCTTGTCCGGGTTTGCCTCAATCCCACGCTGTGACACAAAGAACCCGAGAAGCTTGCCGGACGGGACGCCGAAGCCACACTTCTCAGGATTCATCTTGAGGTTGATCTTGCGCAGGTTTGCAAATGTTTCTCCCTGATCCTGTACAAGTGTTACCTTGTCCTTGGTTTTGACTACTATGTCATCCATATAATCTTCCATATTTCTATGTAGCTGAGGCTCAAAACCAATTTAGATTGCTCTTGCAAAGGTTGAGCCAACACTGTTCAACCCGAAAGGCATCTGTAAAAAGCAATACGTACCACATGGGGTGATGAATGTTGTCTTCTCTTCATCTTCTCTTCTCATGAAGATTTGATGGTATCCTGAGTAGGCGTCGAGGAATGATAGCATGTCACACCCGACCGTGGAGTCAACAATCTGGTCGATGCCCGGCAACGGGAAAGGGTCTTTCGGACAAGCTTTATTGATATCTGTGTAATCAATACACAACCTCCGCTTCCCGTTCGTCTTGCGCACCACTACCGGATTGGCCAACCACGTCGGATGGAGCACTCCTTTCACCAAGCTTGCTGCCTCTAGCTTTCTGATCTCCTCTGTGATGAACTCCTGCCTTTCCAGAGTTTGCTTCCCGACCTTCTGCTTGACGGTCCGCGCATGAGGATAGACAGCAAGATCGTGCTCAATCACTTCGCTGGGAACGCCGGGAATGTCGAATGCCTGCCACGCAAACACGTCGACATTCGCCCGCAGGAAAGTGATGAGCTCGCCTTCCTATTTGCCATCGAGGGTGGAGCTTATGGTGAAAGCCCCTCCCGTGCAGTCCTCCTTGACGGGCACCCTCTTGGTCTCTGGTGGTGCGGCTCTGGATTTCTTGCTCTTGCCGGTGGAGCTCTCTGGCACGTCCTCAACGGGAGCACAACACTCCGAAGAGGTGCGCTTGCCGGAGTGGGTGCGAGAGGTCTCGCCGGACTTCTTCCCTCCCGGGGCTTCAATGGCAAGAGCAAGTGCCTTCGTGGCAGCTGTTGTGACCGCCTCCCGGTAGAGTTGGTCAGTGCAGATCAACGCGATCTTCTTGTCGGAGGGGACGGTGATGATGTTAATCGGCCAAGGTATCTTCAGCGTGTTGTAGGCATAATGCGCCGCCGCCATGAACTCGGCTAGTGCTGGGCGGCCGACGATCCCGTTGTAAGGCAAGGGGATCTCTGCTATGTCGAAGACAATCCTCTCCGTCCGGTGATTCAATTCTCCTCCAACGTCACGGGTAGCATGACCTTACCCTCTGGTTGGCTTCTTCCCAGGTTGACCCCTTGAAACGTGCCCGTCTCCTCGAGGTCTCCATCAGGAATCTGCAGCCTTCTGACCACAATAGACGATATCAAGTTCAGACTGGCCCCGCCGTCAACTAGCATCTTCGTCACCTTGAGGTTGCAGATTGTTGGGGAAACCAACAACGGAAAACACCCGACCGTAGTAGTGCGATCAAGGTGGTCCTCAGAATCAAAGATGATAGGCATGTTGGACCACTTCAGCGGCTTCCGCGCGTCGAGTGATGGCTCCACTGCGGTAATCTCACGCACCCACTGCTTGAGCTGGCGGTGAGATGTGTGCAGCGAGGCACCACCATCGACGCACATGGCCTCTGTGGCTTTCTGGAACTAGTGGTTGCCGGACTCGTCGCCGTCGTCATGATCATTGTCTTCCTGCTTCTTGTTGCGTCCCTGGACAGGCCTCTCTTGCTGGTTATCCTTACTGTGGCGGCCTCCTTGGCTGCTAGGCTTCTTGCTGGATCCTTCGGCACCGTTTTGACCGTTCTCCTTGTCCCACCTCTCATATTCATCTTTCTACTTCTCAGCGAGCAGCTCAACTTGTCGGCAGTTCTGGAGGTCGTGGCCTTTGGTGCGATGGATCTTGCAATACTGCTTGTCGGAGCCCCCTGGCTTGTCGGCAGCCGCCAAGGCCCGGCAAGCGGCACACCTGGCAACCTCCTTGCCGGGGTCGTTGGCCTTGGCCTTCTTGGCAGTGCCGGTGTTGTCGGATCCCTCGACGGCAAGCACAGTCCTGCCCTTGCGCTTTTTGTTATGGTGCCGGCCCTTCTTTGTCGGGGCGGCGGTGTCATTGTCTGTGGAGTCGGTTTCTGCACCGGCGTCCTCACCGGGGTACTTCCTCCCCTCTTCAGCCCGAGCGCACCTATCGGCCAGGACATAAAGTTTGGCCACATCCTTGACCTTGTTCATCGTCAGCTCCTCACGCATCTTGCGGTTGCGCACATTCTGATGGAATGCACTAATCACAGCGGCGGGATGAACGTCTAGGATGTTGTACTGCACTCGGCTGAACCTTTGGATGTACTTGCGGAGGTTTTCTCCTTCCTTCTGGGGGATGATGTGCAAATCGCTTGCCTGGCCATGAGCTTGGTGGCCTCCAGTGAAGGCGCCAACAAACTCATCGCGCAGATCCGACCAAGAAAAAAGGGAATCCACCGCCAAGTGCATCAACCATGACATAACATTGGGCTTGAGCGCTAGCGGGAAGTAATTGGCAAGCACCTTGTCATTGCGGGCTCCAGTGGCTTTCATCGCAATGGTGTAATGCTGAGGAACTCCGACGGGTGAGTCTTGCCGTTGAACTTCTTGCCAGCGTCGGGCTTGAATGTGCGGTGGGAGGGCCACTGGAACTGCCGCAACTCACGGGTGAAGGACGGGCAACCCACCTCATAGGGTAGGCCACCGTAGCCTCTCGGTGCTGGGTGGTCCATAGTGGGCCCTGCCCGCCTATCTGACTGGTGGCGCGCATCACGCCGGTGCTCGATCGTGGTTCGAGCGTCTTCAAGGGATCGCTCCTGAAGAACTTGACGCTGATCGTGGTGGGTCTGTGGGTCGGACGATGCTATGGAAATATTATCACAAGCGTCATCAAGACGGATCGACACCCGCGGTGGCTGGCGTGGGGGAGGAGAGTGCACCATGGCTGCATCACCCCCGGCTCTTCCATCGTTGGCATGCGGTGGCTCGATGGGGCGACGGCCTACAGGCCCCGTTGGTCGCGACTCATCTTTGTTAGCGAAGCCGACGAGGCTCCAGATAGTGGCTCTCCACTCATCGAGCCTGTCCGCAGCGGGAGGAAAGTCGAGGAGCAGTTGCGTGCGCGCCAGAGCTTCTACTGGTGTGGGCGGCGGCGAAAGCTGCGTGGACCGTGACGCGCTTCGACTCCTGAGTATGTTAGAAGGAGCTCTATCACAGCCCTGCGGGTGTCTCCCATTTTCACTAGCACCTCGGCATGCATGATGGCCTTCCTTGTCCCGTGAAGGACGCGCGGGACTCTTCCCAGGGCAGCACCCAGGGTCACCAGCATGGTGACGCTGCTCATCGCGCACAACTTGGGAAGATCATGCTGTGGGCGCCGGCGTAGGTGTCTTGGAGGCCGCCGCGCCGCTGCTAGGCGGCATGGCGACGCCCCTGGAGGGCCCCGCGCCGCCTGCGGGGGGCCCAACTCCGTCTCTGGAATTCATGGCGTGCGGCCCGTGTTTGGCGCACGAACGACGCCGCTCGCCAGGTCCGGGCTGCCAGGGCGATGTGGGTGTTCACGGGCCGCTCCTCGGGTTCTTTTTGCGACCGGCCCGCTACTGACCCGAACCGGTACGGGCAGTCCGGCTCCAGATGAACTGATTGCCGTGGTCGTCTTCCTCTTGGGATCCATGGCGACGAAGAGCTGCTGGATTAGCTGCTAAACCGTATTCGCACAACTGCGTCCCCTGTCAGTGTCAAAACCGGCGGATCTCGGGTAGGGGGTCCCGAACTATGCTTCTAAGGCTATTGGTAACATGAGGCAGGGGACATGATGTTTACCCAGGTTCGGGCCCTCTCGATGGAGGTAATACCCTACTTCCTACTTGATTGATCTTAATGATATGAGTATTACAAGAGTTGATCTACCATGAGATCGTAGAGGCTAAACCCTAGAAGCTAGCCTATGATTATGATTGTTGTTGTCCTACGGACTAAACCCTCCGGTTTATATAGACACCGGAGGGGGCTAGGGTTACACAGAGTCGGTTACAGAGAAGGAGATCTACATATCCGAATGGCCAAGCTTGCCTTCCACGCAAAGGAGAGTCCCACCCGGATATGGGACGAAGTCTTCAATCTTGTATCTTCATAGTCCAGCAGTCCGGCCAAAGTATATAGTCCGGCTGTCCGAGGACCCCCTAATCCTGGACTCTCTCAGTAGCCCCTAAACCAGGCTTCAATGATGATGAGTCCAGCTCGCAGATTGTCTTCAGCATTGCAAGGCGGGTTCCTTCTCCGAATACTCCATAGAAGATTTTGAACACAAGGATCGTGTCCGGCTCTGCCAAACAAATTCCACATACAACCATAGAGAGCACAATATTCCACAAATCTAATCTGCTGACAACTTTTCATAGAGTGACATCACACCACGGCCCGGTCATTATTCAAATTGTTTTTCTCAACCAGCTGTTGCATATATTGCGAGGCAGTTTCCTTGGCACATCTTGTCGAAGCAGAGATTGTGTCCCCTTATCACGGGATTCTCATCAATACGGGTGTGGGTAACCCAACCGCGCCATCAATCGTGGCGCTTGGGGAATAAGAGATCTTAACGGGCAAGTGGGGAGGCGCACAGTTTCTAGCGCCCTTATAAAGAGATAGGGATTCCCCTTTTTCACCCACGCCTTCTTCTTCCTTCGCTCAATCATTCTCGCATGCTCGAGCTCCAGCGCCCAAGTTCTCACCTTCTCCGTAAAGCCATTCCAAACATGTCCGGATCGGGAGGCAAGTGGATGGCCTCCTCCCTTACGGAGGAGGACATCACGAAGTTCCGGGAGGCCGGATACTTGGCCACAGACGTCGTGCACCGGCTCCCGAACGCAGGGCAGATCGTCCCTACTCCGGAACCCCACGAGAGGGTTGTGTTTCTTGCCCACTTCGTCCGCAGACTGGGATTTCCTCTCCACCAATTTATCCACGGGGTCATGTTTTACTATGGGCTAGATTTCCATGATCTGGCCCCCAATTTCATCCTCAACATCTCGGCGTTTATCGTCATGTGCGAGGCCTTCCTCCGCATCAAGCCCCACTTCGGCCTGTGGCTGAAGATGTTCAACGTGAAGCCAAAGATTGTGGTCGGCCAGCAAGCGGAGTGCGGAGGCGCCATGGTGGGCAAGATGCCCAACATCACCTGGCTCGAAGGCTCCTATGTGGAGACCGTGAAGGGGTGGCAATCGGAGTGGTTCTATATCACCGAGCCGTGCGACTCCAACTGGGCGGCGGCCCCTGAATTTCGATCTGGCATCCCCATGCGGCTTACCTCCTGGAAAAGGAATGGTTTAGCCTGGGGTGAGCAAGCGGAGCTGGCCGGAGTCCAGAACTGCGTCAAGAATATGATAAGCAAGAAAATCAAGCTTGTCAACGTGGTCCAGGTCATGCTCTTCCGCCGGATCCTCCCGTGTCAAAGACGGGCATTCAATATGTGGGAGTTCGACCCGGTCGAACACCAGACGCTGCGAGAGCTCTTTGACATGATGCACAAAGACGTCTGGAAGGTGCTGTTCAAGGCCGCTGAGGTGCCTCCTCCCCTTGCAGAGGATCGCGGACTCAGCGCAAAGCGCCGCGCCAATCCGGTAAGCTATCTGTATTTCACAAGATGCGCTTTTCCCAGTATGTTCGTGGGAGGAATCTAAGCCTCCATGTCGATTTAACAGGACTGGGTAGCGACAGTGGAGCGGATCGATTGTCCAGCTCCACTACCTGAAGATCCAACAATAGCTCTCTTAATGGAGATGCTGTTTCCGGCACCCTACGAGGTGCCGGAGAAGAAGGCCAAGAAGAAGGCCACGGGGATCAGGAAAAGTCTCCGGTGCAAGGTGGTGTCAGACTCATCGTCCGAAGACACCAAGGCGCACTTCTCCAATGAAAACGAGGAGGAGGAAGAGGAAAAACCTCCCCCCAAACAGAGGGGGAGAAGAATAGGAAGGTCGCCCCATCTGGGGAGGCCGAAGGGTCCAAGAAGGGAAGGACCGTCCCTCCGGACCACTCCACAACTGCCGCCTACAGCGACGAGGAGTGGCTGCCCAGGGACAAGCTCCTGGCGAAGTCGTAAGTATCCGGATACCATAATGCTTTCGGCACGTTTTGCTTTATTGCTTCTTATCATGTTGAATATGATCGTGCAGTCCGTCCAAAGCCCGCATCGACTTATCCTCCTCGGATGGGTCTTTGAGCGCGTCGGCGATGAACAACGACTCGCTCCCGATGGCCACCACCCACCGGCCCGCGGACGAAATTGAGGTGTTGTCCCAGAGGTTATCGGGCTAGGGGGAGACAGTTCTGGAGGCACCTCAAGGCGAAATCCTCGACGCCGGGCACATGGGGGGAAGACCCCCATGAATTCTGATGAGGGGGGCTGCAACAAGTTTGGCCCCCAGCCGGATACTGCGCTGGAACCTCCAGTGGTTCCGGACTCAGGCAGGCAGCCCCTCGCTAAGGGGGCGAGCCGTCCATGCCCATGACCTCTGTCCATCCAGAGGTATCGGACAACTAGCTGGAAGCGCTTCAAGGCGCTTCCATTGATGAAGAACACCATACTCTTATGAGTACGGTGATTGCGAAGGTTCGGTCCGCCAAAAGCGGATTGACCAAAGCCTTCACCAGCCTCCTAACAGGCTTTGAGGTTAGTAATTAAATTATGAAAGAATATCACAATATAGACAGTAGCCCCTGATGCTCTGTTTGGTGTTCGGAAAGAAAGGCCGAACAGAGGATCAAATAACATCTACATGAGTCTAATCATATTATGTCTATGTGAATAAGCAAGTGTCGCTGCTGGCCGCTGCTGCCCGTACTACAGAGGTCTCCGGACTGAAGCGGGACCTAGGGCGAGCCGAGGAAGAGGTCAGCCTCGTGAAGACGCAGCTCGAGGAGAAAAAATGTAAGTGATACCCCGTCTGAATGTTATATAAAGGAAAATTTGTTGATGCTAATGGAAGTATCATGAATATAATAGGGGCCACGACCAAAGTGGCGGCCCTTAAGAAGGCACTATCCGAGGCCGAAGACAAAGTGGCCAAGGAGCGCACCGAGCGCGAGAAACAGGAGGCTCAGGTTGATGAGGTCCAGCAAGAGCTCCAGGACTTCATCAAAAAATCCGAGTCCTTGGAGCGTGACTCTGAGACGCAAGAATCCGAGCATGCAAAGGCCCTCCAGAGCGCGCAAGACGCCAAGGACAAAGCCCAAAAGGCCCTCCAGGATATTCAGGTGGTCAAGAAGATAGCGGCGGGTAAGGCATTCATTATGCAAAGCAAGCATGTGAAGGATACTTTCCTTTTACTTACCCGAATTTAGAGCTCTCCAGGAGCGTTCGCAGATCTGCCGCACAGCATATCGGATGCCGCAGAGTTCTACCATGCCGAAGAAGGGAGCTCGACGGAGAAGTTGTTCTGGTCTCAATATACTGGGACTGAACATCCGATGCCCTTGAGCGACCAGCTGAAGCAACTGGTCGAACTGCACAAGGCGGCCAAACTGGCCATGAAGGACTTCATAGTCCGGCTGTGGCCTGGCGAGCACCTGCACAGCAGCTACTTTGGCCTTGTAAAGCAGATCGTAAACGCCTGTCCGCAGCTTGAAGTCATTAAGCGGTCCATCTGCATTGAAGGTGCGCAGGGCCTTGGCCCGTGCGAAAGTGCACTGGGCAAAGATGGACGCCGAGAAGCTGGGCACGGAGGGGCCGCTAAAGGGCAAGGATCATCACCACCCCGAACAGTATTATGACAATGTCCTGAAGGGTGCCCGCCTTGTGGAGGATGAATGTGCTAAGGATGTAATATTTGAATGAATGTACTCATGTCATCCTGTAATATGAAAACAAGTTCATGTGCGCTATATAACGCTTATTGATTTAAAATATTACCTTCTGTGCGGCTGTTTATAAAATCTTGAGAGTTGGCCAGTCGTCAGCTTCTGCCCTCATGTAATTAGTACTGGGGTGTTCGGGATAAATATAAACACTCTTTATCCAATTTTTTGGTCCTTTTAAGGAGGTGTTTAGCACAGCGAACAAGGCAATCAGACTATATGACTTTATCACTCTCACTTAGCCATAGAAGTCTACAATTTTAAATTTTCGCGAAGCCCCTAGTATTCGGAAGACCGAACTAGGGGCGCTATGCACGCCTAAATCGTACAAGGCCGATTCCTCACCCAAAGCGGAAAAAATCTTTAAGGATTTGAGACCTCTCGAACAGCGACCAGCTCTCGCCTCATCATGATAGTCAGTTTTCGGCTTTCTCTACTGAGGTGCTCGTCTAGAAGAACCGGGACACAATCACAGTAGTTCTCCCTGTGCTACCTTAGCCGATATAGCGGAACATAAGGTACCAAAACATGGGAGCTGGGCAAACCCAACTATTGACCCAAGACATGATTCGGAGTTGATGCATATAATGCTATAAGTTTGGGGTGCCACACTGTCGAAAGTGTTCAGACTTTTCTTGCCGCGTTATGGGGTACACTAAAGCCCCTGGCGAGCCGGACGTACCAAAATGTACGGGTGCAATTTGTAATAAATAAGAAGTAAAGGAAAAGGATAAAGAAATGTAATAGTAAGCTGACGCTATACATTTTTCCCTTGTTCTTTAAATAATACGTCAAAGCGTATGTATACAAGTAGTGCGATAAACAAAATAGAACTATTTGACATGTCTTGGCCAAGGGTAAGCTGCATATGGGTATGTAAAACAGGTATTACGATCGTTATCAGAGACCACCTGGAGATTCCTTTATATGCCAAAGCTTCTTGTCTCCTTGGTGTGTCCGTCCCGCTACGGGTCCGATAGTCAGGCTCTCCCGGAGATAGGGGACTGAAAAGAAAACAGGTGTAAAGGTACATGGATCCTGGCGCGGTTGAGCCGCATTGCGGACCGTGTTATAGCCGTGCCTCCGCCTATGCCCATGGTATTTTGAGTGCGTAATTATGTACGCGCGGCACAAATTTCTCCACTTGACTGGGACTAGGACGGAGGCCGAATTGCTAGGTGAGCTCTGGACGTGCTGGATGATCCTATTGCAGGGTACTCCGGACTCGCTTGACGGTGTCTGGGTTCTTTATCATCGAATTGGCGGTCTGCCTAAGAAGGCTGCTTTGTACTTCTGCCGCGAGGGCCGCAGTGTGCTTCTCCGTACGGAGCGAGCGCTCTGTGTTTCCATTAACTGTTATAACCCGCGAGGTCCTGGCATTTTGAGCTTGAGGTATGCATAATGCAGTACCGCATTGAATCTAGCAAATGCGATTCGTCCGAGCAGTGTGTGATAGCCATTGCAGAAGGGGACGATGTCAAAGATTAACTCCTCGCTTCAGAAATTGTCCGGAGATCCGAAGACCACTTCCAGTGTGATTGAGCCCGTGCAACAGGCCTCTACACCTGGTATGACACCTTTGAAGGTGGTTTTTGTGGGCTTGATCCTTGAGGGGTTGATGCCCATTTTGCGCACTGTATCCTCATAGAGCAGGTTCAGGCTGCTGCCACCGTCCATAAGGACTCGTGTGAGATGGAATCCGCCAATGATGGGGTCGAGGACTAATGCGGCCAAACCGCCATGACAGATACTGGTAGGATGGTCCTTGCGACTGAAGGTGATCGGACAAGAAGACCATGGGTTGAACTTTGGGGCGACTGGCTCCATAGCATAGACGTCCCTTAGTGCACGCTTCCATTCCCGCTTGGGAATATGGGTGGCGTATATCATATTCACCGTTTTCACTTGGGGAGGAAATTTCTTCTGTCCTCCTGTGTTCGGCGGCTGGGGCTCCTCCTCATCATCTCTACGTAGCCCATTTTCCTTGTTTTCGGCATTCAACTTCCCGGCCTGTTTGAACACCCAGCATTCTCTGTTGGTGTGGTTGGCTGGTTTATCGGGGGTGCCGTGAATTTGACACGAGCGATCGAGTATGCGGTCCAGACTGGACGGGCCCGGATTGTTTATTTTAAATGGCTTTTTCCACTGACCGGATTTAGAGCCACTGAATCGGGCATTGACTGTCGCGTCTTCGGCGCTATCACCGCTTTTGCAATGCTTGTGTTTGTTGCGTCGTGGTTTGTCGTTGATATCTCTGGCTTTTGATGTGCCAGGATTGATTGTTGTGTTGTTGCTATGAGCCAGCCCAGCTGTCCTCGCCCGCGCAAAATTGGGTCATGAGTGTCGTGAGGGCTGCCATGGACTTCGGCTTCTCTTGGCCGAGGTGTCGGGCGAGCCATTCATCGTGGATGTTATTCTTAAAGGCCGCTAAGGCTTCGGCATCCGGACAATCAACAATTTGGTTCTTTTTAGTTAGGAACCGAGTCCAGAATTCCTGGCTGACTCTCCGGGCTATTGGGTTATGTGACTTAAGTCATCAGCATCCGGTGGTCACACGTAAGTGCCCTGGAAGTTATCAAGGAATGCGCCTTCCAGGTTCTCCCAACAGCCAATGGAGTTTTCTAGCAGGCTATTCAGCCAATGACGAGCCGGTCCTTTGAGCTTGAGTGGGAGGTACTTGATGGCATGTAGATCAGCGTCGCGGGCCATGTGAATGTGGAGAAGAAAATCTTCAATCCATAACATGGGGTCTGTTGTGCCATCATATGATTCAATGTTCACGGGTTTAAACCCTTCTGGGAATTCATGATCCATTACTTCATTAGTGAAGCATAGGGGGTGTGCGGCGCCTCTATGCCGGGCTACATCGCGACGCAGTTCAAATGAGTCTGGTCTGTTGTATTTGGCCCGGTCGGACTTGTGTTTAGTGTATCCGGCGTGATGGTCATCATCACGCATTGTGGCACGCCCCCGTGATCCATAGATCTATCTTGACTATCCTGGTTTGTTTTACAATATGTCTCGCAGGTCCTTCGTGTAGCCCTGGGCCTTAGTGTTATTTTTTGATTGGCGACAGGGTGCGGGTTGAAGTCTGGGCTGATACGCCGCTTTGTCCCAACCACGAGGTGGCCGGTCAGCCGCATCGTGCACTGGTAGTCTGGGCTTTAATGCCTCCTCCTCGAGTTGAGGTAGCAACTTGAGCTTTGGGTAACTTTTGGTTGGGTGCTCGAGTCCGTATTCCTCGGCTACGAGGACCTCGGTCCATCTATCAGTTAGCAGATCTTGATCAGCTTGAAGCTGCTGCTGCTTCTTCTTCAGGCTTTTTGCAGTGGCTATAAGCCGGCGCTTGAAGCCCTCCTGCTCGACGGGGTCCTTAGGCATGATGAATTCTTCGTCGCCAAGGCTCACTTCGTCTTTGGAGAGAGCCATGTAATTATCATCCTCTGCCATCTATTGCATGTTCCTTAGGGCTAGCTTGCCCATCTTCTTGCTCGGCCTACTCGAAGCCTGGCTGGGCAGGATTGTTTTCGTCTTGGGCACCATCCGGATTGCTATCATCTTTGTGCCGGTATCACTATTTTTGCTATGGCAGGGCTTAGAGCGGCGTCTATGACGCTGGTGCCTAGATTGCTTCTCCAAGGGATTATTCTCCGTAGCCTCATCACCATTACTTTCTTTGGGGGTGTCCACCATATATATATCATATGATTAGGTGGCTGTCCAGCACCCTGTGGGCGGTGGTTCCTGTTCTTCTCCTGCATCGTCGTCCATACCGTCGATGTCTTCGGAGTCGAAGTCAAGCACGTCGGTTAAGTCATCGATAGTGGCTATTACGTGGGTGGTGGGTGGGGAACAAATTTCTTCGTCATCCGCTTCCCACTCCAGCCGGACATAGTTCGGCCAAGAGCCTCCTGACAAAGAGAGAGACCTCAATGAATTTAGCACGTCGTCCAAGGGCGAGTGCTAAAAGATATCTGCAGAGGTGAACTCCATGATCGGTGCCCAATCAGATTCGATAGGCACGGATGCATGCGGTTCGGAGCCTGTGGCTAGAGACGAGTCCGAGGGTCCGATGACACCGGCCTCATAGGAGGTGGGGTCAGTGTTCGGCTCTATCATTGCTGAGGGTGCGGCCTCCTTGGTGGGGTCCATCCACCTGTCCTCGGATGGCACGATCTGCTCCAGATTGATCCCCGGGGCCGCCGCAGGCGCGATCTCCCGAACACTGTCCGATGGCAGATCTAACTCATGCTCGTCGTGACTGTTCGACGCACTTGACATGGGCTCGAATTTGTCGAAGATCAAGTCTCCGCGGATGTTGGCAGTATAGTTCAAGCTTCCAAACCTGACCTGATGGCCAGGGGCATAACTATCGATCTGCTCCAGATGGCCAAGCGAGTTGGCCCGCAGTACGAAGCCACCGAATACGAAGATCTGCCCGGGGAGGAAAACCTCACCCTGGACCGCGTCGTTGAAGACGTTTGAAGAATCCATCAAGCCTTATCGTGACGACACAGTGGAACTCTCAATGAAATCACCAATGTCGGTGTCAAAACCGGCGGATCTCGGGTAGGGGGTCCCGAACTGTGCGTCTAAGGCTAATGGTAACAGGAGGCGGGGGACACGGTGTTTACCCAAGTTCGGGCCCTCTCAATGGAGGTAATACCCTACTTCCTGCTTGATTGATCTTGATGATATGAGTATTACAAGAGTTGATCTACCACGAGATCATAGAGGCTAAACCCTAGAAGCTAGCCTATGATTATGATTGTTGTTGTCCTACGGACTAAACCCTCCGGTTTATATAGACACCGGAGGGGGCTAGGGTTACACAGAGTCGGTTACAGAGAAGGAGATCTACATATTCGAATTGCCAAAAGCTTGCCTTCCATGCAAAGGAGAGTCCCACCCGGATACGGGACGAAGTCTTCAATCTTGTATCTTCATAGTCCAGCAGTCCAGCCAAAGTATATAGTCCGGCTGTCCGAGGACCCCCTAATCCCGGACTCCCTCACCCCCTACCTGGCGTGCCAAAGATGCCGGTGGGAACGACATCTATGGGATCACAAGAATCCCGACTGTGGTCGGCGGACGCGGGGTCGTGAGAAGAGCGGGTCCAAGAGCTAGCACAAAGGTCGTTTACCCATGTTCGAGCCACGGAAATGTGTAATACCCTAGTCCTACTTTGGTGTGTATATCTGTGTTCTTGGACTAGCTATCGAGCGTGACTTGCTCCAGGAGCCGAATCCCCCTTCAGTACGCCTCGGGCTTCCTTTTATAGTCGAAGGATGCGCTACAGTGGCACACATGAGGTGGAAAGGGTACAGTGTACAAGCTTATCACTTACTATTACGGGACAAAACGCTTTAAATGTGCCCCTGAGGTGTCCCCCTCGCTTTATCGCCGCCTCGCCCTGCTTCGACACGCGTCCCGGCCAGCGAGGCGGTCAACACCATGTAGGCTGGCACGCTGCTGAGGTGGCGCGGTGGCGGTGTCTTCAGAAGATCTGCATGCCACCACGCAGGTGCTTGCTAAGTTGACCTCGGGACCGTGCGCTGCCACGCAGGTGCCTGTCTGAAAGGCTGGCTGGCAGCTGCATGGGAACAACGGTGGGGTCTTGACGCGCACGGGCCTGGTCGCGGCCCCATTGATGTCCTCAACAAGGTTCTTGCCGGGGACCCCGGCACGGGTCTTGTCACGGCACCACGGTCGTCCCCGGCAAGGATGTTGCCGGGGGTCTCGTCCTCTGGTCCTCATATGATATTCTGTGTTGATGATCTTCACAAAGATCTGCATGCCACCATGGAGGCACCTCCCGAGCCTTGGTTCCAATGTGGGTGTTGGAAGCCTCGGGCTCGAGCGTGGTGTGACGCCCGAATAATTAGACTATAGTAACCCTTCGCTAATGATGCCACGTCACCTCGATAACTGTGGTTAATCTTGCATTAGTTCGTAACCGATTCAAATTTAATTTAAAAATCAGGCAAACAACAAAAGTTTTCAAAAAATAAAACTAAAATGTTCGGGTTGTGTCAAATAAACCTTGAGTACATATGGTGGAGAAATCAACCTTTTATAAAATGCTTAAATGGACTATATGGATTTAAATAGTAGCAAAACGAAACAATTAATTAAATTCTTTTAAAATGATAAACGATTACAACTATTATATTCTAGGTGCCTAGTTAATTGTGGCAGTGGTATAATCACTGTTACTAATTTAGGTACTAACTATATGTTTTACAAAACTAAAATATTTTAAAATGAAATAAAACAGAAAAAAGCAAATAAATAAAAAGATAAAATTAAAATTAAAACAAATGGAAAAGCACCACCTCACTGGGCTCTGGCCCAGCTAGCCTGCCCAACTGGGCCAAGGCCCACTCCCTCTCCCTAACCCCCCGAAACCCTAGCCGTAACCCCCGTCGCCCACTCGCTCCCCCACTCCCCCCTTCGATTTGGATCTGGATCGGGAGGACTCCCGATCCCCTCGCCCCTGCACGTCGACGCCGACGCCGGCGCCCGGAGCTGTCCCCCGCCGGACTGCTTCCTCCACCCCGACGGCCTGCCTCCCCTTACGCACGTCGTCCCCGTCCCCCACCTCGAGCACCGCTGCCTTGACCCTGCGAA
>NC_041387.1:385681510-385689339 GCF_002162155.2 Triticum dicoccoides
CTTCTGCACACGCCCACAGTCGTCCACTACTGCGGCTGCCGCTGCCGCCCGTGGCCACTCCAGTCACTGGCCGCCGTTGCGCCTGAATCCCCTTGGCTGGGCCGCCCCACCGTGCCACTCTGGCCACTCCGGCCTCCCACCCGCGTCCTGCTCCGGCTGGCGTCCCATGGCCCCGTGCCTCAGCGCGCCTCGTCCCCGCCATATCCTCCTCCCGTGGTCGCGCCATCGCGCCCGCCTACGCGCCAATGGCCGCACCGGCGCCACCCCTCGCCTCCGCCCGCCGTGGCCCCAGCTGGCCGCGCCAGCGAGCCCCGCCGTCGGTACCCTGGCGTCCTCATCCCGCCTGCGGGCGAGCGCTCGCTCGGGTGCGCCCGCACCCGCTGGACCAAACCCTCTTAGGCCCCTGGGGCCAATGACGAGTGGGGCCCCGCCCCTGAACGTTTTAACATAGAGAAAAAGAATAAAAAATAATATATAAATAGAAAAATAAAATAATTAATTAATTAACTTATTTAATCATGTTTAAATTAACCTAATAGTAGATTACCCTAATTAATTACTGTTAATTATCCTATGTCTATGACCATGGGGACCCACTGGTCAAATTGACCAGTCAACGGTCAATGCTGACTGGGATGTTGACTTTGACTGGCCCCACCAGTCAGCCTTTGCTGACTAGGTAGCTGACCAAGTCAACTGGGCCCACTGGTCAGCCACACAAGCCCATTTGTGGGTACACATTTGTGTACCCTTAGCAATTTAACATTTAATTTTCGAATTAAAATAATTCAGAAATTGTTTAAAACTTTAGAAAATCATATAAAATAATCCGTAACTCGGATGAAAATACTTTTTACATGAAAGTTGCTCGGAACGACGAGACGAATTCGGATACGCAGCCCGTTCGTCCGCCACACATCCCTAACATATCGAACACAGAACTTTCCCCCTTCGGATCACCTGTCCGAAAATGCGAAACACCGGGGATACTTTCCTGGATGTTTCACCCTTTCGCCGTTATCACCTACTACCGCGTTAGGGCACACCTAACACCGCTCATTGTCATGTCATGCATCGTCATGCTTATGTTTGCATTGTATTTACTGTTTCTTCCCCCTCTTCTCTCTGGTAGACTACGAGACCGACGCTGCTGCTGCCCAGTTCGACTACGGAGTTGACGACCCCTCCTTCTTGCCAGAGCAACCAGGCAAGCCCCCCCCCCCCTTGATCTCCAGATATCGCCTATTCTCCTCTATACTGCTTGCATTAGAGTAGCATAGCATGTTACTGCTTTCCGTTAATCCTATTCTGATGCATAGCCTGACATTGTTGCTACATCTGTTGATACCTTACCTGCAATCCTAAATACTTAGTATAGGATGCTAGTTTATCATCTGTGGCCCTACATTCTTGTCGGTCTGCCTTGCTATACTATCGGGCCATGATCACTTGGGAGGTGATCACGGGTATATACTATACATATATACTTACTATAGATGGTAACTAAAGTCGGGTCGGCTCGAAGAGTACCCGCGAGTGATTCACGGATTAGGGGCTGAAAGGACCTTTGTCCCGACGGCCCTCTGTGTGGATCTTTGTGGCAGAGCGACAGGGCAGGTTGAGACCACCTAGGCGAGAGGTGGGCCTGGCCCTAGTCAGCGTTTGCGGTTACTTCATAATAACACGCTTAACGAGATCTTGGTATTTGATCTGAGTCTGGCCACTAGCCTATACGCACTAACCAACTACGCGGGAAAGATATGGGCACTCGACGTCGTGGTATCAGCCAAAGCCTTCTTGACGTCAGCGACAGAGCAGCGCGCACCGGATTGGACTGGAATGCCTGCTCTTGTATTAGGGAGGCTAGGTCTGCTTTCGACCGCCCTCACAACATGCAGGTGTGCAATGGGCGATGGGCCCAGACCCCTGCGCGCATAAGATTTAGACCGGTGTGCTGACCTCTTTGTTGTGCCTAGGTGGGGCTGCGACATGTTGATCTTCCGAGGCCGGGCATGACCCAGGAAAAGTGTGTCCTGCCAAATGGGATCGAGCGTGTTGGGTTATGTGGTGCACCCCTGCAGGGAAGTTTATCTATTTGAATAGCCGTGTCCCTTAGTAAAAGGAGGACCCGGAGTTGTACCTTGACCTTATGACAACTAGAACCAGATACTTAATAAAACACACCCAGACAAGTTCCACAGACAACTTGGTGATCGCTTTTCCACAGGGCGATGGGGGGAGGATCGTCGGGTAGGATTATGCTATGCGATGCTACTTGGAGGACTTCAGTCTACTCTCTTCTACATGCTGCAAGATGGAGGCTGCCAGAAGCGTAGTCTTCGACATGATTAGCTATTCCCCTCTTATTCTGGCATTCTGGAGTTCAGTCCACCGATATGGCCCGTTACACATATACCCATGCATATGTAGTGTAGCTCCTTGCTTGCGAGTACTTTGGATGAGTACTCACGATTTCTTTTCTCCCTCTTTTCCCCCTTTCCTTTCTACTTGGTTGTCGCAACCAGATGCCGGAGCCCAGGAGCCAGATGCCACCGTCGACGATGATCCTACTACACTGGAGGTGCCTACTGCTACGTGCAGGCCGCGGATGACGACCATGAGTAGTTAGGAGGATCCCAGGCAGGAGGCATGTGCCTCTTTCGATCTGTATCCCAGTTTGTGCTAGCCTTCTTAAGGCAAACTTGTTTAACTTATGTCTGTACTCAGATATTGTTGCTTTCGCTGACTTGTTTATGTCGAGCACTTGAATTCGAGTCCTCGAGGCCCCTGGCTTGTAATATGATGCTTATATGGCTTGTTTTACTTTTAGAGTTGTGTTGTGATATCTTCCCGTGAGTCCCTGATCTTGATCGTACAGGTTTGCGTGCATGATTAGTGTACGATTGAATCGGGGGCGTCACAAGTTGGTATCAGAGCCGACTGCCTGTAGGAATCCCCCTTCCAAACTCCTTGGCCGAAGTCGAGTCTAGACATTACAAAACTTTTACTAACATGGCTGTGTGTCTTATGGGCTCATGTCGCCATTGGGTGGTATTAGGATCTTTTATTCCTCGTCTATACTCTGGGACTCTAATCTCTCTTCTATTCGGGTTAAATGATTTTGCTAACTCTAAAATTAGGATCTCGTAACTACTTCCTCCCGGAGAACCCCTTCAGTCCAGATGATCGCCAACTACACCAGAAGACCCTGAAGATACTCTTCGTTGTTAACCCGAGAACACGTGTTCATCACGTTTATAATTCTCCTTCCGCCGTCAACCCTTATGGATAATTACATGCGGTTGTCATTCTTACATTCATCCCCAGTTGGTCTTGTTATTACAAGATACCCCGAAGTACTCGTCGTTGTTCCGAGAATTCTTTGTGCCTACTGCCTTGCATTTCCTTTTCGCCTGAATACACCTACAAATTAATCCTCACACTTACCGACGATTTGTTTCTCCCTAGTTGTTCAGGTGTTTCACAAAATTCTTCAAAATGTTATCTGATCTTTCAAGAATCCTCTGCAGCCTATGGCTCTTGTAATTCTTGTCTGCTTGCATTATGGTTAATTCCAAATGCCTAGCATTATTCATTGACATCCTTTGTCACTATCATTTTGAGACCGTTGATTCAATATGATGAGGATGCTCGCAATCATCAGTCGCAATTTGAATTCCTCCTTCTGGCTCAGACGTCATTTTTGAACATGAGTTGGTTCTCGACCAATCTATTTGTCGTCGATTATACCCTAAGCCTACTCAACTTATCCATCCTTGATCAGAGTGTTTGCCTCTGATCCCTTGATTTGGAAATTATGATTCTTTGCCTTTGAACTTTGAACTAGTCAGTTGTTTCTATAATCGAAAGCCCGTGCTTTGTTTCGTCCTTTGGTCGTGTGCTGATGCCCACATCAGCCCTATTATGGACCGTTAGATCCTTTGTTGAATTATCATCCGACATTGTCCTTCATATACAAAAACCTCAAGAAGTTCTTTCTCTTATACGTAATGCCATTCGTAAATCATATTCTCCAATTTGGCCAACCATGCTATACTTTCGAGCTGGTGATAATTACTCTCGAAGCTGGTGGTATATGTTTCTAAGATGCCCCGATGGGTTGAACCTATGCCTTTCTTAATCTGTGTGAACCCGAAAGTTTTTCAAGGTTCATACTCCTCTGGTAATTCACCAAGTAGGTCTTCGCACTCAAATCACTTTAACAGCGCAGTGAACGAATGGTTATACATTGAAGAAGTGGGAGTCGACCTCGAACTCTGTGTTCATGCCCATGGACACGATGTAGATCTTATCATTAAAGCTTCTCTTACATTAATTATTCCCTTGGTATTAGTTCATCTTATATCTGGGATCTGACCTTTTTGCCATCGTGGTTTCGACCATGTTCTCCTTTAATTACCATTTCTCGTGCAAGTTTAAGCACTTGTCTTGTGCAGAGCAATACCCCAGTCCAACCTCTACTTTGATCTGTCATCGAGTATTACCCACTGGTATCTCGAGATTATCACGGAACTGCATAACTTCTTATGAGTTCTTCATCAAGTACTACGTTCGCACTGATTCAAATTTTTCATGGGATCTGAGTTATTAAACACTCAACACTCAGTGACACCGAAAACTGAATTGAGTCTGCACTGCGATTCCACAACTCTTAGTAATCTTCATTTCTTATGAGTTGTACTCGATCATGTCATTCCCAGATGATTAACTACATCATCATCGTCAGGCTGACTGCTTGACCATTCTACCTATGTGCTTCATCTCTGGGACATAATTCCAACTGTGCTCTAAGATTTCATTGACTTTCATCATCATTTTGTTCGTCTTAAGAGACAACTCTGAATGCTGAGATGGCATCTTATCTATGGTTATAATAACCTTTTGCTTCACCATTCCCTTGGCTTGATGTCATCGCCGATCGATTACATCTTCTTGAAACCCCTTGATAAATGTGTCGTGATCATCGTTAGCATTTTAACGTCTTCCGAGACATACATTGAGTTCCTGATGAAAAATTCCATGCTTGCCCCCTCAATGGTTAGTGGTATCATCGAGAACATTATTGCCTTCCCTCCAACACATACTTGTTCATGTTATGGAGCTCCTTGCTATCCAGCTTATGTCCTACCATGGAGCACTATCGTATTTTATGTCAAGAATGTTGTGAGAAATTAACCACCCTTATGAATTCTTGATACAAGTGATACTTATTACCATCACCATTCTTATCTTGGTCCCCATGTTGTTTCTAACCAGAATACCGACAAATGGTCTGTGATGTGTAAATTCTAAACTTCTAGCAACCCTATTGCCTTGAAGTTATTGGTCTATAGTTTCATTCTAAGTCTATTGATTAATCGTCACCATTCTAACATTGATCATGCTACCTAAACCAATAATTAGGGTGTACCTTTCAACTAATGTTAAAATTGTGTATGTTTTGCTCGAGCATACACCATTATACCATTCGATCTGACAAACGTTATCTCCTTGTTCACATGATTGTGGAAATCCATCTTTTTGGAAATCTCGATGCTATGTCGCTGAGCCCATCAGCCACCTCCCCGTTCTCTCCTTGGCTTATTGATGAACTCTTGTTTGGAAACTTGCATCCATAGTTCATTTCTCGAGAATCTTGCAATGCCATCTCATCAAATTAAGTTGCGCCTTTTTTTTCTCAGGCATCCTAAGTCTGAGGTATCCTGACGCCAATGTAATCTGAACCTCGGTCAGATATGATGGTTGGAAAATATTTCCAAGAGTTATAACATTGGTCTTTTATATGACCCGGTAAGATGATGTCCTACCTAGTACAACTGGCCGTAGGACCTATTGTTATAGTTCCCTTTTCAACGAGGTTAGTGATTCTTCCATGAGGAAATTGTAAGACTTATTCTATAAATTATTCCTGATGGATCCTTTGTGCATCCAAATTCCGACCCTTACTTGATGACCATATCAATGCTATCTCAAAGCGTGTTTATGGTACTCTGATCGTCGATAAGAACATTTGAAGCACCATGCTAAATTTCCTTATCAATTATTCAAACACCGTTGTTTGAGTAATGTCATGAACTTCCTTTCCCCTTACCTAAATGGTTTTCTACGTTATATCCTGTCATGGATATCATGCTCTCCTTGTCCTTGGAAAGGATATACCCCTGAAATATGTGTTTAAACACATTTTTCTTTCCATGGTTCTGATTAAATCTGGTAGACACTTTTCCCTTTCCATTGGTTTGTTTAAACCCTTACTGTGATCTATATGATCTAAGCAGTAATATTCTTCTGCTTATGTAAACACCTAGGTGTACAATTGTGTCGGTAAGACCCTGTTACTATTGTTGATGACATTCCAGTAACCACCGATGGATGAGAACTTTGCCTATTGGTCCGCCTCGTTCAACGAGCAGGAGAATGGTTCTCTTCGTCCCTCGCCCTTGGTATCGATGTTGTTGCCAACATAACTGACAAGCTATCCTCTGACATGCCTTACTTGCATGATCGTGCAAGACATCACCGCCTTCCTACTTTTAACCCACATGGGGGGCCCATAACCCACAGTTCCATAGGATCGAAACCTGACTCTCCTATACACCCCCTGTTCTTAAGGTTGTTCCTCGCACTTGGCCTCGTATGTGGTTCACGAGCCACCTTCCGAGAGATCATCAATTCTGGTATCAGACACAATACTTATTCCCTTTGCTTTGGACCCCTTTCACGCCTTGTTTCAGGCATCGAACGATTGCCTACCCATTCGAAACTTCCCATGATACCTCCTTACTTTGCTCTCGATATTTTCTTAAGTTTCAATTCGTGAGTTACTTCCGCTACCTTCCTCGATGTTATTGACCACATAGTCGACCTTGCAGAGATCTGTTCTACCGGAATGCCCACCCTTTATTCTTTCATAAATACGATGGAGTTCCCGAAGAAAGGATGCCAACTTCATCATGATGACCTGAAGCAGAGAAATGAAGACATCAATGTATTGGACCAGCCTCTTCGAGAAGAGCAAGCCAGACTGAGAAGACCCGCTAGATTCTTTACCAAACCTTTCCCCCTTTCACTACCTCTTAAATCTCAGGACGAGATTTCTTGTAGTGGAGGAGAATTGTGATGCCCGGATAATTAGGCTACAGGAACCCTCCGCTAATGATGCCACGTCACCTCGATTACTGTGGTTAATCTCGCATTAGTTCGTAACCGATTCAAATTCAATTTAAAAATCAGGCAAACAACAAAAGTTTTCAAAAATTAAAACTAAAATGTTCGGGTTGTCTCAAATAAACCTTGAGTACATATGGTGGAGAAATCAACCTTTTATAAAATGCTTAAATGAACTAAATGGATTTAAATAGTAGCAAAACGAAACAATTAATTAAATGCTTTTAAAATGATAAACGATTACAACTATTATATTCTAGGTGCCAAGTTAATTGTGGCAGTGGTATAATCACTGTTACTAATGTAGGTACTAACTATATGTTTTACAAAACTAAAATATTTTAAAATGAAATAAAACAGAAAAGCAAATAAATGAAAAGATAAAATGAAAATTAAAACAAAAGGAAAAGCACCACCTCACTAGCCTCCGGCCCAGCTGGCCTGCCCAACTAGGCCAAGGCCCACTCCCTGTCCATAACCCCCCGAAACCCTAGCCGTAACCCCCGTCGCCCACTCGCTCCCCCACTCCCCCCTTCGATCTGGATCTGGATCGGGAGGACTCCCGATCCCCTCGCCCCTGCACATCAACGCCGACGCCGGCGCCCGGAGCTCCCCCCCGCCGGACTGCTTCCTCCACCCCG
>NC_041387.1:385689605-385700395 GCF_002162155.2 Triticum dicoccoides
GGCTCGCCCCTGGTCGCGCCCGCGACCGCGCCCCCGACCTCCTCTCCCTCCTACGATGCGTCCGGGCCGCGCCCCGCGACCACCTCCCTGCCCTCCGGCTCCTGACATCTCACCTGCTCCGGCCACCTTGGCCATGGCCTCACCCTCCCCCGTCTCTCCCTCTGTCACGTGTCCGCCACGCCCGACCCCAATGGCCCCTGGTCACCGCACCTCGCGGCCGACCTCGCCGCGGCCCTCTCGCTGGTCGTCGCTCGGGTCCGTCCCGCTCGGCCTCCGCCTCCTCTGCACACGCCCATAGCCGTCCACTACTGCGGCTGCCGCTACCGTCCGTGGCCACTCTAGTCACTGGCCGCCATTGCGCCTGCATCCTCTTGGCTGGGCCGCCCCACCGCGCCACTCTGGCCACTCCGGCCTCCCACCCGCGTCCTACTCCGGCCGGCACCCCATGGCCCGTGCCTCGGCGCGCCTCATCCCCGCCATCTCCTCCTCCCATGGCTGCGCCATCGCGCCCGCCCGCGTGCCAATGGCCACACCGGCGCCACCACTCGCCTACGCCCGCCGTGGCCCCGGCTGGCCGCGCCAGCAAGCCCCGCCGTCGGTGCCCTGGCGTCCTCGTCCCGCCCTGCGGGCGAGCGCTCGCTCGGGTGCGCCCGCACCCGCTGGACTAAACCTGCTTAGGCCCCTGGGGCCGATGACGAGTGGGGCCCCGCCCCTGAATGTTTTAGCATAAAGAAAAAGAAAAAATAATAATATATAATTAGAAAAATAAAATAAATAAATAAATAACTTATTTAATCATGTTTAAATTAACTTAATAATAGATTACCCTAATTAATTACTGTTAATTATCCTATGCCTATGACCATGGGGACCCACTGGTCAAATTGACCAGTCAACGGTCAATGCTGACTGGGATGTTGACTTTGACTGGCCCCACTAGTCAGCCTCTGCTGACTAGGTAGTTGATCAAGTCAACTGCGCCCACTGGTCAGCCACACAAGCCCATTTGTGGGTACACTTTTGTGTACCCTTAGCAATTTAACATTTAATTTTCGAATTAAAATAATTTAGAAATTGTTTAAAACTAGAAAATCATATAAAATAATCCGTAACTCGGATGAAAATACTTTCTACATGAAAGTTGCTCAGAACGACGAGACGAATCCGGATACGCAGCCCGTTAATCCGCCACACATCCCTAACATATCGAACACGCAACTTTCCCCCTCCGGATCACATGTCCGAAAATGCGAAACACCGGGGATACTTTCCCGGATGTTCCCCCCTTTCGTCGGTATCACCTACTACCGCGTTAGGGCACACCTAACACCGCTCATTGTCATGTCATGCATCGTCATGCTTATTCTTGCATTGTATTTACTGTTTCTTCCCCCTCTTCTCTCCGGTAGACTACGAGACCGATGTTGTTGCTGCCCAGTTCGACTATGGAGTTGACGACCCCTCCTTCTTGCCAGAGCAACCAGGCAAGCACCCCTTGATCTCCAGATGTCGCCTATTCTCCTCTATACTGCTTGCATTAGAGTAGCATAGCATGTTACTGCTTTCCGTTAATCCTATTCTGATGCATAGCCTAACATTGTTGCTACATCTGTTGATACCTTACCTGCAATCCTAAATACTTAGTATAGGATGCTAGTTTATCATATGTGGCCCTAAATTCTTGTCGCTCTGCCTTGTTATACTATCGGGCCGTGATCACTTGGGAGGTGATCACGGGTATATACTATACTTATATACTTACTACAGATGGTGACTAAAGTCGGGTCGGCTCGAAGAGTACCAGCGAGTGATTCACGGATTGGGGGCTGAAAGGACCTTTGTCCCGATGGCCCTCTGTGTGGATCTTTGCGGCGGAGCGACAAGGCAGGTTGAGACCACCTAGGCGAGAGGTGGGCCTGGCCCTAGTCGGCGTTCGCGGTTACTTCATAAAACACGCTTAACGAGATCTTGGTATTTGATCTGAGTCTGGCCACTGGCCTATACGCACTAACCAACTACGTGGGAAAGATATGGGCACTCGACGTCGTGGTATCAGCCGAAGCCTTCTTGACGTTAGCGACGGAGCGGTGCGCACCTGATTGGACTGGAACGCCTGCTCTTGTATTAGGGAGGCTAGGTCTGCTTTCGGCTGCCCTTGCAACGTGCAGGTGTGCAATGGGCGATGGGCCCAGACCCCTGCGCGCATAGGATTTAGACCGGCGTGCTGACCTCTCTGTTGTGCCTAGGTGGGGCTGCGACGTGTTGATCTTTCGAGGCCGGGCATGACCCAGGAAAGTGTGTCCGGCCAAATGGGATCGAGCATGTTGGGTTATGTGTTGCACCCCTGCAGGGAAGTTTATCTATTCGAATAGCCGTGTCCCTCGGTAAAAGGACGACCTAGAGTTGTACCTTGACCTTATGACAACTAGAACCGGATACTTAATAAAACACACCCAGACAAGTTCCACAGACAACCTGGTGATCGCTTTTCCACAGGGCGACGAGGGGAGGACCGTCGGGTAGGAGTATTCTATGCGATGCTACTTGGAGGACTTCAGTCTACTCTCTTCTACAAGCTGCAAGACGAAGGCTGCCAGAAGCATAGTCTTCGACAGGATTAGCTATCCCCCTCTTATTCTGGCATTCTGCAGTCCAGTCCACCGATATGGCCCTTTACACATATACCCATGCATATGTAGTGTAGCTCCTTGCTTGCGAGTACTTTGGATGAGTACTCACGATTGCTTTTCTCCCTCTTTTCCCCCTTTCCTTTCTACCTGATTGTCGCAACCAGATGCCGGAGCCCAGGAGCCAGACGCCACCATCGATGACGATCCTACTACACTAGAGGTGCCTACTACTACGTGCAGGCCGCGGACGACGACCAGGAGTAGTTAGGAGGATCCCAGGCAGGAGGCATGTGCCTCTTTCGATCTGTATCCCAGTTTGTGCTAGCCTTCTTAAGGCAAACTTGTTTAACTTATGTCTATACTCAGATATTGTTGCTTCCGCTGACTTGTTTATGTCGAGCACTTGTATTCGAGTCCTCGAGGCCCCTGGCTTGTAATATGATGCTTATATGACTTGTTTTACTTTTAGAGTTGTGTTGTGATATCTTCCCGTGAGTCCCTGATCTTGATCGTACACGTTTGCGTGCATGATTAGTGTACGATTGAATCGGGGGCGTCACAGGTGGCGCACTCCGTTGGGGTTGGGCAAGCTGCCCTGGCAAGGTCCTTGCCAGCGCCGTGGAGGCCGCCCCGGCATGGGTCTTGCTGGGGAACCCACCTCGCCTCTTGCTCTTCATGTCTCTGTCTTGGCGTAGCTCTGACCATCTGCTCGCTTCGGCCTCCTTCCCTTGCCTTGCCAAGTGTGACCATGGGCGTGGCTCTAACTGCCCGTGCACAGGTAGAGGGGTGCAAAGTAGAACCCCAACTTCTATACACTGACATCTTTAGTTTTCAGGAAAGTTTATGGTTTATGCTTTAAGATGAGAATAGCTTGTTACTTGATCATGAGAAGCTTATGATATGAGCTACTGTTATGATATATAATGATGCTAGAAAAAGTGATTGAAATTATCATTGATCAAACTTGTGCACTTGATAGCATTCGACATAAAAAAATTCTGTTTTTATCATTTACCTACTCGAGGACGAGCAGGAATTAAGCTTGGGGATGCTTGATACATCTCCAACGTATCTATAATTTTTTATTGTTCCATGCAATTATATTATCTATCTTGGATGTTTTATATGCTATTTATATGGTTTTTGGGACTAACCTATTAACCTAGAGCCCAATGCCAGTTTCTGCTTTTCCTTGTTTTGAGTTTTGCAGAAAAGGAATATCAAACGGAGTCCAATTGACCTGAAAATTTATGGAGAATATTTTTGGAAAATATAAAAAATACTGGAAGGAAAAGATATCGGAGAGGAGTCCCGAGGCCACCACAAGGGTGGAGGGCGTGCCTCCCTAGGGCACGCCCCCCATCCTTGTCGTCACCTCATGGGCCCTGAGGGAGTCCTGGACTAGGGGGTGTCTGGATAGCCGAACTATCATCATCAGCCGTACTCCAAGACTATGAAGATACAAGATTGAAGACTTCATCCCGTGTCCGGATGGGACTTTCCTTGGCGTGGAAGACAAGCTTGGCGATACGGATATGTAGATATCCTACCATTGTAACCGACTCTGTGTAACCCTAGCCCTCTCCGGTGTCTATATAAACTGGATGGCTTTAGTCCGTAGGACGAACAACAATCATACCATAGGCTAGCTTCTAGGGTTTAGCCTCCTTGATCTCGTGGTAGATCTACTCTTGTAATACCCACATCATCAATATCAATCAAGCAGGACGTAGGGTTTTACCTCCATCAAGAGGGCCCGAACCTGGGTAAAACATCGTGTCCCTTGTCTCCTATTACCATCCGCCTAGACGCACAGTTCGGGACCCCCTACCCGAGATCCGCCGGTTTTGACAACGACATTGGTGCTTTCATTGAGAGTTCCTCTGTGCCGTTGCAATCAAGACGGATGCCTTTTCCCGTCTTTAAAGATGGCGCCGTCGTCAAGGGAGCTTTGGCCCCTGGCAAAACTATCCAGCTAGGCGGTTTTCTCATGACCGCCTGTTCGGCCGCCGCTCCGACAATGACCTCTCGAGTCATCAAAAGCGATCTTCACGTCAACTCGGAATTCACCAAGCAGCTAGATCCGATGAGCTCTCCTCCGTAAATGAGCTCTTGGATCGCATCGCCACCCTGGGAGTTGCCACGGACTACAATCAGATTGGGCTTAAAACCGATCTGAGAGAAATTAATTCTCCCCAGGTTACCCACCACGTTGTCGTGGTAGAGGAACAACGCGGCGACTCTTCCTCTATGTTAAAGACCAGTTATGTCCGGATTCCCGATCCCTTCATGCTGGATTCCCGCGGAGGGACGGATGTCAATCAAGTACTGAACCTAAAGTCAGGCATCGAACCAGATTTGTTGGATAACATCCAGCAACCCAAGCTTCCAAATCCGTAAACTTCTTGGCCTTTGAGCCTCAGATCGGGCGGGGTTCCGAATTTAATTCTGCCCACCCACCCAAACATAAGCGATCTATCTCAAATACGGCAAGAGCCCGATGAAACAGTACATCACTACTGGGCCAGATTCCTCCTGGTCATGGACAGGATAAAAGACTGCCGTGAGGAATGTGCAATCTCAATTTTCTGCAGCAATTGCACGGACAAGGGAATCATGAACGCCATAAGTCGTCGCGAAGTTACACGCTTCGCTGATCTGGCGACCATAGTACAAAAATACTGTGCGATGGAGAGTGCCTGGAAAACTGAAACCAGGTTTTGGGACAATCCGGCCCTGAATACAACCCTAGTTCGAAATAAAAGGGTGCGTCATACTCAAGCACCTGGGTTAAAAACCAAAAAGAAAAAACCCCCTAAAGGGCACGGAACCGTACTGGAGGGATGGCTCAACGGACCCTGTAAAATCCATAGTACGGAGGGCGCCACTCCAACACATAGCCTTCGATCATGTTGGATCCTACGGCAGGTGGCCAAAAGTGGCGAAGGCTTTCTAGCCCCGGGCAACGAGCCCAACAGTACCAGTACGGTATTAACAGTCTTCGAGACTTTCGCATCAAATAACATGCGGAAACGAACAATCCGCAGCCTCGCCGAAGTCTACCAAGTAGCAACAACAAATCCATGGAGCGACACGGCTATCACCTTCAATGCCAGCGACGAACCTAAATTCCGAACAGCTCGAGCACCAGCCGCATTGGTCCTCAGTCCGATAGTGGACGTCTTTCGTCCTACCAAGGTACTCATGGATGGCGGCAGCGGATTAAACCTCATCTACGAGGAAAACCTCCAAAAAATGGAAATTGACTGGAGCCGCATTGAGCGAAGCAGCACAACCTTTAGAGGAATAATCCCTAGTCGAGAAGTACGCTGCACAGGAAAAATCATACTAGACGTAGTGTTCGGCTCGCCGGACAATTACAGGTCCGAAGAGGTCACGTTCCAAGTGGCCCCATTCGGCAGCGGATATCACGCCTTGTTAGGGAGAGAGGCATTCAAATCTTCCAATCTATACTCCATTACGGGTACATGAAGCTCAAAATGCCCGGGCCCATTGGAATAATCACTCTTGTCAGTGATCCAGATATAGCACTCCGCACTGAAAATAAGAGAGCCGCATTGGCCCTAGAGGCATTATCCGAAGCCCTAGCGGCAGAGGAACTTACTGCGCTGCGCTCCACGGTGGATAGGGACGATTGATACTCGATAAGAGGTCTAAGTCCACCTCTTTTAAACCAGCAGACGAAATAGTCAAATTCCAAGTCCATCCAATGGACCCTACAAAGACGGCATCCATTGGGGCACAATTAAATCCTGATGTAGAAGCCGCACTACGAGAATTCCTTCGGGAAAATTGGGACATTTTTTCCTGGCACCCTTCCGACATGCCAGGAATCCCACGCAGGCTGGCAGAACACAGCCTAAATATCCTAAAAGGATTCAAGCCAGTCAAACAGGCTCTTCGGCGATTTTCCGAACCCAAAAGACAGGCAATGGGAGAGGAGCTATCCAAACTCTTAGAAGCCGGATTCATCAGAGATATAAAACATCCGGACTGGCTAGCCAACTTGGTAATGGTACCAAAAAAGGACAAATCCTAGCGCCTTTGTGTTGATTTCAAAGACCTTAACAAGGCCTGCCCAAAGGACCCTTCCCTCTCCCTTGCATCGACCAAATCATCGACGCCACCGCAGGGCACGATTCATTGTGCTTCCTCGACGCATACTCCGGATACCATTAAATCAAGATGGCCGACAAAGACCAGGCTGCAACGGCATTCATTACTCCGTACGAACCATTCTGCTTCAACATAATGCCCTTCGGACTCAAAAACGCCGGCGCAACATATCAGCGCATGATTCAGACATGTCTGGCCACCCAGATAGGCAAAACAGTGGAGGCGTACGTAGACGATGTGGTCGTTAAGACCAAACACGTCGAAACTCTAATAGATGATTTGAGGCTTACATTCGACAACCTCCGAGCATACGACATTAAGCTCAACCCAGAAAAATGTGTTTTCGGCGTACCAGCCGGAAAGCTCTTGGGCTTCATTGTATCCGGTAGAGGAATTGAAGCAAACCCAGCCAAGATCCGAGCTCTGTCACAATTGGATATCCCAAAAGACCTCAAACAAATACAAAAATTGACGGGATGCGTGGCGGCTCTAAGCCACTTCATCTCCCATTTGGGAGAAAAGGCGCTGCCCCTCTATCGCCTCCTCCGGCGCACCGAACACTTTGAATGGACGGATGCTGCCATGGCCGGACTCGAAGAAATTAAGGCCATATTGGCAACAAATCCGGTCCTGGCCGCGCCCAACTTGGGCGAACCTATGTTATTATATATCGCGGCAACACATCAAGTTGTCAGCGTCGTACCCGTCGTTGAACGAGAAACAGAAGGACAAAAATTCCCTCTTCAAAAACCAGTATACTACGTATCCACTGTCTTAACTCCATGCAAGTCCGGTACCCACATTATCAAAAGATAGCGTATGCGGTGTTCATGGCATCCCGGAAGCTGTGACACTACTTTCAAGAGTGTTCCATAACGGTGGCCTCCGAAGTACGTCTCAACGATATTATAAATAATCGCGACGCGACGGGCAGGATTGCAAAATGGGCCATTGAGCTCTTACCATCTGACATAACCTAAAAACCACGACGAGCTATAAAGTCGCAAGTTTTGGCTGACTTCATCGCCGAATGGACCGAAGCCGAACTCCCTAAAGAGTACGGCGCATACTCCAATTGGATCATGCATTTTGACGGCTCCAAAATGTTGGCTGGCTTGGGGGCTGGCGTCGTCTTGACGTCCCCAACTGGAGACACAGTCCAATACGTACTTCAAATAATGTACACAGACTCCAACAATGCAGCCGAATACGAGGCCCTTCTACATGGCCTCCGGATGGCAATCTCCATGGGTATTCAACGCCTAGAGGTGCGCAGGGATTCAAACCTCACAATATCCCAAGTAAATGGAGACTTTGACGCCAAGGATCTGAAAATGGCAGCCTACCGTAACGCTGTCTTAAAAATGTCAGCCCGGTTCGAAGGACTCGAATTCCACCATGTAGCCCGGGATAATAACCAGGCAGCTGACGTGTTCGCACGCATCGGCGCAAAACGCAACGCTGTCCCTCCAAACATCTTCCTGGAACGGCTCTTTAAGCCATCTGTATTATGGGAAGAGGAGTCCGGAAATAACAACCCGGAACCAACTGCACCACCCAACACAGAACATTCTGACACAATCGGTGGCTCATCCAATGAAATAACACCTTCAGCCCACGAAATAATGGCAGTAATTGCCCCGTGGACAGAACCATTCCTAGCCTACTTAATCAGGCAGGAACTTCCTAAAGACCAAAATGAGGCCCGCTGCATAGTTTGGCGATCTAAAGCCTACAAGGTCCATGAGGGAGAACTTTATAAGAAAAGCACAACCGGAGTCCTTCAAAGGTGTATCTCCGAAGAGGAAGGGAGAAATCTCCTGGCTGACATTCACGCCGGACTCGGCCGGCACCACGCTGCAGCCCGGGCCCTTGTAGGCAAGGCCTTTCATACAGAATTTTATTGGCCGACAGCCCGGGCAGATGCTCAGGACTTAGTCCAACGATGCGTTGGTTGCCAGCTCTTTGCTAATCAAAGCCACATGCCACCCACCGCCCTCAAAACTATACCCATCACTTGGCTGTTCGCGGTCTGGGGGCTTGACATGGTTGGACCCCTTAAAGGGGGAACCCAGAAGCACAAATACTTATTGGTCATGGTGGACAAATTCACCAAATGGATAGAAGCCAAGCCGGTTAAAACGGCAGAATATGGACCTGTGATAGACTTCATATCCGGGGTAGTACACCGTTTTGGCGTCCCCCACAGCATCATCACTGATAACGACATGAATTTCACGGGCGACGAGGTTAAACTCTGGTGCAAAAACATGGGCATCAAGCTCGACTACACTTCAGTCTACCACCCTCAAACTAACGGTCAAGTGGAACGAGCAAATGGTCTAATCATGAGCGGCATTAAACCCAGATTAGTGCGGTCCCTCACGGAATCTAACACGCACTGGGTAGAGGAGCTCTACTCCGTACTCTGGGGGTTGCGGACCACGCCAAACCGCACTACCGGATTCACACCATTTTTTATGGTATACGGCGCCGAGGCAGTTTTACCCTGCGATATAATTCATGACTCACCTCGCGTGCACATGTACGAAGAAAGAGAGGCCGAGTTGGATCGGCAGGACAGTTTGGATGCCTTAGAGGAGGAGTGCGATGTGGCAAAATCCCGTTCCGCATTCTATCAGCAGCAGGCTCGAAGATATCAAAGCAGAGAAGTACGGGCCAAAACTTACAATGTTGGCGAGCTAGTTCTACGCCTGCCGGACAAGAAAAAGGACAAACTTAAGCCCAAGTGGGAAGGTCCCTTCATCATCGACCAAGTCCTTACCGGCGGTGCATACCGTCTATGCAACGCATCAAACAACCGACTCGAGCCAAACCCATGGAACGCAACCCGTCTCCGAAGATTCTACGCCTAGCGCCGGACTCAGAGTTCGTCTCCTTCCTCCGTCCACCTTTCATATTTTTTCGCTGTCTTTGTTTTCCCTCCTTTTCCCTCCCTCTTTCAGTACAAGCCTCTTGAGGGCTGATCTGCGCTTTGTTCGCACTCACTCGATGTGCTACTCACACTCGTTATACCTGGGGGCTTCTTTAACAGAAGCTTATTTATATGGGCTCCATGCCCAACACATGTGTCATACTTCCGCATGTACCTTTTACTCACCATTATATGCATCGATATGACTTAAGTTTTGGCCAAGCCTGGTTGCCTGGCTCCTGTGCTTACCCCTACGTTCCCGTTTGTTCGGCTAGGAGGTAAAGGGAGCACCTCTGCGATTGTTACTGCCGGGTCAGCCGGATGTGTACCTCAGACTGGGTGAAGCCGAAGGCTAGCTGTAACACCCCGGATGTAACTTTCCATCTTTGTAACTCCAACTCTTGCCATTTTCAGCTATGTGATATGATATTCCCTCCGTGGTTGGGTTTTGTCTTTTGTCTTTGCATTTTATTCATGTCATGCATATCATATCATGTCATCATGTGCATCTCATTTGCATGCGTGTTCGTCTCATGCATCCGAGCATTTTCCCCGTTGTCCGTTTCGCAATCCGACACTCCCACATGCACCGGCGCACCCCTCTTGTCTCCTTTTCGTGTGCGGGTGTTGAACGTTCTCGGAATGGACCGAGCCTTGCTAAGTGGCCCTGGTATAGCACCGGTAGACCACCTGTCAAGTTTCGGGTCATTTGGAGCTCGTTTGGTACTCCAACGGTTATCCGCATATCCGCAAAGGCCTCTTTTAAGTTGCAGCCCAACACCCCTCCAAAACAGCCCAATAACCCATCTAAGTCACTTCCATGCTCTCTGTTGTCGGATCACGATCGTGTGGGTGAAAACCGCACCTAATTTGGAGCTTCCTAGCTCCTTCTACCTATAAAAACACCCTCTCCCCCGAAATCCCGGGTTAAAACCACCCTAACCCTAGCTCCCCGCTCCTCTCCCCGCGCCGGACACGTCCGGACGGCGCCGGACGCGTCCGCCGCCGCGCCCGCAGCCAATCCGCGGCCGCCACGTGGCCTCCGCCGCGCCGCCGGCCCGTGAGGCCCGTACGGGGCCCCCGCGGCC